>NW_024037076.1:17463561-17779798 GCF_015706575.1 Patiria miniata | reverse complement strand
GTGAATTGCCACACAGTGAACACACTGTGAAATCACCGTGGATTGGCCACAGTGTCTGTTCACACCGAGAACACACTGTGAACACAGTGTGGTCATTCCACAGTGTGAATTGTCACTCTGTGAACACACTGTGAAATCACCGTGGATTGTCCACAGTGTCTGTTCACACCGAGAACACACTGTGAACACACTGTGGTCATTCCACAGTGTGAATTGCCACTCTGTGAACACACTGTGAATTCACCGTGGATTGTCCACAGTGTCTGTTCACACCGAGAACACACTGTGAACACAGTGTGGTCATTCCACAGTGTGAATTGTCACTCTTTGAACACACTGTGAAATCACCGTGGATTGTCCACAGTGTCTGTTCACACCGAGAACACACTGTGAACACAGTGTGGTCATTCCACAGTGTGAATTGCCACTCTTTGAACACACTGTGAAATCACCGTGGATTGGCCACAGAGTCTGTTCACACCGAGAACACACTGTGAACACAGTGTGGTCATTCCACAGTGTGAATTGTCACTCTTTGAACACACTGTGAAATCACCGTAGATTGTCCACAGTGTCTGTTCACACCGAGAACACACTGTGAACACACTGTGGTCATTCCACAGTGTGAATTGCCACTCTGTGAACACACTGTGAATTCACCGTGGATTGTCCACAGTGTCTGTTCACACCGAGAACACACTGTGAACACAGTGTGGTCAATCCACAGTGTGAATTGTCACTCTTTGAACACACTGTGAAATCACCGTAGATTGTCCACAGTGTCTGTTCACACCGAGAACACACTGTGAACACACTGTGGTCATTCCACAGTGTGAATTGCCACTCTGTGAACACACTGTGAAATCGTGGAGTATTTGACCACACAGAAAACACAGCGAGATCACACTGTGTTCACACGGTGACCATTTCACATTGTGACATCTCCCAGACTATGAAAACTGTGTGAATGATGTGTGATTTGAACATAGTTGGTCCACATAGAAAACACACTGAGATCACACTGTGTTCACACGGTGACCATTTCACATTGTGACCATTTCCAGACTATGAGAACTGTGTGAATGGTGTGTGATTTGAACATAGTTGGTCCACACAAAAAACACACTGAGATCACACTGTGTTCACATGGTGACCATTTCACATTGTGACCATTTCCAGACTATGAAAACTGTGTGAATGATGTGTGATTTGAACATAGTTGGTCCAAATAGAAAACACAATGAGATCACACTGTGTTCACACGGTGACCATTTCCAGACTATGAGAACTGTGTGAATGGTGTGTGATTTGAACATAGTTACACAGAAAACAGGCGAGATCACACTGTGTTCACACGGTGACCATTTCACATTGTGACCACTCCCTGACTATGAAAACTGTGTGAATGATGTGTGATTTGAACATAATTGGTCCACACACTGTGACAGGTTCACACTGTGAACGGCCACTGTGTGAACACACTGTAGACTCTTTGTGATTTTGTCACAGTGTTGGTCCACATTTAGAGCACACTGTGAACACACTGTGACAGGTTCAGACTGTGAACCGTCACTGTGTGATAACACTGTGAACTCACCGTGTATAATTTCACAGTGCTGGTCCACTGAGAACACTGTGAAAACACTGTGACATTTTCACATTGTAAACCGCCACTGTGCGAACACACGGTGGACTCGCCGTGACTTTAAATTACATTGAAACAAAATTCTATGTTGAGAATTGCTGCTGTCGCACCAGAATCCGCTTTCGATATTTTTTTGAAAAATGTTTATATTTATTTAAAAACATTCTTTGTTTTTAATGCATCATGAAATTGCGTAACCCTCACGGTTAATTTTTGTCAGTTGTGGAATGTTGTATCGACATACATACATGTTATATTTCGAAGTGCAAACATCGTGTCAGGAAAAATAATAACTTGTTGCCTTTTTACAGAAACATCTATCAAAAGCCGCGAGTTTGTGTGCATGCATGCCAAAACAGTGACGCTAACCAATCATATGACGCGTAATTTGCAACAGCATCCTAGGTTGTAACGCGCTGGCCAATCAGAGTACGCTCTTTGAATTTACAATCGCGCGCCAGGCCTGACGACCGTTGACCTTGCTTCGCCAACCGCCATAACAGTACTGCTGCATGTGTCATGTGTGTTCCAGCAACGTGCAATCGCCGTCGTTTTACTGAAATATCAGGTAAGATTTTGCCATGAAACTTCGTTGTTATTGTTATGATGTGTCTTAGACAAACCTGGATTTAATTCGCAGCATTTTTCTGATTAATTTCATTCGATTTCTCCGCTAAACGATAGACAAAATATTGACACATGTACGTACACGTACTGTACATGTACACACACAGAATCACGCACGCAGTAGGCTATACATGTATGCAACATACTCAACAGACGGGTGCCTCGAAAGGGTTCGTGTCATTTGAAATGCTGTGGAGTCTGGGTACAGTGCGATAACCATCGCGTATAGTAGTAACAAGCTGGTTTACCCGATCATAGATCGGGTAGGGCGTAGTGTTGGGGATGAAAATGTGGGGAGTTAAATGTAAATGGGGGATATAGTTGGGGAGACATGCAGTTAAAGAATAGCAATTTCTGTGGTGTGATCTGAGGCAATTTCTGATCACTAAAACCAATTTGAGCAAAAGATCATCTGTGAAAGTTTTGAGTTTTGAGTAATTGAATCAGCTACATGTATTCTGAGCAATAGAATGATTATTGTTTGGCTACAATATTTTTATTCGGGGAAGAAAAAGTGTGTGGGGGGGGGGGGGGGGGAGACCAAACAATGTCCCCCCTCAAAATGTGTGTGTGTGTGTGTGGGGGGGGGGGGTCCCCTGTCCCCCGTCGATGTACGCACATGATAATTATGTACCATGGCAACTGTCTGTAAATGTTGCCGTTGGTCTGTTAAATTGGCTTTTTGTGAGGCAGTTGCATTTGGAAAACGTAGTGAAAAGGTTACTGTAGTACACAGGCGAAGGCTGGTTGTAGAGTTTGACAATAAATCATAATGCAATAAAACGTGAAGGTGTCATTTAAAATGAAAATGTTGAGTGTTACCAAAAAATTACAAACGGTCTGAATCATGGAGGAAGGTCATAATTAAGTTTCAGTATTGGACTCTTCAACAAACGTAAACTTGAACTTCTTACAATTTGCGAGACTGTCTGCGATGCAACTTTTATTCAAGTTGGTTCAACCATCTATATATAAGAGAGAGTTTAACTCGGCCTCCGAGACGATGTTTGCTCATGAAAGGATCCGAGACCGCGGCGATCCTTCGTTGACCCAAAACAGGCCCCCGAAATTATAACACGACACTGAATTATACGTGGCGGGCAGCGAACTCACAACGCTCAGCCTTGAAGCATGGAGCTGTAAACACATTATGGAAGCAGCAGCACTCTATCACGTCACATGCTTGCCCTTCAAATAGCGAGCACCGTAGACCCAACCTCGTTTCCAGGGTGTGGAGCAGGCTGCAGTACGCGTTGCCGTCGACAGTTTTGCATAGCCCGGAAATACTACGCAGTGTAGACTTTCGATTGGTCAGACCGCGCAAGGCATACTTAATGTGTAGTCCTTCTGAGTATTCGTTGCACTCGGCGCAGGGGCGGCAAGCGAAGCATATGAAAGAATAGGGGCACTTGGTGGCCACGCACCATGGAGAAAAAATATTTTACCAAGGTCACCCCATCCACAATTTGGTGAACGCTTTTTCAGAAGGGCCGAGTAGAACACGTAAACGGAACCCCTACGTTGACCTCGCTGACCTCGCACAGTCTAGACTCGCAGAAAAGCCAGCACGTGGGGCGGACAGGCAGTCAACGTGAAAGCGCATACGACGGCAAATTCCTGCGCAAAATGCAGTCACGAAAAATCGACGAAACGGATCGCCGGTCCGTACGGGAAAATCAGGACGACCCGAAGCGTCCGACCCGGCGGAAGACACTCTCCGCATTTTTCCACGGACGTGGAGCGATTTTGGCGCCGCGTGAGCCCGCGGTCTCGGATCCTTTCATGAGCAAACATCGTCTCGGGGGCGAGTTAACTTCTCTCTTATATATATAGATACTAGTATGTACATGTAGCTGTCGTGAATTTGGTGGTTTTATTCCTCCATGCTGAGAGTATCCGGACATAGTACATCATACATGTACATGTATTTCTCGTCATTTTCTCTGCAAGTAGCCTACTGCATGTAGCACTATATTGTGCCTAAAGTTTAATAGTAAGTAAAGACTAAAGTTCTTGTTTTTTTTAATTCTGGAAGCTTAGACATGTTAGAGTCCAGTATGTGGCAAAACAGTTGCGGCAGGGCTATACGCAAGCACATGTTCACTTTTCCTCGACACTATCCTGACTAGCCCTACATCCAAACATGACCCAAACTTATGGACATTTCTGAGTACTGCTGTAGAAGTATAATTAGTTACATTGTGGCTATCGTTACGGCAGCTGTGACGTGACTTTCAACTAGCATGACTGCTAAGTGCTATCGTTACAGAACTGACTGGTTCTCTGCATAATAGCATTCAACGTCCGATCTTGAAGAATATTGGGCATCTGTAAATCTGATATTCGTTTGCATTGTTTTTACAGGGCCGTAACAGGAGTATTACAAATAATACATGAAGTTTTTGAAAATGGCGTTACAGCTGTCGTAACGATAGCCACTTTGATAATATTATAACAACTTGCGTTTACGTTTGTTTTGTTTGGTTTACCCATGCTTACAGTCTGCCTTTATCTTTTTTTCCCGATGCCTTGAACTTTATCTGTTGTGGATTTGTTTAAACTTGTACCACCATGTTTACATCCTTCTTGTCATGTTTGATCTTGAGAATAAGAGATTTTTTTCTCATCCAAGACCAATGGGCTCATGACCAAGTGGTTGAAGACAGTTCATCAATGATGGCCAGAGTCAGAGTGGAACCTGAAGACAGCAGGTGACGGGACAAATATGTCTTTTCAATTAAAACAGGTACATATACATGTACATGTATTTAAGTCTGTCAGATTTAAACATTTTTGCAGATTGTTCTGGTTTTAATGTAAATTCTGAACCCCCTCAAAAAAAATATACTGGTGTAATGTTCGCCTGTAAAATAAATTGTTGTTGTGGCACACACAGGATCTGCCCCTATGTTTCGTGTGAAAAGGAAAAGGACATTAGCAGGCCAGGCACGGCAATCGAGTTGAAAGTTTTGTGCTGCCATTTTTTGATTAAAAATCACTTGTAATTGAAATTTTGAAGGATGACATTTGTCGATAATTAGAATAATTTTGGACATTTTTAGGTCAAAATATTACTTATTTGTAAAGACATTTCAAAGTTAATGCTAAAGTCTTTTTACCGGGAACTTCCCATTCCTGAAACGTGCGCTTCTGCTGCATGTGAAATCCTTACGTCCTTTTGCCGGGAACAAAATTGGCCTTGCGTACATCAGTATTACATAAACATCCTTTTGCCGGGCAGTAATATTAAAAATCCTCCTTCCATCCTTTGTTTACTGTTAATTACCTCAAATGACGTAGCTCCTCAAGACAATATATATATCAAATGACACATATTCCCAAGCTCTATTGATTATCCGAAACATCTGAATTTGACCTTTGACCCATTTCTTGCCCTTACGACCTTCTTCCAGGCCCCCGACTGGGGATTGTTTTGAATTAATACAAAATAAATTATAAGTATGTTGGATTTGTCTTTTATAGCGAGTATCCAAGAAACTTCAGAATGACAAGGTGATGGATGTTGCTGGTTGCTGTTTGTTGCATCTCCTGCCAAGTTTGCGCCAGAAAGGAGACGTGATGGAGGGACACGCCTGGGACCCATTCACCTTCATCTTAAGTCTTACCGTTGTACGGTCATTACTTAAAATACAACAGTATCAAATATTTTAATACACGTATCTGAATAATTGATCAATGTTCTCTTCTAGGGTGACTGTTATTTTTCTATAAGTGTTCAACAGGGAAAAGTTCTCAAGTTATGGAAACTCAACTACTGTCTTTAAGGTAGAATGGACCATTTTCCTTTACATGTTTGAAATGTTTCATTTGAAGCAACAGAAGTGCTTACGAATCTAAAGATTGGAACTTAAAATCAATCTCATACAGTTTTAGTTCAGTGAATGCTTTATTTAGCGGAGAACACATTTTCTTGATCTTGATTTAGTCAAAGTTTGTTAATGCATGAGTGCCTAATTCTCGCTCAGCCACCAAACCGATGACTAATGGCAACGAAACTAATGTTTTGCAAATGCAACCCCAAAACAAGTTTGGGTCGGGTCAGGTTGTTCATTTCAGTAGGGTCGGTGTTGGTTTTGCATTTGCGATTTTCAGGTCAGTTATTGTACAAAGCCAAAATAATTGGGGGGAAAAACCCAGAAACAGTTCGGATATTCGCACGGTTCAGTCATTTTATTGCAGAGTCTTTGTGCTGGGTACAACCAACTGTGGTTTATAGTCTATCGTGTGCTGTTAGTATTCACTGTACCTTATGGTTCGTTACAATTATTTATACATGTATTTAAACCAAGTTCAAAATTTTACGCAATAAATATTTCTTTAAAACATGCATAATGGAAACTTTCTGTTGTGAACTGTATTTAATTGTGATCTCTATTATGGTCACCCTGTGCGGACACTGTGATCACTATATGGTCACACTGTGCGCACACTGTGATCACTATATGGTCACACTGTGTGGACACTGTGATCACTATATGGTCACACTGTGAACACTATATGGTCACACTGTGTGGACACTGTGATCACTATATGGTCACCCTGTGCGGACACTGTGATCACTATATGGTCACACTGTGCGCACACTGTGATCACTATATGGTCACACTGTGTGGACACTGTGATCCCTATATGGTCACACTGTGTGGACACTGTGATCTCTATATGGTCACACTGTGTGGACACTGTGATCACTATATGGTCACACTGTGCGCACACTGTGATCACTATATGGTCACACTGTGTGGACACTGTGATCAATATATGGTCACACTGTGTGGACACTGTGATCTCTATATGGTCACACTGTGTGGACACTGTGATCACTATATGGTCACACTGTGTGGACACTGTGATCACTATATGATCACACTGTGGGGACACTGTGATCACTATATGGTCACACTGTGTGGACACTGTGATCACTATATGGTCACACTGCGCACACTGTGATCACTCTATGGTCACACTGTGTGGACACTGTGATCTCTATATGGTCACACTGTGCGGACACTATGATTACTATATGGTCACACTGTGTGGACACTGTGATCACTATATGGTCACACTGTGCGCACACTGTGATCACTATATGGTCACACTGTGTGGACACTGTGATAACTACATGGTCACCCTGTGGGGACACTATGATTACTATATGGTCACACTGTGCGGACACTGTGATCACTATATGGTCACACTGTGTGGACACTGTGATCACTATATGGTCACACTGTGCGGACACTGTGAACACTATATGGTCACACTGTGCGGACACTGTGATCACTATATGGTCACACTGTGTGTACACTGTGATCACTATATGGTCACTCTGTGTGGACACTATGATCTCTATATGGTCACACTGTGCGGACACTGTGATCACTATATGGTCACTCTGTGGACACTGTGATCACTATATGGTCACTGTGTGGACACTGTGATGACTATATGGTCACACTGTGCAGACACTGTGATCACTATATGGTCACACTGTGTGTACACTGTGATCTCTATATGGTCACACTGTGCGGACGCTGTGATCACTATATGGTCACACTGTGCAGCCACTGTGATCTCTAAATTGTCACACAGTGTGGACACTGTGATCTCTATATGTTCACATAGTGTGCACACAGTGTGAACACTATGAACTCTATATGTTTACATAGTGTGCACACATTGTGAACACTGTGATCTCTATTTGTTCCAAATTCACAGTGTCGCACTCAGAGAACACAGTGTGATCACAGTGTGACCACTGAGTGGTATACACCATATGTACACTATGTGAACACACTGTGTTCACACAGTCATGACACTATGAATTTGTTCCAAATTCACAGTGTCACACACAGAGAACACAGTGTGATCACAGTGTGACCATACAGTGTATACACCGTATGGACACTATGTGAACACACTGTGTTCACACAGAAGTTCCACACTGTGGTGACTGGGGGGAATTTTCATAAGGGATCTTCCGCTGGGCCTACCATGCCGATGCCGAGCTTAGCCTGGACACCCAATCGTCATGAGCAGAACGACGCCACAGAGCTCCCGGTCTCATCAGTGCCAGGCGACTTCCCTTTATATTTGATTGCCGTTTAGCCCTGATTTGATTTATCTAATTTCGCTCCCCAATCCAAAATAAAGTGGATAGCAAAGCTATCCTGCCGACTACGCCAAGTGTAACCGGGGAGAGTGGAATTGATTAGTTTAAAATGTGGCACTCTCCTTTCAACCGAGTGGTTCCACTATAAAAATGATTTGGATAGAGCGAAGTTTTCTGTTGTCTCAATAATATGAAATGTTTTATTTATAGTACAAGCAGAGACAAAATATATACAAATGATCAGGTACAGTATTTACAAAAAAAATTATATTGGAAACTTTGGTGAGTATATAAAAACAGAATTTTGTTGGGTATATAAAAACGACAGTCAAATAGGGAAATAGGCTAATGAAGTCGCTCCAAGGATATCTGAAATGCATAAAAACAATAAATGTCTAATGAATTATGGGAATAACTTCCAGATCCAAATACATTAGTAACGATATTTAATTCAAAGAAATTTGGGAAAAACTGGTTTCCTTATTTGTAAATCAAAGAAAACTTTTTTATAAATACATCAGTCAGTGAACAGAATGTTGCATAAAAATGACTTTTACATAAAAAAGATTCAGGCATAAACAGCTTCAGGCATAAAAGAGTTAAATAACACACATGGGATTTACTCACTACTTGGGATGATCTACGTTCATGTCTTCTCCGTGCTCGGTGTTAAAAATGATGTCGAAGCAGCAAAAAATATTGCAAAATGCAATGCCGGCAACGCCGGATATAAAATTATGTTGCTGCTATCGGGGAGCCGCACCCAAAACTTGCAGAAAAAGTGGAGAGTGCAATGCTCGCTGTAAATGCTGGTCGCAAAGCAGGAGCAGAACCAGGCAGATAGATTTCAACCCAAAGCAGAGTTGGAACGGAATCAACAATATTTTGGATCTAGCCCTACAAGAAAACCATACGAAAACGCCCGGAATGTCAGTTATTCCTCTTAAACAAAGCGCGGTGGAATGCAAAACTCGCATGCTCGCTACGCCCATCGCATAGTTGAGCAAAATTCTAGAAGCGCGCGCTGTAAAAAAAAGTTTAGTTGGCCGCGAGAGGGCGCTAGGCAAAAAACATGATCGCAATGGCTGCTCACATGTAAAATGACACAAACACGAAGTTACAAAAGTTATGAAATGAATGCTGGAGTACATGGAGTAAGGAACCTGTCGGGTAAAAGTAAGTTCTGAAACCCGACCTTGTTACAATGTGAAACTGGAAAATTGATTCAGACCAGCATGACGGTCTTCATCAACCGTTTGAAACCGGCCATGTGACGGGCTCTCGACCAATAGGAATGGGTGAATTATTTTTGAAAGCATCTTGATGTTTGTAACAGCTCGTCAATTGAAGGGAGTGAAACAAATGCCACGCCTCTGACGGATAGGGTAGCTCTCTCCTATGTTGCACAAGGGACAGGGACCCCCCCCCCCCTCCCTGACGAAATGCAAAAATGTGTTGTATTTTAAGAGAGGAAAGAAACGAATGACAGCATAGCAGCACCTCAAATCCGGTACTTGTTCTAGCCAATCCTGCTTTAAAGATAAAAAATGTCTGCGACTGAAAAACAAATAGACCACATATTCTTTAATACCTATTAAATTTTTACCATTGGAGTCCATTCTGAAAAACATGCCGAAAACCTCATACAATTACATATAATTTATTCTAAAATGTACACTAGATTCAAAACACTACCGTCTTCCAATATTGTTCATGTTTTTCCAACTTTCATACTGCCAGAAAAAAAATGGGAATTGAAAGAGAAACCAACACGGTTCTAAATAGTGAAACTGGAGCTAGACAACTCAGAGTGCACACCATTAAACATTTTAATTAATTAAAATAGTTCATTTTAGTCAATGCTTCGATTGAATGAATAACTCTCTCAATCGTCTTGTCCCTCAATTCAGTCTGGTGGAGTAAATTTACATTTGAATAAAGTGATATTTCACTCTTGGCCAAAGTGCAGTAGCGCGATGGTCATTACCCATAACCCATTTCGAATCTTGTTTTTATTTACCCGTTGACTGTCATTTTGAACTCTTGCATGTTGTAGTTCTGGGTCGTGTTAGTGACTGCTGTCTGGATAAGACAATCATACTGTTCGTTACCTGGACGGCAATCATCGTACAGATCGTCCGGCGGAAAAGCTTGTACTTAAAACAATAGATGATCGGGTTGAGGCAACAGTTGCAGGCTGTCATTTTGGTTCCGATGACATTAACAGGTCCCTTGTCTTCCAAATCGATCCAACCAATGTTGAACATGAAGTAGGTGACCTGGCTGGGAGTCCAACAGACAATGAATGTCACAAAGACAATGACCAGACTTTCGAACATGTCCCTTCTTACCCTGAGAAGCTGATGCTGCTTATGCATCTGCTCCGCCCGACCCACCTCTGATGTCGTTATATGGTCCTGGTCAACGATGGTAGTTTTCAGGGACATGGGTTTTGTTTGACGCTTCAGCGTCCTTGCGATGCGTATGTAACAGAAGAGCAAAATCACGGTCGGAAGGAAGAACTGGAAGCAGATATAAGCGGGCCCATTACCTTGGAGGATTGGAAGTTTCGGAAGACACACGTATGGCCGTCGACGACGCTGTAAAGGAAGAACGAGTAGGATTTGATGAACGTGACAAGCAGCTACATGATTGCTATCGTTGCTGCTACTCCCTTGCGGGAATGAATCAGCCGAAAGCGGAGGGGTTTAACGATTTTGATGTACCTGCCCAGAGTCAAGGCGAGGAGGTTGTAGGTGGACGCGACGAAGAGCAGAAAGAGGGTGACATCCCCGATCCACACACGGCACAGCAGCTCACCGCCGAACGTCTGTGGTACCTGGGCGGGGACGGGGATTGTTATCGTCGCTGATAAGTTTTTTTCTTATTGATAAGTTAACCAGTGTAATTTGAATGGAACGTTCATCGTCTGGTTCTTTTATGTGGCTTAATTTACAATTCAGATTGACTTAATTTGAATAGTATGTCTTCCATGTGTTCTTTTGTCGTCTTAATATATTATTATTCATCTTTGCCTAATTTGCATGGAATGTCGTGTCACATGGCATTGCTCCACCAATGGCATGGCAGAATACGCTTATCACGTGTAGTATGGCTATTTAAGCGTGGGAATTTCCAATACGCTTCAGTCTTCGTCACGTCGCCGAAAGCTGTGAAGACTGTAAGTTTCGTTCTTATTTTCTGTACTTTAATTTATATTTATGTAATTTGGGACATTTCACATTGTGACATTATCCTATTTTGTGAGTGTTTATCTGTGAATTCTGGCTTACTTGACTTTATATTGGTGTATTTAGTTGCAAAAGGTCATTCATGTAGGCACTAAAATGTACATGTACGTGTGCTTGTGCACGCATGGTTTTTGGTTTACCAGTTACGATATTGATTGAACGTAGTGTTTAGTGCTGTTTATCTGTTAATTTATGCTTGTATTTACAGCACCAGAATGCCGCTGTGAACCCAGAAAACCCCTGTATACTCCAGTAAACTACAGTACATACATTCCTGATACCCATCCATTGTGTGTAGCGACGGGTGTTGGCCCCGCATACGATTTGTGAGTTATATTCAAATCTAATTGCTAAGTTATAGGCTAACTGTAAACTTTATGAAGATGCTGTATCTATCTCAACCTGTGAAACTCTAAACACTGTGCTCTAATTAACTTTCATTTATTGTGAACATATTGTTTAATTGTCACTGTGTTTAAATATTGTACTTTGGTGTGTAATTGTCCTTATTTCTTTTATGTAATTAAATGTATTTACTTGTAATTTATTTTCAGTTTCACCTGCCTATTTATGGGCTGAGTAATAAAATGAAGGGGAAAGCATCCTACTAGTGTCACCTCGTCACTTTTTCGGTGTCACGCTTACACACAGTGACAGTGAAAAAATCGTCATCCCAGTGAGAACTACCGTCATCCCAGTGAGAACTACCGTCGTCCCAGTGCGAACTATCGTCATTTCCAGTGCGAACTACCATCACTCCAGCATCACATCTGCTTATCTTCGTTGTCGTCGCCTCCGAGCTTGGGTTGGTCATCGCTTCTTTCTACCGGACAGCGCATCGTAGTCTACACTGCTCAGCCTACCGCCGTCACTGACATCTCGTCCTGCCGTTCTCGTCTAGTCATCCCACAGGAAGTTGAGGAGACCTTCGCATCATGTCGACGGTGGCACAGCTCAAGACAACTAGGACTTCTGCTAAGAGAGCCGTGACCAAGCAAGTCAATAAGATAAGACAGTGTCTAGCTGAAGATGATTTAAGTGTCATTGATGATTATGTTGCAAAACTTAAAGATCTGTTTAAGGAATTTACGGCTGTCCATAATGAATATCATTCATTGCTTGTTGATGATGATGATGTAGATGCTAGTGAAACTTATTTTTATAAGGAACAGGACGTATACATATCCGTCCTTCACTCGACTAAGGGTATTTCTAAGGATATAAAGGTTGAAGTTGATCATGATAATGCTTCAAGTACACACAAATCAGGTACATATGGGGATTTATCTCGGGAAGAATTCTTGGGTTTGTTAAATTTACCTAAGGTTGAGCTGCAAGTATTTGATGGCAATCCTTTGCATTACCATCAATTCCTTAGAGCATTTGAAGTCAATGTTGATAGAGTATGTGAGGATAGTGATCTCAAATTAGCTAGGCTCATGCAGTATACATCTGGTTCTGCTAAGGAAGCTATTAGGGGTTGTCAGTTAGTTGGGGGATCCAGCGGCTATTCCCAAGCACGTTCTATCTTAGATAGTCGGTTCGGAAATAAACATCTTGTAACTGAACGTTTGGTTAAGGAACTTAAATCCGGTAAACAATTACGGTCCCCGCAAGAAATACAACAGTTAGCAGATGACTTGAAAACTGCTTTGCTCACACTTGGTCATTAAATACTCTGAACGAGGTTAAATCACAGTCCGTCATCCTTGAGATAGTAGGCAGATTACCCAGCTATGTTCAGATGAAGTGGAAAAAGTCCGCCTTGAAGTCAGTTAAGGTTACGGAGCATTATCCTGGATTTAGAGACCTGGTTGAATTCGTAGATAATATTGCACGTGAAGTTAATGATCCGGTCTACGGTAACATGCATCCCAAACGTTTTGATAGGAACAAAAATACTGGTCAGGGAGTCTCACTTAATTCGTCTGTGTCAACTCAGTCTCAGTCAGGAAATAGTCGTAGGTCAGGTCAGCATTCAATCACCAAGTCATATGCTAAACCTGAACCACCTTGCGTATTGTGTAGCCAATCCCATCGTTTGTGGCATTGTGATAAGTTTAAAGCGATGAATCCCAAGGATAGGTTAAATATTGTAATTGTCAATAATCTTTGTCATAATTGCCTCCTCGCTTCTCACAGTACTGAGAATTGTGGTAAACGATCAGTTTGTGGTGTACAAGGTTGCGGTAGAAAACATACAATGTACATTCACTGTCCTGTCAATGCCCCAGTTGAATCTAAGGTGTCTAATGTAAGCTCATTTACTGATAAGGAAACCTACATGCCTATTGTTCAAGTGATGGTTAACAGTTCATGCAGGGTATTCGCTTTATTGGTAGAAAAGATTGGGATTGCAAGGGAGACCTTCACAGTTTCAGCTTAGTACATTGAACAAGTCAGGTGTTCATCAGTCTAAAGTTGTTGATTTGTCACTTAGTTCAGAAACAGGGGAGATTTTACAGATGGATAATGTTTGTGTAGTTGATAACATACCTGTGAAAAGTGCATCTGTGAACATTGCACTTTTTACTCATTTCAGTGACATCAGTCCAATGCCTGCTTATGAACATGATGGTGTGATTGTTGATTTACTTATTGGTCAGGATAATGCAGAAGCTCTTGTACCATTGGAGGTGCGACGCGGCAGTCCCGAGCAACCTTTTGCAGTCCGTACATTGTTTGGATGGTGTGTGAATGGTCGGTCACCAGTTGGCAGAGTCAGTCGTAAGGTAGTGTCTAATTTTGTGTCTTGTCTACCCATTGATGATGTCTCTAAGTTGTGGAAGATAGAAAATGAGGGCTTGGAGTGTTCTTCGTGGTCGCAGGAAGATAGGTCTGTGATCAAGCTGTGGGACCGGGAACATCGGAAGATTGATGGGCACTACGAACTCCCCATACCCTGGAGAGACAGAGAGGAGTCCTTGCCGAACAACTTCGTCGTGGCCAAGTCCAGGTTAGATTCACTAGACAAGCGGTTGGTTGAGGGTGGTCTGTATCCTAAGTACAAAGCAGAGATCAACAAGCTACTGCATAAGGGTTATGCCGAGAGAGTTCCCCCAGATGAGATCATGACAGGTGAGAGGATTTGGTATCTTCCACATCATGCAGTGGTAACCGACAAGAAGCCCGACAAGCTCAGAGTTGTTTACGATTGTGCTTGTAAATTCAAGGGAAAGTCCCTCAACGAGCGTTGTCTACAGGGTCCTGATCTCATCAACAAGTTATTGCCAGTTTTGTGACGTTTTAGACAGCACAGCATATCGATTCAGGCCGACATCGAAGCCATGTACAACCAGGTGAAAATACCACCCCGAGGTAGAGATGCACTTAGGTTTTTGTGGTACAGTGATGGTCTCTTGGAATACTACAGAATGACTTCCCACTTGTTCGGGGGTGTTTGGTGCGCCTCAAGTTCGACCTATGCTCTCAGTCGTACAGTTATTGATACTCCAAATGTTCATCCCTTGGTTAGGTACACTGTGAATAAGTCATTTTATGTTGATGACTGTCTTAGCTCGGTGTCTTCGAAGACTGATGCAAAGACTGTTATCAAGGAAACTCCAAAGGTCCTGCGTAAGGGGGGATTCAGTTTGAAAAAGTTTGTTGTGAATGATGAGGAATTGTTGAGTGAAGTGTCTGAAGATTGTGTGGCCGAGGAAGTTCGTACTTTTGGTCCTTTGTGTGAAAGTCGAACTCTGGGTACAAAGTGGAAGGTATCTACAGATGAGTTCTTCTTCGAAGTCGGGCGTGACAGGGAGAGTCCTATCACCAGAAGGAAAATGTTGAGTGCCGTGTCATCCATATTCGACCCTCTCGGTCTATTAGGTCCTGTTGTACTTGCCGGTAAACTTCTGTTCCAAAAGGCTACAGCTGATAAATTGTCTTGGGATGAAGCAGTTCCATCACAGCTTGAAGATGCATGGTATTCCTGGGTGCAGTCATGTCATGCTATGAAGCAGCTGAAAATTCCTCGGTGTGTCAAACCACGTGAATTTGATGATGCCTTTATTGAGCTCCATCATATTTCAGATGCCAGCTCCAAAGCGTATGGTTGTTGTAGTTACATCAGGTGTGTTAACAAACATGGAATGGTGCATGTCCAGTTGATCATTAGCAAGAATAAAGTTACACCGTTGAAGCAGTGTACCATACCACGCTTGGAATTGCAAGCCGCAGTTGTAGCAGTTAAAGTTGATGCATTGTTGAGACGTGAGTTAGATTTAGACATCACTTGTTCAAATTTCTGGACAGATTCTGAAATTGTGTTGAAATACATCAGTAATGATAGTAGGAGGTTTCACATTTTTGTTGGTAATAGAGTTGGTCTCATCAGAGAGTTGACCGATTCAAATCAGTGGCATCATATTGACAGCAAGTCTAATCCAGCTGATCTTGTGACGAGACCACAGTCGTGCTTGAAGTCAGATGACAAATGGTTCCATGGTCCAGACATTCTGCACAAGTACAAACATGATTGGGATATGGGTGATAGAAAACCAGTAGATTTGATGAATGAGGATCCAGAAGTCCGTAAGACTTCAATTGCAGCTTTCGGCGCCGTTACCACGGAATCTCTTGATGTTGTAGATAAGGGTTATGCATGCCAGTTAAACCGAGTTGTAGAGAATGATCCTATTGATCAGTTAATGCATCATTCTTCCTCTTGGTTATTAAGGCCTGTGTAACATGTAAGCGTCTCTATTCTAAACCATGTCAGCAGCTCATGGCTGATTTGCCCAAAGAACGTGTAGACGCCGGTAAACCACCATTTTCATATATTGGTATTGATGTGTTTGGACCATTTTATGTCAAGTATGGGAGATCTGAGATCAAACGCTATGGTTGTTTATTTACATGCTTTTGCACTAGAGCTATCCACATTGAGAAACTAGATGCCTTAGATACAGAGTCGTTCCTGAATGGTCTTAGGCGTTTTATAGCCCGTCGGGGCCACCCAGAGATCATTTACTCAGATAATGGTACTAATTTTGTTGGTGGTCGAGCCGAATTGAAAAGAAGCATGAAGGAGGTGTCACAAAAGATTATCAATGCTTATGCTGTTAAACAAAGTATTGTATGGCGTTTTAATCCACCCAAAGCTTCCCACATGGGGGGAGTTTGGGAACGTTTGATTGGTGTAGTAAAGAGAGTCATGGTGGCTGTACTTCCCAGAACAGTTAGATTAACTGATGAAATTTTGGGTACTGTATTTTGTGAAGTGGAGGCCATTGTTAATGGGCGACCGTTGACCAAGGTGAATGATGATCCCAGTGACCCTGCGGTTATAACACCTAATCACTTATTGCTCTTGAGAAACAGTTCCAGTTATCCGCCTGGTAGGTTTAGTCATGAGCATTTGCGTAGTCGTTGGAGACATGTTCAGCATTTGGCTAATCAATTTTGGCGAAAGTGGCTTAAGTTTTATTTGCCAGAATTACAGAGACGAACTAAATGGGTGAATCCAGCTAATAACATTGCTGTTGGTGACCTAGTGCTGGTTTCAGAGGAAATGACCCCTAGGAACCTGTGGCCTCTCGCCCTTGTTAAGGATGTAAACTATGGTCGAGATGGTCTGGTTAGGTCAGTAAAATTGATGACTCGAGCTACAGAACTTGTACGTCCCATCACCAAAGTGATTTTATTAGAAGGGTCGGGTTCCTCTTGAATTATAGATTCGTCATTCCATGAATAGAATTCGTCAATTGATAATATTTAATGTACATGTACACCAGATTAAGATTGAAGATGAGAACATATTTTTATGCATTTGCTCGCTGTATATAAATGTACAAGTATTGTAAAGACAACCCACTAGACTTCTGCAAATAATATTGCAAGATTACATGTATTTCCTGATGACTATTTTTGTAATTCCATTAAAGTGATAAGTTTAATTTATAGTTTGATGTTGCATGAATTGCTGCCCCCTCATGAGTGGTTAATGTCGATTTGCGTAGAGTGGTGAAATGTCAAGTTACATGTTGGACGGTGATAGTGATTTTGAATCGGCGATCATACTGTGTAAGACTATTATAATTGTATTAATTTCTGCGGTTATATTGTATAAGATTAATGATTGTATAAGTCTCGTGGTTATAGTGGATAATGGTAATTTATGATTGTATAGACACTTGTGGTTATGATGTATAATATAATTGTATGTCTTGGTTGAATGTCATTCAAGGGGGGAGTGTTATCGTCGCTGATAAGTTTTTTTTCTTATTGATAAGTTAACCAATGTAATTTGAATGGAACGTTCATCGTCTGGTTCTTTTATGTGGCTTAATTTACAATTCAGATTGACTTAATTTGAATAGTATGTCTTCCATGTGTTCTTTTGTCGTCTTAATATATTATTATTCATCTTTGCCTAATTTGCATGGAATGTCGTGTCACATGGCATTGCTCCACCAATGGCATGGCAGAATACGCTTATCACGTGTAGTATGGCTATTTAAGCGTGGGAATTTCCAATACGCTTCAGTCTTCGTCACGTCGCCGAAAGCTGTGAAGACTGTAAGTTTCGTTCTTATTTTCTGTACTTTAATTTATATTTATGTAATTTGGGACATTTCACATTGTGACATTATCCTATTTTGTGAGTGTTTATCTGTGAATTCTGGCTTACTTGACTTTATATTGGTGTATTTAGTTGCAAAAGGTCATTCATGTAGGCACTAAAATGTACATGTACGTGTGCTTGTGCACGCATGGTTTTTGGTTTACCAGTTACGATATTGATTGAACGTAGTGTTTAGTGCTGTTTATCTGTTAATTTATGCTTGTATTTACAGCACCAGAATGCCGCTGTGAACCCAGAAAACCCCTGTATACTCCAGTAAACTACATTACATACATTCCTGATACCCATCCATTGTGTGTAGCGACGGGTGTTGGCCCCGCATACGATTTGTGAGTTATATTCAAATCTAATTGCTAAGTTATAGGCTAACTGTAAACTTTATGAAGATGCTGTATCTATCTCAACCTGTGAAACTCTAAACACTGTGCTCTAATTAACTTTCATTTATTGTGAACATATTGTTTAATTGTCACTGTGTTTAAATATTGTACTTTGGTGTGTAATTGTCCTTATTTCTTTTATGTAATTAAATGTATTTACTTGTAATTTATTTTCAGTTTCACCTGCCTATTTATGGGCTGAGTAATAAAATGAAGGGGAAAGCATCCTACTAGTGTCACCTCGTCAATTTTTCGGTGTCACGCTTACACACAGTGACAGGGATGTTCCGCTGCAGAAGCAGCAGCAGCGAGCCCAGAAAGTCGATGATTGCTTGATGGCAGATAATCGCTATGAATGATGTGTGCATGAAGGGGACTCGCAAGATAACCTTGATGATAAGACCATACCCCAAGACACCTACCACGCCAATGATATATTGCACAGATGCGGTATATCAGTAAGATACCAGCAATGATCTACAAGACACTATGTTGTTGATAAATCTGAACTTTACTTTTCAAACAGATCTATCTAAAGATGAACGATCAATTATTATGCATTAATTTGAAGTTCGCAGTGCAAGCTTACATTCTATAATAAGTTGTCATACGCATTAGATTATGTTATATAGGCTACCTGCAACCTGCAAAATAAACTACAAAAGGGTCAGTAAGCTCGTTTTATGAATTAAAAAGACAAAATAATACGTTGTTGAGAGAGAGATAATTCCTACTTGCAACCATCCGGTAATCTGTTTTAATGAGGGTTTGCAAATAAGTGGGTCATTTCTATTTTGTTTAAGTAATTGCAAACAGCGAATTTGCTGTATGTAATTACCCTGCATTTCTACTTTTTACAGCCATCCGTGTGTTGGTATGCAAACAATCACATGTGCATTTCTGCCCCTCCGGTCCATTTAGTGATCCGAAATATATGGCTGCGTTTGATTACCTTACACGTGTGTTCACGAATATTATGTCCGTTTGGTCAATTACGTCCGACAACAGATTTTGACGAGCAATGGCCGATTATGTCCGACCCATTATGTCCGACAGCCGATCATGTCCGACCCATTGTGTCCGACAGCCGATCATGTCCGACCAATTGTGTCCGACGGCCGATTATGTCCGACCCATTGTGTCCGACGGCCGATTATGTCCGACCCATTGTGTCCGACGGCCGATTATGTCCGACCCATTAAGTCCGACAGCGATTATGTCCAACCCATTATGTCCAACGGCCGATTATGTCCGACCCATTATGTCCGACAGCAGATCATGTCCGACCCATTGTGTCCGACGGCCGATTATGTCCGACCCATTATGACAGACGGCGATTATGTTCGATCCAATGTGTCCGACGGCCGATTATGTCCGACCCATTGTGTCCGACTGCCGATTATTTCCGACCCATTGTGTCCGACGGCCGATTATGTCCGACCGATTTTTTTCGACTCATTGTCCGACGGCCGATTATGCCCGACCCATTATGTCCGACGACGACTATGTCCGACCCATTGTGTCCGACGATGAAATACGTCAGACCTATGCTGTATTTATATGGTCGATTACGCCGGATTCATTCGGTTGTGTAGGCTACTGACATTAATAAATTATCTTTGGGTTGTGACTGCAATGAGCGCGTAAAATTACCGAGAACAATTCTTAAAATGTCCCCTAATACGCTGATGAGCTTTACAGAATCTTGTGAAGGAAGTGGCCTATGACTTATGTATAAAGCATCTAGCTGCAACTGTTCAAGACTGTAGTTAAACAATGCGCGCAAATGCTATCCGAAAACTTCCCATAGAAATGCACACGTTCCATACCGGATGTGATTTCTGGTTCATTGTGGACCATGTGGACAAAAACTTGCTATCCGACTGTTCGTGATTCGAAACGGAGCCTGAGCATGTGAAAGGAATTGTAAATTCACAACACAGATCCGTTTTCGAGAATTTCCTACAGCATTACGCTTTTCAACGAAAAAAAAAACATCTCTAAACTGGAATAAAGAGTAATGATGACGCGCAGGTTACAGGTCACGCAAAATTATGGTGGCCCCGAAGGGACATCGCATATCGCAAACGTGTGCTCATACGTATGCGATGTCGCGAAATTTATCGCGAATGTGTGCGCACACGTATGCGATGTCGCAAAATTTATCGCGAATATGTGCGCACACGTATGCGAATTTGTTTGCAATGTCGTGAATTTTATTGCATACCTTGTCGCATACCTTTCAGTAAAATTCCTAATGAACTGGGGAGTTGTAGCAGCTAGTCTGGAATCTAGACGTACTGTTAGATATAAATAGGGTCTGACTTATAAACCTTCGCGCGCACGCTGTTCCTCGTGCAATCGTTACTACTAGTCCTGTCGAGCGCAAACTTGCTACTTGCGCAACTTTGAAATTTGCGCGCGCAAGTTTGAAACTTCAGTTTTTTACCGGACGAAATTGGGTAAGGGAAAATCGGATTCCTGGTATCCAATTCCTGGACACAATGGGTCGAACATAATCGGACGTTGGACATAATGGGTCGGACATAATAGGCCGTCGGACACAATGGGTCGGACTTAATCGAACGTCGGACATAATTGGTCGGACATAGTCGCTGTCGGACATAATGGGTCGGACATAATCGGCTGTAGGACACAATGGATCGGACATATTCGGCTGTCGGACATAATGGGTCGGACACAATCGGCCGTCGCTAGTCAAAATCTGTTGTCGGATGTAATCGACCAAACGGACATAATGGTCGTGAACACTCGTGTAAATAAAACTTACACGGGAGCAATCGACCAGCTATCACGTGAAATTCGTGTCTACTCCCGAAATTCGGCATGTAAATGTTTAGATGATAAAATATTCTATGACAGGACACCCTGCTTACTTACAAATTATACATGCCCTTTAATAAGGCCTTTGACCGCTAATTCCCTTCAAATATATTTTAAAGGAAACGTAGATTCGCAGAGCATAGTAGGTTATTTCCAATGATTAATATTCGCAATGTCCGGATCATTTCATATTTTCAGTAAGTCATTATACAAACATAGAGTTTGCTGTTATTAACCTGTCTTCCACTTTTTCAATCATCCGTGCGTTAGTATGCAAAACAACCCCAACATAATTGCAGGGATCAAAGAAAAGTCAAATAGAACCACTCCAGTATGCCAGAAGTCAATTCAATTCCAATGCCATTAAGCTTCTATGCAAAATATTCCATTAGGAAAGTGTTATTCAAAATGGAGATCGGCTGAGAAACGCACTAAAGAGGCAAACGATGCCAAACAGTGAAATTGACCGTCACAAATGGAAATTTCGATTAATATTTCGCGCTCTGGTGGCGATGCTGTGCCTATAAAAGAAAAAGAACTACAAGAAAAATTAGGTTTGAAATAGCGCCCTCTTCAGTGTACGTGCCATATCTCGCATCAATTTGTTTTCGGTGTTTCTTGGTTTTTTAAAATTGATTTATTGATTTATTTTTTTGTCAGTAATGAATTTCGTCATGAACGGTAACAAGTTAAAAAGTCGAGGAGTCGGATCGAAGTGAAACGATCCAACTAAGTAGAAATCGCATCGAAAAGAAGCAAACCTCTAAACTTCACGATCATAATTATTATCAATCATATAATCAAATTCAAAATGTAAAAAAAAAGTCACACAAATGCTAAAAATTGAGTAACCGATATTGCCTAAATAGCTACTTCGCGAAAAGAAAACGTCGACAGTGGAAATTCTAGAGAATTTAATAATAGTAATTTTTTAACATGTAAATATCAGAGATCATCAGATGCACTCTTCTTTCTTCATAAACAAACTATCAGTGGGAAAATGTCTTTAACATCCATTCCGCAGATCCCGGTCGCATATTCAAATTTGTAAGCAAAGTATTTGAAATATTACCTGTTTTCTGAATCATTTTGTCAGTGGGCAGCATGGAATACAACCTAGACAGATTATATTGTGATAGTGTACCAAAATGCTATTCCAATATGACACGGTTTGTTTTTTCAAGGTGAACTGTTTTGGCTGTATCATAGTGGCAATGACAAAAGCATGTGGTTTTCCACACTCACTTGTTTCTCTTCATATTTTCGTACACTGTGATTTATACTTTCTGTCGAGAATGAAAGTGACCCAGTGTGCCATCACGTACCGCCCTCCGTGCCCCCTGATCTCGGGATAATAATGTCAACGAAGGCTGGTATTCACGTAGACATGTATCCGGATATGGCAAAGTTCCAATAAAGTTCAGTTTAACGCAAGAGATTTCCGTGACGCGAGCATATAGCTGGAACATCATTCAGCAATGGCGTCTGTGCTGTTCTTATGGCCGATGTTTCTCACTATAGCAATTTGCCAAGCAGGTAAGATACACTTAATGCGATATCCTATATTAAAAGATTCTACGCAGTCTGTATGTCTGTCTGCTAGCTAGCTGTGTGTCACGATTTTCTTAATAGGCCTAAGAATAGTGTAGAAGACGTACAAAATACAAGGGTCAATGGAGAGGCTTGGTTATTTACCATCAACGGTTCCTCTGATAATGCAGTCATTCAGTGTATGCAGGTCCTTAAATTGTATGAATATGCTCCGATTTCACTGTCCTCTGAAGTTAATTGGCACGTGAAAAAAAAAAAATTATTTGTTTTGCTTTGTTTTGTTTTCTTGGCAAATTTGTTTCTTTGAGACTTTGAATAATTAAATAATACAACATTATCTCTACGAAAACACTCCAAAACGTACGTATTGTTATAACAGAAAACGTAACGATGATGATGAAAAAATGTGGCAAAATTGCTTCACTAAGCTTTACCACGCCCACTTGGGGTCAACATGCAAATTGAGGCGAAAGTAATACATAAGTATATATAGGCCTTACTCTTTAACCGACGATCGTACGATTTTGAACGATATGAATAAGCATTTCGAAACCTGATTGTATAAGGAACCCTTCTCAAAAATACGTCAATTTACATGCAAAAGTCTCCCGGTAGTTGCCCGTGGGCATGACAAAGCTTCCATTGTCTATTACAAATCGTTTTCCACAAAATATCTAGGCTTTCAACCACGCAAGTTTTTTTTTTTCTTCAAATTTTAACTTTGAATTTTTTTCCCACTTACAACTTTTTAAAACCTTCAAAGAATACAAACTTTACGATTCCACACAGCTAGCGGCATCCCGCTAATGAAACATTAAAATGGCCAAGAGCTGGAGTTTGGCCAATTTGGTCTGGTCAAGTAAGAAAATGTGATGGATGTGGAGTCCGTTAAATGTCTGTCCTTCAAAAAAAAAATGGTGTAAATTGAGGACACACATATAAAGCACCATCGAGTAATTGAGGACAGGAATCAAATATAGGACGACGTGTATTAGCAAACGTGTGCAAAACCAATGGGAGCTGTTGAAAAAGATCGACGATGAGGAACAGTATAAAATCCTCGCTTTACACAATAAACAAACCCTTCAAGTGCTTGTGCATGCGCGACCTTTGTCATTAGAATTTCTGTACAGCTACAAGCTCCAACCTGATTTCTTATTATTTTTGCATTACAAGTATGTACAATTTTATTTCATCTCAGAGTTGTCAAAGGTTTACCACTGCATAGCTAAGGTGAACTTTCGACGGCGTCAAACTTTAAACATTTTTTAATTCATTTTTTAAGGAATTGGCGGAAGCATAAATATATGACCAGGCGATGTAATTAATGGCGCTTCAGAATCCACAATCAGCTCCCTGCACGAACAAGAGGGTGCGCTATTTTACCACTTTTGATGTAATGTAATAATTTCACTCTGTAATTTTATAAATAAAAAACGACGCCTATAATAATAATTTTCGACCAGTTATGTCATAATTAAAACCGACCAGTTAACAAGTAAGGCGAAGTAAACAAAAAAAAAATATGTTTCTCGTCCCCGCCCGCTTCCTTTATGGAGGCCGTCTGGAATTTTTTTATTATTTTTTTATTTTTGAAAAATGCAGTAAAAAACACAGAAAAAGTCCACAAATTCATCTAAAAATAAATACTTGCGAAATATGTGACCAATACATCACTAAATGACACTGTAAATATGTTCAGTTTTCTTGTCCAACTTGTCTTTCATTTTAAAAGTGTCTTTGAACAGTGGAAACACCAATGGTTGCAGGAAATTTCAAAATTGCGACCATCAAAATAAACAGTTATGTTTTTATTTTATATTTTTTTTCAAGATGGTCTTCCTCTCTTCCTCCTTTTTTTTTAAAACCCGTACCAGAAACATGTTTTTTTTGTATTCGGCCTAAGAATATGCTAGTATTTAGGGGGAACTTATAATACTTTTTTTTTGCGACTTCCGTTAGGTAATAGGGATGTTCATGACACGCTTCCGGCGGTGACCATAATTCTCGACATTGCTTTAAACCCGTCCATAGCATGAACTTCATATGTTTATTGACATCAATCCTGATACAGGGGGGTACATATTACCGTGAGGTCATAGTGACGCCTTAAGGCATTACATAAACGATATTAGTTGAGAATGTGATGATCTTCGTCCAATTATAACCCACAAGCTGGTTTACCCGATCATAGATCGGGTAGGGCGTAGTGTTGGGGATGAAAATGGGGGGAGTTAAATGTAAATGGGGGATATAGTTGGTGAGACATGCAGTTAAAGAATAGCAATTTCTGTGGTGTGATCTGAGGCATTTTCTAATCACTAAAACCAATTTGAGCAAAAGATAATCTGTGAAAGTTTTGAGTTTTGAGTAATTGAATCAGCTACATGTATTCTGAGCAATAGAATCATTATCGTAGGCTACAATATTTTTATTCGGGGAAGAAAAAGTGTGGGGGGGGGGAGGAGACCAAACAATGTCCCCCCTCAAAATGTGTGTGTGTGTGTGTGTGTGGGGGGGGGGGGGGTCCCCTGTCCCCCGTCGATTTACGCACATGATAATTATGTACCATATGGCAACTGTCTGTAAATGTTGCCTTTGGTCTGTTAAATTGGCTTTTTGTGAGGCAGTCGCATTTGGAAAACGTAGTGAAAAGGTTACTGTAGTACACAGGCGAAGGCTGGTTGTACAGTTTGACAATAAATCATAATGCAAGAAAACGTGAAGGTGTCATTTAAAATGAAAATGTTGAGTGTTACCCAAAAATTACAAACGGTCTGAATCATGGAGGAATGTCATAATTAAGTTTCAGTATTGGACTCTTCAACAGACGTAAACTTGAACTTCTTACAATTTGCGAGACCGTCTGCGATTCAACTTTTATTCAAGTTGGTGCAACCATCTATATATAAGAGCAAGTTTTACTCGGCCTCCGAGAAATGTTTGCTTCTGAAAGGATCCGAGACCGCGGCGATCCTTCGTTGACCCAAAACAGGCCCCCGAAATTATAACACGACACTGAATTATACCATGGAGGAATTCTTATACGTGGCGGGCAGCGAACTCACAACGCTCAGCCTTGGTGGTGGAAGCATGGAGCTGTAAACACATTATGGAAGCAACAGCACTCTACACGTCACATGCTTGCGCTTCAAATAGCGAGCACCGTAGACCCAACCTCGTTTCCAGGGTGTGGAGCAGGCTGCAGTACGCGTTGCCATCGACAGTTTTGCATAGCCCGGAAATACTACGCAGTGTAGACTTTCGATTGGTCAGACCGCGCAAGGCATACTTAATGTGTAGTCCTTCTGAGTATTCGTTGCACTCGGCGCAGGGGCGGCAAGCGAAGCATATGAAAGAATAGGGGCACTTGGTGGCCACGCACCATGGAGAAAAAATATTTTACCAAGGTCACCCCATCCACAATTTGGTGAACGCTTTTGCAGAAGGGCCGAGTAGAACACGTAAACGAAACTCCTACGTTGACCTCGCTGACCTCGCACAGTCTAGACACGCAGAAAAGCCAGCACGGGGGGCGGCCAGGCAGTCAACGTGAAAGCGCACACGACGGCAAATTCCTGTGCAAAATTCAGTCACGAAAAATCGACGAAACGGATCGCCAGTCCGTACGGGAAAATTAGGACGACCCGAAGCGTCCGACCCGGCGGAAGACACCCTCCGCATTTTTACACGGACGTGGAGCGATTTTGGGGCCGCGGGAGCCCGCGGTCTCGGATCCTTTCATGAGCAAACATCGTCTCGGGGGCGAGTAAACTTCTCTCTTATATATATAGATAAGCTAAATAAACAAAATCATGATCAAGCTTGGTAATCTAATAGACCATGCATTGATAAATATATTTGATCTTTGAACGCAAACTCGCTTGACATTCCCTTTTGGGTTACTAGAAGGTCAAACGTGAATGTTAATTTAAAATACACATACAATCCTCCAAATCAAAAGGAAACCAACTTCTTCGAAACGGATCAAAGGATGAAGATGGAAACCGGTATATGAATATGAACCCATTTCCGAAGATGAAGGGGAAATGCAACGTCAATCATGACATCTACAGGTAGTTACAAACGTTCGAGGTTTAAAATTGAAAAAAAAAGACTTTCAACCATAACTTTTGCCATGAATGAAGAACCGTGTTCATTTTTTTGGTGAGGTGCGTTGGAGATTGCCTTCGGTAACATTTTTGATTTCCGAGCACAAATCTGCTTGGCCTTTGCTTCCTATTTTACAGGAAGTTTAATGAGAAATGAATATATTTTGAACTATTTACTACATTCATACTGAATGACTAAATGTTTATTGTGGGATGCCAAACTCGAAGAAATACATTGTAACGCGCGCAATAAAATAACATTGAAAAGCTAAGGAATTTAATTCGAAAGAAAATTTCATTAATTAAACAATGTACACCAAATAATCAAGCAAACAAAAATAAAAAATTTAAATGAAAATAAAACAAACATTCAACTGGGTATGAATTAGACGAAATACCAATATGGTCCAGCGGATATGTGACAAAATTGGGCACTTTTTCATAATAGCGTGAACCTTGGCTCATATTCTTTGTTCATATTAATGTGAGAAAATGTTTTAGATGTGGAGCCATCCCAAATTCACCCTTGTACGGGCGTGGCAGCAATTTTCAAAAGGGGGACTCATCATGCCCGCAGTGAAAACTGAGTTGTTCCCATTTGTCACTAAAGCAGGAAACTATCAATCAAAAAACTATAAAAAGGCAATCTATCGCCTTCAAATTAAAAGTATCGCATTGTTCGTTCAATTTCGTCTGAACCAGTCGTAAGGGGTTGGTTGGGCATTCCTCTTCATTCATGGGCAAACGTATTTCCCATTTTGCCAAGCATGTTTTAAGACTTCCTGCATGTACAATTCTAAATTATCTCGGCGTAAATCATATCTGATGTTTTCAATCCGTAAATGCAAATCTCTTTTTCTTAATTAAAGGGTTCGTGCAAGGAATGTTTCTCAGGAACACATTTTGTGCAACTTTCTACTACTCTGAAATGTATGAAAACTATTCAGACATCCTACGATCCTTTTTTGGTTAGTCTTATTGCCAAGTGCACGTCTTTAAACATTTAAACGTTTCCATGCGTTTTTGGACTACTGAGTGCGCTTTTTCTATGATGTGATTTCAGGAAGACAATGTTCAGTCTAGAGGGGTTTCTTTCAAATTATTCACCCAAAATTTGCTAATTGAAAACTTTTTCGGGAAAGGATTGCTCACTGGCTTGCTGCCATGTACTGATGCATCAAAGAATCACCAAAGAAATGAATTTTATGACAGCAAAATATCCAAAATTCTAACAACTTTTTGTGCTGAAACAGCCATGTAAAATGAATCTGTTCGGAATGACATCAAAATTTTGCTAATGCTTGAATATAGAACATTGCATTAGCATAAAAACGGTGAAGGCACCCAAAACCACCCTTCAAATGGAAAAAAAAATTGAAAATAAGGTTAAAATGTGACACAAAGATGTGATTTTAAGGTTTTGCATTAAACGATTACTTTGCATGGGCCCTTAAAATAAGTGTTCGGTCAGACATACGCAAGAAAACTTTTAAGAAATTACCAAAGAGAGGTGTTCCCGATGGTACGACCATTGCCAAACATACATGACCAGATGTTTTGCACGTCAAGAAATCGTCAACGTAAACAGTGATAAAGAAATTATCTTAGCCCTTTTTATTTCAGTACACCTTGTATCCTTCAAATCAGTTAATTTATTACATTGTAAATCTAGAGTCACCAAGATGTTTTGGAAAAAATTAATTTGAATGACCAAACGATGAAAGTGATTGCCCAAAAGCGAACAAGAAACGAAAAGCATGGTAATACGTTATAAGCGCACCGACGTTCGCTAATTTGAATGCGTCAACCGTCAAGAGGTTGCAAAGACTTAATTTCAGAATACTACAAATTAAATCTTGAATGCAACAAAACGACATAGAATGCCCCAAAACAAAAACGAACATACAGTGCAAAATCTTCGCAGCATAAAAGGAAATTGAATGCCCCAAAAATGAAAAAAAAATAAAACATGAAACTGATAAGAAAAATTCGGAAATTGGCCGGGAAAACCTATATTATGCCCACCTTGGTAAAAAATTGTGCCAACATTTCTTAAACGAATGAAATTTCCAACAGACGTTTATATTGACGAAAAAAAAATCCAGACGTGGAGCCATCTCGAACACACCCTTTTAGGGGCGTGGCTACCATATTAAAAAAAGGGGTTGGACATTTCATTATGCCCATAACAATTTTTTCATGGTGCACCATGGAAAAATTGTTCCCACATTCATAGAGAAATGAAACTTTCCACAGACATTAACATTCATGAGAAAAATAATCCAGATGTAGAGACATCGCGAACACACTCTTTTAGGGGCGTGGCAGCCGTATCAAAAAAGGGGTGGGGTTCTCATCATGTCCACCATGGAAAAAAATGTGCCAACGTTTCATTAACGAATGAAGCTTCCCACAGACGTTAATATTCACGAGAAAAAAAAATAGACGTGGAGACATCGCAAACACACCCTTTCCTACAAGGAATAAATCAAATCGAACCAATTAAAAAAAAACTTAGAAATACCAAACAACTAATACAATCTCCTCTGAATAAATCACGTGATTTAATGTGTCTATTCAAGTCTTCAATAATAATAATAATAATATTAGGTGATTCTTATAAAGCGCATTTCATTACTGAAAGAAACCTCAATGCGCTTTACAGATTACAAAAGATACAATACAAATTGTTATCTACAGACTAAACATACGTGTTTTCAGTTTAATCTTAAATGCATCAAAATGTATTTCATCCCTCAAATGCTGTGGTAGCGAGTTCCATAAGTCCGGAGCTATTTTCTGGAAGGCCCTCCCTCCATATAATTTAGTGTTGGAATAAACTGGGACCAGTAAGTTCTTTGATTGTGAGCGGATAGTGATTTAGGGGTTGTATGGTTGGATCATTTCTTTGAGATATTCGGGTGCTGATCCATACAGGCATTCAAAGACATTTACAAGTACTTTGAATTTAATTCTACACTTAATAGGCAACCAGTGGAGGTCTTGTAACAGTGGTGATACAAGTGGTGATTCAACTCAACTGCTCATGTCAACTCCTCAAATCAAATCCCCAAACCCATTCTTTTAAATCAAATCTCAAATGCACTTACCAAAGTGAGGTGGGCCCACCAAAATCATTCGCGAACCATGCATGCCAGTATTGGATCCTCCGGTCGTTTCCCAGTTGTCCCTTGGACGTGGATTCCAAACCCTCCAGAGACTGGGCAGCCCTCTGTCTCGGTTTCTTCCAGCAGACGCCGTCCGTGCTTCGGCTCTCCGTTGTGCTTGGACTTAGGGTTCTTGGGTAGGCTAAATAAATATGAGTCCATTAATCGATGCCATATAGCAGGCGCCTTGCTCTGGCGTACTTAACCATTTGAAGTGTGCAAATTCAAAGACTAAACTTTCCAATCTTTACAATAATAATAGCTAGGACAGCATAATATTTGGCCAACCAAATCATAAACAAATGTCATCTGTACAGAAATGACAGTCTGTGACGTCATCGTTCGAATCATCAATTCTATTTTTTTAAAATAATGATTAAATTACATACTCCATAATCATGTCGACTGATAAGTAATCTCGAAATTCTAATGTGAAATTTAAAAAGCAATATGACGTAATAAAAATTACACCATACATCGGTGCCAACCGAAGCTATGTCTAATCAGGTCATTAATCAAAGGTCAATTATATTAACAATATATTAACAAAACTCAGAAAAATTTAGAATCTGGTATCTATAATAGCCACTAAAACTTCTCACGGTGAAGCGAGCAAATCTGCCACAACAAAAGTGGAAAATTCAAGCTGCAAATTTAACGGTTCTCGTATGACCGTGACATGCTAGCGATCGCACACGTACGTTTCAGCCGCACTTTCCACTGCGCATGTGCGACTCCTTGGGTTATTTGCATGCGTAGTGAGGGCTGCTGATTTTACACCGATGATGCGACTCAAAAAAGATATCTTTCTTGTTATCGTTTATAGACCACTTAATGTGGGAGCCGTTGTTATTATATCACTATTTAGTTCATTCACTGTATATTTGTTGAAGAAAAGTTAACCCAAAAAAAAAAGAGAACGTAGAAACCGTGGTTTGATGAACCAACCGTCTATGCTGAGATATTAGTTCATTCACTGTATATTTGTTGAAGAAAAGTTAACCAAAAAAAAAAAAGAGAACGTAGAAACCGTGGTTTGATGAACCAACCGTCTATGCTGAGATATCGTTTGTTTACATTAGGACCATTTTGTTTTCGACAAAAGCATAATTGTAGAGGTTTCTCCCAACATTCATACTTGAACATAACGATAGAGGGGATTATCAAGTAATTCGATTTAGGAACACATTTTCGCTGTTACCCTCGCCTTCGGCTTGGGTAATTATCAGCATCCAGTATCTAACCAGTCTGAAACAGAGTGTTTTAAAACCAGCCAAGCCCTAGATAAAACGTAGGTAAAATTCTGTAGATAAAACCCTGTAGATAAAACGACATGAAGTAATCAAAGAAGATTAATGAACTAATAACTTGGACAATTTGTGGGATAGCTGACCTTTTGAATCACTACTTGCCTGACCGAGAAGTACCAAAAGTGCTCCTTCAAAAGAGCTAAACATAGTTTGTGAATTTCAATGCGGAGATAACAACATAGTATACGTGCACATGTACAATCTCGATGAGTCAAACCTCAAGGGAACAGGTTAAAATGTGACTTTAGCAGAGTGTTGAGTTAAGCAGGGTTGTATATCATTGTTATACTACTGATAAGGGAATGGATTCTTTGTTTGACTTAACATTTGTTTTAAGTTATCAGAGTTTGACTTATCAAGATTTCACTTTACATATGAAGTTCAGTGCAAGGACAAAAAGAATAGCAACAATATTTGACAGATTTGCATAAACACAAATATGTTCGATTACAGAGAAAAACATGAAAAATGAAACCAAATTCCTTAACACCCCAGCTTATAGTCTTTACAAGTTCAACATTGTTTAAATGTAAAAGTGCATGTATGAAGTTTAAGAAGATATGAGAACTCTACAATACGCTGGGCATCAGGAAATAAAAAAAAACAAGCTGTGTAACAATAATCAGAGTCAATTCTGATTAAACTTTGACAAAAGACGATTTCAGTTGCCGGACGTTTTGAAACTGTGGAAAACATAAGCAAGTCCTTCAGTTGTGAACACAACAGTAACCTTGAAAATTAATGTATATGTACTTCACTTCTAAAATAAAAAGTGGGAACAAAAACGGTTAAGAACATAGCTGTAAATAGCAGTTTCATTGAACATTGAAAAAATAAACCCAGTGCACAATTGTGCAAATCAACTTGACAACTTCCATGTTTGAATGAATTCAATAAACGCATACATGTCAAATAACTGCCATTACTTTTATTAACTTAGTTTTTAACTGCTGTGATGTGGGATATGCCGTTTTAACACCCGAGGGTTGCATAGCATCCAATGCGAAGCCGAGGGTGCCTATGTGCCCCGAGGGGGTTAACAGCAGTCAACAATTGTTTTGCTACATTGTGCCAAGGAGTCAAAAATGAGAAATGGCTGTAACTAACTATGCAAGTGATATTTTAAATCAGTGCAGTTTATTAGGCCTAACCCTTGATAACTGCTTTCCTTGACAACTGCCTTGCTTGATAACTGCTTTCCTGCTTGACATTAGACTTGGCCAAGTCTGGGTTGCGCTCGGTCTGTGCCTAAATCCACTCACAGCGCATATCGCATACGTCCTTACAGTACATAACGTGCGCCTCATGCGTCGAATCCGGACCATTATGTTCAAAACGTACATGTACATGTTATTTTCAAGTGATGCAGCAACCCCGGAATAACTAACTTTTGCACCACAAGTATGCACATGCTCTGCAATACATGCACACACAAGTACGTGTAATACGCGTGTTGTACAATGTACATACAGTGTGTGCGCATTGTTATACGGCACTGAAGTGGAACGCACGCTGAAGTGTACCTTGTCGGGCATCTGGAAAGGCGTAAACTAAGTGATTTTCGCTACTTTTTTTTAAAAGCGCACACGACGGCAAATTCCTGTGCAAAATTCAGTCACGAAAAATCGACGAAACGGATCGCCAGTCCGTACGGGAAAATTAGGACGACCCGAAGCGTCCGACCCGGCGGAAGACACCCTCCGCATTTTTACACGGACGTGGAGCGATTTTGGGGCCGCGGGAGCCCGCGGTCTCGGATCCTTTCATGAGCAAACATCGTCTCGGGGGCGAGTAAACTTCTCTCTTATATATATAGATAAGCTAAATAAACAAAATCATGATCAAGCTTGGTAATCTAATAGACCATGCATTGATAAATATATTTGATCTTTGAACGCAAACTCGCTTGACATTCCCTTTTGGGTTACTAGAAGGTCAAACGTGAATGTTAATTTAAAATACACATACAATCCTCCAAATCAAAAGGAAACCAACTTCTTCGAAACGGATCAAAGGATGAAGATGGAAACCGGTATATGAATATGAACCCATTTCCGAAGATGAGGGGGAAATGCAACGTCAATCATGACATCTACAGGTAGTTACAAACGTTCGAGGTTTAAAATTGAAAAAAAAAGACTTTCAACCATAACTTTTGCCATGAATGAAGAACCGTGTTCATTTTTTTGGTGAGGTGCGTTGGAGATTGCCTTCGGTAACATTTTTGATTTCCGAGCACAAATCTGCTTGGCCTTTGCTTCCTATTTTACAGGAAGTTTAATGAGAAATGAATATATTTTGAACTATTTACTACATTCATACTGAATGACTAAATGTTTATTGTGGGATGCCAAACTCGAAGAAATACATTGTAACGCGCGCAATAAAATAACATTGAAAAGCTAAGGAATTTAATTCGAAAGAAAATTTCATTAATTAAACAATGTACACCAAATAATCAAGCAAACAAAAATAAAAAATTTAAATGAAAATAAAACAAACATTCAACTGGGTATGAATTAGACGAAATACCAATATGGTCCAGCGGATATGTGACAAAATTGGGCACTTTTTCATAATAGCGTGAACCTTGGATCATATTCTTTGTTCATATTAATGTGAGAAAATGTTTTAGATGTGGAGCCATCCCAAATTCACCCTTGTACGGGCGTGGCAGCAATTTTCAAAAGGGGGACTCATCATGCCCGCAGTGAAAACTGAGTTGTTCCCATTTGTCACTAAAGCAGGAAACTATCAATCAAAAAACTATAAAAAGGCAATCTATCGCCTTCAAATTAAAAGTATCGCATTGTTCGTTCAATTTCGTCTGAACCAGTCGTAAGGGGTTGGTTGGGCATTCCTCTTCATTCATGGGCAAACGTATTTCCCATTTTGCCAAGCATGTTTTAAGACTTCCTGCATGTACAATTCTAAATTATCTCGGCGTAAATCATATCTGATGTTTTCAATCCGTAAATGCAAATCTCTTTTTCTTAATTAAAGGGTTCGTGCAAGGAATGTTTCTCAGGAACACATTTTGTGCAACTTTCTACTACTCTGAAATGTATGAAAACTATTCAGACATCCTACGATCCTTTTTTGGTTAGTCTTATTGCCAAGTGCACGTCTTTAAACATTTAAACGTTTCCATGCGTTTTTGGACTACTGAGTGCGCTTTTTCTATGATGTGATTTCAGGAAGACAATGTTCAGTCTAGAGGGGTTTCTTTCAAATTATTCACCCAAAATTTGCTAATTGAAAACTTTTTCGGGAAAGGATTGCTCACTGGCTTGCTGCCATGTACTGATGCATCAAAGAATCACCAAAGAAATGAATTTTATGACAGCAAAATATCCAAAATTCTAACAACTTTTTGTGCTGAAACAGCCATGTAAAATGAATCTGTTCGGAATGACATCAAAATTTTGCTAATGCTTGAATATAGAACATTGCATTAGCATAAAAACGGTGAAGGCACCCAAAACCACCCTTCAAATGGAAAAAAAAATTGAAAATAAGGTTAAAATGTGACACAAAGATGTGATTTTAAGGTTTTGCATTAAACGATTACTTTGCATGGGCCCTTAAAATAAGTGTTCGGTCAGACATACGCAAGAAAACTTTTAAGAAATTACCAAAGAGAGGTGTTCCCGATGGTACGACCATTGCCAAACATACATGACCAGATGTTTTGCACGTCAAGAAATCGTCAACGTAAACAGTGATAAAGAAATTATCTTAGCCCTTTTTATTTCAGTACACCTTGTATCCTTCAAATCAGTTAATTTATTACATTGTAAATCTAGAGTCACCAAGATGTTTTGGAAAAAATTAATTTGAATGACCAAACGATGAAAGTGATTGCCCAAAAGCGAACAAGAAACGAAAAGCATGGTAATACGTTATAAGCGCACCGACGTTCGCTAATTTGAATGCGTCAACCGTCAAGAGGTTGCAAAGACTTAATTTCAGAATACTACAAATTAAATCTTGAATGCAACAAAACGACATAGAATGCCCCAAAACAAAAACGAACATACAGTGCAAAATCTTCGCAGCATAAAAGGAAATTGAATGCCCCAAAAATGAAAAAAAAATAAAACATGAAACTGATAAGAAAAATTCGGAAATTGGCCGGGAAAACCTATATTATGCCCACCTTGGTAAAAAATTGTGCCAACATTTCTTAAACGAATGAAATTTCCAACAGACGTTTATATTGACGAAAAAAAATCCAGACGTGGAGCCATCTCGAACACACCCTTTTAGGGGCGTGGCTACCATATTAAAAAAAGGGGTTGGACATTTCATTATGCCCATAACAATTTTTTCATGGTGCACCATGGAAAAATTGTTCCCACATTCATAGAGAAATGAAACTTTCCACAGACATTAACATTCATGAGAAAAATAATCCAGATGTAGAGACATCGCGAACACACTCTTTTAGGGGCGTGGCAGCCGTATCAAAAAAGGGGTGGGGTTCTCATCATGTCCACCATGGAAAAAAATGTGCCAACGTTTCATTAACGAATGAAGCTTCCCACAGACGTTAATATTCACGAGAAAAAAAATTAGACGTGGAGACATCGCAAACACACCCTTTCCTACAAGGAATAAATCAAATCGAACCAATTAAAAAAAAACTTAGAAATACCAAACAACTAATACAATCTCCTCTGAATAAATCACGTGATTTAATGTGTCTATTCAAGTCTTCAATAATAATAATAATAATATTAGGTGATTCTTATAAAGCGCATTTCATTACTGAAAGAAACCTCAATGCGCTTTACAGATTACAAAAGATACAATACAAATTGTTATCTACAGACTAAACATACGTGTTTTCAGTTTAATCTTAAATGCATCAAAATGTATTTCATCCCTCAAATGCTGTGGTAGCGAGTTCCATAAGTCCGGAGCTATTTTCTGGAAGGCCCTCCCTCCATATAATTTAGTGTTGGAATAAACTGGGACCAGTAAGTTCTTTGATTGTGAGCGGATAGTGATTTAGGGGTTGTATGGTTGGATCATTTCTTTGAGATATTCGGGTGCTGATCCATACAGGCATTCAAAGACATTTACAAGTACTTTGAATTTAATTCTACACTTAATAGGCAACCAGTGGAGGTCTTGTAACAGTGGTGATACAAGTGGTGATTCAACTCAACTGCTCATGTCAACTCCTCAAATCAAATCCCCAAACCCATTCTTTTAAATCAAATCTCAAATGCACTTACCAAAGTGAGGTGGGCCCACCAAAATCATTCGCGAACCATGCATGCCAGTATTGGATCCTCCGGTCGTTTCCCAGTTGTCCCTTGGACGTGGATTCCAAACCCTCCAGAGACTGGGCAGCCCTCTGTCTCGGTTTCTTCCAGCAGACGCCGTCCGTGCTTCGGCTCTCCGTTGTGCTTGGACTTAGGGTTCTTGGGTAGGCTAAATAAATATGAGTCCATTAATCGATGCCATATAGCAGGCGCCTTGCTCTGGCGTACTTAACCATTTGAAGTGTGCAAATTCAAAGACTAAACTTTCCAATCTTTACAATAATAATAGCTAGGACAGCATAATATTTGGCCAACCAAATCATAAACAAATGTCATCTGTACAGAAATGACAGTCTGTGACGTCATCGTTCGAATCATCAATTCTATTTTTTTAAAATAATGATTAAATTACATACTCCATAATCATGTCGACTGATAAGTAATCTCGAAATTCTAATGTGAAATTTAAAAAGCAATATGACGTAATAAAAATTACACCATACATCGGTGCCAACCGAAGCTATGTCTAATCAGGTCATTAATCAAAGGTCAATTATATTAACAATATATTAACAAAACTCAGAAAAATTTAGAATCTGGTATCTATAATAGCCACTAAAACTTCTCACGGTGAAGCGAGCAAATCTGCCACAACAAAAGTGGAAAATTCAAGCTGCAAATTTAACGGTTCTCGTATGACCGTGACATGCTAGCGATCGCACACGTACGTTTCAGCCGCACTTTCCACTGCGCATGTGCGACTCCTTGGGTTATTTGCATGCGTAGTGAGGGCTGCTGATTTTACACCGATGATGCGACTCAAAAAAGATATCTTTCTTGTTATCGTTTATAGACCACTTAATGTGGGAGCCGTTGTTATTATATCACTATTTAGTTCATTCACTGTATATTTGTTGAAGAAAAGTTAACCCAAAAAAAAAAGAGAACGTAGAAACCGTGGTTTGATGAACCAACCGTCTATGCTGAGATATTAGTTCATTCACTGTATATTTGTTGAAGAAAAGTTAACCAAAAAAAAAAAAGAGAACGTAGAAACCGTGGTTTGATGAACCAACCGTCTATGCTGAGATATCGTTTGTTTACATTAGGACCATTTTGTTTTCGACAAAAGCATAATTGTAGAGGTTTCTCCCAACATTCATACTTGAACATAACGATAGAGGGGATTATCAAGTAATTCGATTTAGGAACACATTTTCGCTGTTACCCTCGCCTTCGGCTTGGGTAATTATCAGCATCCAGTATCTAACCAGTCTGAAACAGAGTGTTTTAAAACCAGCCAAGCCCTAGATAAAACGTAGGTAAAATTCTGTAGATAAAACCCTGTAGATAAAACGACATGAAGTAATCAAAGAAGATTAATGAACTAATAACTTGGACAATTTGTGGGATAGCTGACCTTTTGAATCACTACTTGCCTGACCGAGAAGTACCAAAAGTGCTCCTTCAAAAGAGCTAAACATAGTTTGTGAATTTCAATGCGGAGATAACAACATAGTATACGTGCACATGTACAATCTCGATGAGTCAAACCTCAAGGGAACAGGTTAAAATGTGACTTTAGCAGAGTGTTGAGTTAAGCAGGGTTGTATATCATTGTTATACTACTGATAAGGGAATGGATTCTTTGTTTGACTTAACATTTGTTTTAAGTTATCAGAGTTTGACTTATCAAGATTTCACTTTACATATGAAGTTCAGTGCAAGGACAAAAAGAATAGCAACAATATTTGACAGATTTGCATAAACACAAATATGTTCGATTACAGAGAAAAACATGAAAAATGAAACCAAATTCCTTAACACCCCAGCTTATAGTCTTTACAAGTTCAACATTGTTTAAATGTAAAAGTGCATGTATGAAGTTTAAGAAGATATGAGAACTCTACAATACGCTGGGCATCAGGAAATAAAAAAAAACAAGCTGTGTAACAATAATCAGAGTCAATTCTGATTAAACTTTGACAAAAGACGATTTCAGTTGCCGGACGTTTTGAAACTGTGGAAAACATAAGCAAGTCCTTCAGTTGTGAACACAACAGTAACCTTGAAAATTAATGTATATGTACTTCACTTCTAAAATAAAAAGTGGGAACAAAACGGTTAAGAACATAGCTGTAAATAGCAGTTTCATTGAACATTGAAAAAATAAACCCAGTGCACAATTGTGCAAATCAACTTGACAACTTCCATGTTTGAATGAATTCAATAAACGCATACATGTCAAATAACTGCCATTACTTTTATTAACTTAGTTTTTAACTGCTGTGATGTGGGATATGCCGTTTTAACACCCGAGGGTTGCATAGCATCCAATGCGAAGCCGAGGGTGCCTATGTGCCCCGAGGGGGTTAACAGCAGTCAACAATTGTTTTGCTACATTGTGCCAAGGAGTCAAAAATGAGAAATGGCTGTAACTAACTATGCAAGTGATATTTTAAATCAGTGCAGTTTATTAGGCCTAACCCTTGATAACTGCTTTCCTTGACAACTGCCTTGCTTGATAACTGCTTTCCTGCTTGACATTAGACTTGGCCAAGTCTGGGTTGCGCTCGGTCTGTGCCTAAATCCACTCACAGCGCATATCGCATACGTCCTTACAGTACATAACGTGCGCCTCATGCGTCGAATCCGGACCATTATGTTCAAAACGTACATGTACATGTTATTTTCAAGTGATGCAGCAACCCCGGAATAACTAACTTTTGCACCACAAGTATGCACATGCTCTGCAATACATGCACACACAAGTACGTGTAATACGCGTGTTGTACAATGTACATACAGTGTGTGCGCATTGTTATACGGCACTGAAGTGGAACGCACGCTGAAGTGTACCTTGTCGGGCATCTGGAAAGGCGTAAACTAAGTGATTTTCGCTACTTTTTTTTAAAAATAACGATGAAGAGTTACCCTTAATCCCTCCAAACAGCTTTTCCACACTTTCTTGATATACACTTTATGCATTTTCGAAATTCAAGAACCTCCCATTTCCTTTTCTCTTATTTTTTTTTAATCCCTCCTTCTCCCAAAAATAATTGTAAGTAAATTGCCATTTCATTTTTGGCATTGGTCATTAGAGCACATTGAATTACTCCATCAATGAAATGAATAATTGTATTAATAATATGCTGAAATGACATCATATTTTTTTTAACTGAACACTCACACGAGAAATTGTATGGAGATTCATTCAAATGAGTATATTTATTGAAAACCCAACATAAACCAATTAGAATCTAAAAGGTAAAAAAAACACCTTAATTCTACAAAGTAATCAATAAAAACTTCTTCCCGTCCCTTGATTGATCAGGGAATGGCATCGTTCACCACTTGTGATATTGCGTGAAAGGAGATGAATCACAAACCAAAATAGTACTATACTAATTTTGTCGAAGAATAATTCAAGCTACGCACGGTCTTGTTTATAATCAAATGTTAAGCTATTCTTCTGAAAAAAAATATAATTACTTGTTAGTGTAATGGGAATCGTTTTGTGAGCGAATATGACGGTGTATTAATGGCTATAGCTAGTAATCTTATATAACGGCGTACACAACATAATTTCAAACCGTAAAAGTACTCATTGCTTTCTTCACCATACAAACTGTCAATAATGTGACAGTCATCTTGGGAGCTCATAAAAATACTTGCGTTGAACTCCACAGCTTCTTTCCAAAAACAAAATCAATCAATGTTAACAGTTCCACATCGTAAGAATCGATTAAGTCAAACTCTCAGATGCCTATCACATTGCATGTTCCATTCAGTGGATGATACAGTCGATTCCATCCCTCCGTGAAGTTCTCCATTTTCGTCCGTCTCGGATATCGTCCTGCAGCTGGTGGTTTTTGCTATTAGACCACTTGGCATGGCTGCAATATGTGCTCAGAAAGTGATTTTCTTGGCGCACCTCTCAGAACTAAGTGAATTTTTGCAGGTTATTAGCTGAGACCATATGGATCACGAAAAACCAAAATCCACATTCCCAAAGTGACTAATCATTTAAATATTTGCATTTTAATCAGCGGTTCAAAACAGGGCGCCCTCTATTGACCAGGATTGGAAAACTGTGCACATTTTTCAATGGGAAAGATTGTTTTATTGCTGTTGCCTGCTAAAAAGGGTCTCTACAGAGCCAAAACTCAATAAAAAGGAACTTGGGGTTTCTTTTAATGCTCCAATAATTAATTTAAATATCAAATCTTCCATCCCATTGAAATTCAAGGAAGATTTTACAAGCCCTTTCCCAGCCTCAGTGCAAATGTTTACTCCTTTTGTTTTTATTTTCATTTAGAATACATGTACATGTATTGCTCTTTTCTGATCTTCTTAATAGGGTATTATTGATTATTAAATTACATGTGTGGTGTATAATTTTTTTTCTGGTTAAAACTACAAAGTATTTCTGATTCATGACGTAATAACATTCAACATAGTGTCCGACACAAATACGAATGAATTTAGTCTGAATGAAAAAATAAACATGACCACAGGGCTTTATAACTTCAGCCTTTGACGATATTTATTCATACAAAAAACAAAACGGTAAACAGTAAATAAAAAGACTTGAGAAATAATTACTGTGATTGGCAAAAATTATAATGCAGTGTTTGCGGTTTGCGTCTCTGGTGGAGGCAATATTTTTTAGGATTAAAATAAACTGCAATTACATGTACTTTTAATTTTTCAACTGTCTTACATATTAAACATGTTCCGGGAAAGACTGTTGCAACCTGGCACCCCTTTTTTTCTTCATATCATCTCAACAAAGGTTAGTCATTGCAAAAATGGTGAACAGACATGAATCTTTCAATGGCGAATCCAATGGCATCTGGAAACTACATCCGTTATCTACAGCGAGTTCCGTTGTCTAAATTTCAAATCATTTGAAGGGTCGAAGGAGAACACGAAACATGTCATCAACCTTCAAAGAAACCATAACTGCTGTTGAGAACATGGTACAATGTTTAAAAGGATTGGTGAATACCTCTAATATAAAATGTGAAACATTTCTCTTTGCACGAAGGCATCAACCTAGAGCCTTTTGTGCCTTTTGCATAGCATCTTCGAGGACAATCTTCTGGACCCCCCCCCCAAAAAATAGGAATTACAGTAACAAAAAGCTCTTAAGGATGTCGTTATAGAGTCTATTTGATCAACAACCAATAAGACTGTAAGCATGAACATTACTGAAGAGGAATAAACTGTTTTTAAGACCTTACAAATTACCACAAAAAAATCTTCTTTGGCTTCACGGTCAGCGCTTAAAAAAAAGGATTGTCAAAAAGGAAAACACATGGTAAGATTATTTCCCATCCCCTTGCTGAAACTGCAAGTGGAAAAATCCTGCAACAAAGTCAACGGTGTCCATTTCAACCGTAAGACTGAAATTTGGTGGTTTTTTAGTTGTGTACATCCATAACAATGTAAGTTAGTTAAACATAAGTCCTCTTGATTCATATTTGGAAATATTTAAGTGGATGGGAAGCAGACTGTGTGATTCAAACTTTCTGAAGTGACAATCTTATTCCTTATTTAGATAAACATACATGTACATGTACGTGATGGTCAGTCCTCGATATCTGAATCCTTTTTGGGTGAAGTGCGCTGCCCTTCACTTGGAATGTTTTCACAGTTGGTGCACTTGCACAAGTCTGTGCATGGCAGTTTTTTTTTCAAGACGGCTACACTGGCCTTTTGTGCATTGACTTTTTTACATGAGCAATGGGCAAATTCCATGACACTGTCTGGGGCAGGGGAAGATCCATCCAGTGGATACTGTATCTGCAAGTTGTCAAATTACGAGAAAAATCCCTTCCTTAAATGAGCAGTTTTTAATTGCAAATTGCATTGTCTTATTGTGCAACAGGCACTGCATGTTTTAATCGAGAAATAAACATTAGCAATGAATGAAATGTTTTTTTAAAACTTTACGAGAAACAAATTCCTAGAGATTGTCAATTCTAAAGTAGGGCTTGTATATGTTTGCAAGTATTTCCAATTTGATTTAGCTACAAAATTATGAAACCTTGACTCAAACTAAAGTTGTGTAGAGGAAGGCTCTATCTCCAACCAGCCCCTGCTTTAGACATGTTATATTTTTCAAGTGAGTGTGCTCATGTGACTCCATAGGAAAAAAAAGGCAACAATACCTTGACTCAATGTTGTTGTTTCTTTGCAAGTCTTTCTGCACGGTATATCCTGGAAACATGACAGACGTTTGTAGCACTGCTGAATGTGTTGATGGTATCCAAATGCCTGTAATTGAGAAAATGCTTTTACAATATCACTCATTACTCTCATTTCAATTATTTCACAATGTAAATCTTTGTCAGTTGATTGGAGGAGTATGGATCAAAGAGAAATGTTCCATTCAACTCAGCTTCACCTCGTAGAATGGAACATTCTATCATCTAACTTAGGAAAATATTTACACCATGGCACCTTCAGGTACAAACATTTTATTTTTTGTATACTATTCTTCACATGTAGTGATCAGGGGAAAAAAAATTAAAAATGAGAAAAAAAGTGAAAATCTAAAATCTAAATATATTGACAGTGAGGGCTTGACATTTAGAGAAGTGGGCAGGTTCTCATTATTTTTTGATTATATTATACTATGTAGAAAAAAAAATAGCAAGGAAATAAAAGTACACTTGAAATGAGGACGCTATGGGCTGATATGACAGCTTAAAGAATGGCAAAATGTTGGTTTTAACGTCTTCGTACTTAGATAATTATAAATTATTACCGAGCAAATTGTGGCTTAAATTGAATGGTAGAGCCACAACATACTACACAGTCCCCAATGATGCCAAGTATAAAGTCAAAGTGGATTTTGTTCTCCTTATTGAAGTTATTTTAAATCAAGGGAACCGGCCGTTCTATACACAGTCGCCAAGTTCAGGAAGCATAGGCCTTCTCAATATAAAATGTTCCGTTGTGCAATGTAAAAGAGTCTCTTCCTTGTCTTAAAATCCTACATCTGAGTGAGGGGGAAAAAAAATCTTTGATCTGTGGCTTTTCCTAACTTGCCATGATCAAGATGTCAACAATGGGCGGTCAGATGGGCTACTAGTATCAGTAACATATTTTACAAAACAAATCACACATCATATGAATCTAGGTTGTAGAAAAAATATTCTGAAATATTTTGAATCCAAGGGTTTCTTACAATTAGGTTCAAGGCAAGAATAATAATACGAACTAACGTAGGCCGATGATTCCGGTACACATCTCCTTCCACGAGAGTGCTGCATCAGTCATGTCAGTGGTGCACGTGCATGCCGATAAACTTCTCCGCTTTTTCCACGATTTCTGCGCGTGTCGATCACCCCACATTTTTCGGACTACCAGCACAAGCATGTAATTTTATCCAACTTGTCTCGGTGAACGATAAAACGCTCGATTCGGCATTCGAAACATGCATAATGCACTTCGTTCGTCTGAATCGCCATCGTCCGAGGAACTCATGGCGGCCGCCAGCTTCTTAGTAGTGCTTACCGCGCATGCGCAGGCTCTTACTTACAGCGCCCGCTATTGGTCCATTCACCGCACCACTATAGAAGGGCCTCGCTGATTGGTCGTTGGAAAATAATGACGTAATTCTTCACTCGGTATTTTTAGTGCCGAAACGGAAAAAAACTGAACTTAAAATCGTCATTTTAGCACCGTTTTGGGTCACGGATCAACGGTGGATTTTATATGTGAGCTTCCCAACAGCTTCCTGAGTAGTTTAAAGGAACAATTTATTTAGATCTGTGATATGCGTCTGTGGCAGGGCCAAATTGAACTTGTAGTTTTACTGTATTGCTTTTAGTGTTTAAGTATAGGTGTAGCTCCCCCGAATAAATCACCCCTTTTTATTCCTACCCTTTCATAGAAGTGTGTACCCCTGATTAACTTTTCCCTCTTCCCCAGTAACATGACCCCTTAGAACAATAGCCCCTTTGATAAGACCATGTGCTCTGCCACCCTGTAAGTCCACAGCCCCTCACTTAGCAGACCAGCAGCACAGAAGAGAGTTGTGTTTTATTGGCGAGTTATTTCCTCTTTCCCCTTTTCTTGGGAGCGCCTGCCCTCTGTGTTTATCTGCTCAAGTCACCTGGTGAGTTTTATTGTGAAATTGTTGTTCTTTTATATTGTACAATCATGTTTTGAGTTCTAGTGCAGTTTTTGGAAGGTTTTTACTTAGTTATGGTTTAAAGTGTTTTTTTATCTTTGGAAAGTTTTTGTGAAAGTTTAATTTTGAAGCATTGAGATTTTACCGTTCCATGATGGGTTATGATTTGGATTCTGCACAATTATGATTTCTTTCTTAACTTTTTGATATATATGGAGTAAGGACGAGTATCGTTTTTATAGGAATTAAGTTTCTTTGACTAGTTTTACAGGATGGAAGAATGTTTTTCATGGGTTAACATTTATTGAGTTTTGTTTTATAACTTTTGGTTCCTCTCTGAAAGATGACATGATTTGCTTTGAGAATTGATTTTTTTGTTGAAAAAGATTCATATTTTACCCGTAGAACATGTAGATTGAATGACTTTTTTTAGTGTATCTCTACCATTGTTTAAGCTAGGAGGTTTGACTTTCCCACAGATCTAGAGACCCAAATGTATAAATTCCTTTCTTAGAAGATCACCAGATGTTTATTCATGAAATTAGACTTGTCTTAGTCCCACTTCCTTCATTGCATTTTCCTTTATTTTTAACTCCACTTTACCACCTGTTTACCTTAAGGCTTAGTTTGATTGTCTTAGACTGGGTGAAGTCTAATTAGAAGTTATGTGGAACAGATAAGAGCCAAGGATAAGTACTCATTAGACATTCAGCCAGAAACTTGTGTTGCAATCGTGTATGTTGGGAAGTAGTGACCTTGTGTAACATGCTGTACATAATAGATTTAGACTGTGCTATATAACCAATTTAACTTTCTTTTGATATATTTCTTAATTGTATTCTTTCTTTTCTTGTCGTTTCTTTATTTTTAGGTTTCAGGCAGAGTGCATTTAAGGTTCACTATTTTGACACTCTGTGTTGGTTTTTTTTTAAGTTGGTTTTTAAGTTGGTTTTACTGTTGGTTTTGGTTGTAGTTTTTATCATTGGTTTTTTTTTTTGGTTTTAAAGGTTTTTTATTCAGCTTTGGTCTCAAGTTCATTTCATTTTAAAATCCTTTTCTTAATAAAATAGTTCGCGACTTGTTCTTAGATCCTGGTCTTGTATTAAATTATTTGTGTCGAGTTGAATCCCCAAGTCAAGTGTGTCATTTTTCCAGGTTACACGTCAACAAACTGCAAGATAATCGGCCATGCATCTTGGTCTATATGGCTTTCGGTAGGCGTTAAGCCAAGGCAGACTTAATTCAATCAAATTTTGCATATAAAAGTTATTCGAATAAACTATTTTAAACAAATCAACTTTTGTTCATTGCCATTGCCGGGTCAGTCATGCACGTTTAGGCCTATGTCTTAAAAAAACCCAATGATGCCGACCAGCATGATACAGGCCTAGATCGCATGGAATTTGAACAAAATATCTCCCTAGCTATACCACACAGGCCTCCATCCCCTCAAACTCAGAGCGACAACTCAGAGCATGTATAATTATAATTTTCTGTTTCTTTGTGTGTTTAATTTTGTTCCTTTGTCCTGTCTGACTGTTTTGTCCAATCTTTGTCCTAAGGCTTCCCCAACACAAGCACATGCTTACCGGGGCCTGCCTCCATTTTCACCATTATTATTCTGTTATTACATACTTACCTAATGTTTTAATATTTTGTTTATTCTGCTTGTTGTGAATCAGTGAAATGGAAATAAATGTCTTTGAATTGAATTGAACAATATTAACGATATTATAATTTGCTTTGTCATTCCCATGTTCATATTCCTCCATGCCATGTTGTATAGGCCTCGTTAAAAAACAACTTACTTGTGAATAATTGTCCTATTCTTCAACGCTCCTTACTTCCCGACTCCAGCAATCTAATGCTGCGCGCACCTTGACTATACTCCTCATCGATTTTGATCAATTTAGATCTCTAATTCTTTTATTCTTTCAAAAATGACAAAGAAACCGATGAAAACCCAACTTCATTTTTTAATCCTCCTTTCGAAAGTGTACACAACTCGAATGCGAAATTGTGTTCTTTACCCTTTTCAAAAAACACGCGCGTGGACGCTGTTCGGACGCACATGCCCTATCCAGTCTGTGTATATGGAGATCAATGGGTTAACTATTGTACATGCATTTTTCCAGACTGGACATGTGACCGTCCTCGACCAATGAAATTACAGTATCCAGCACATGATATAACACATTGTATTGTGACCTTTTTGTGATATGTACTGTGTTTTATCTCAAAGAAATAGCAGTGTTACATCCATAGTCAACAGAACACAACAAGCTGTAACAAGCATCAAATTTCACAGATACTAGATGTGATCTTAACATTACCAAACAACATCATTGACCCCAAAACCTCTCCATAATAGTAGCATTTTTGTTGTTTTGTGACTGTTTTCTCGAGAGCGCTGTAGTTTATGGGCAAGTGATCTCAGTAATGTTATGATCAACAACCAAGAACTTGAACCAGATGCAGAGGGGAAAGTATACATTCCTTATGACACCCATGTCATCTTCAGTTGCAAAAGAGGATATGAACTAACAAATAACAATAGATACACTCCTCAGTGTTGGATGGGAGAGCTTTTGTTTTACACTCAGCTTCCATCCTGCCATGCAGGCATGGGCGTCGCCAGGATTTTTTCTAGAGGGGGGCAATTTTTTTTTTTTTTGCCCAAAAATGCTTGTATTTCTCAACACATTCTCGATTTATCAGTTTTAGAGGGGGGCAGGGACATTTTGCCCCCCCCCCAACTCATTAAATTTACACCACTTTGTCTTCGCGCCTCTTTTTCTTTTCTTTTCTTTTCTTTTCTTTCTCTTCCTTTTTTTTTTTTCCAGGGGGGGGGCAAGTGCCCCCCCCTTGCCCCCCCCCCCTCGCGACGCCCATGCACGCAGGTAAACACAACAAAAAGAATTGTTACTTTGTATAAGATAATTTTTTAACAATCTTTATCGTCCCCTTCCGAGCACTTTTTTGAATAATCAAATGACTGAATTATATTTTGCCCTGACTGCTGAGTTGCCTTGATAATGACATGTACATGTACAAGGTGTATTTCATTACAGATAAGTAGTCGCCTCTGTTAACCTACATTTGCATGTCAGTGTGGGTTAGTGCACAAGTGTAAAAGTTGGTTAAAACACACCCTCCTATTCCCATGCATGTCCCACAAAACACACTGAAACACAAAGGTTCTTTCTAGGTTTTTTTCAGCAAGCCGAATGTTACAAACACCACAAAGAATTCTAAGGGCTTCAACCGTGCTTGTAAATGCCCTCTGTGCAACATGAGCAGCACTCTATTAATCAAGATAATTCCACCGTAGCGAAGGGATCTAACTTCCCTAGTTCCAAGGCTGGAAATCCTCAGAGTGCAAGCCATTCAGCAGGATTTGTTAGCACAGCTCCTCAGCAAATCCAACACACAGTGTTGTAAGACTCGAATCCCGGACTTGGACTCGAGTCGGACTCGAGTCACATTTTTCGTGACTCGGACTCGACTCGAGTCACATTGGAAAATTACTCGGACTCGGACTCGACCATGATGACTCGGACTCGAGCTTGGTGACTCGTGATTCGAGTCACGTATTTTCATCAAACGAAAAACATAACAATACGTATTTTTGCGACGAACTTAGCATTCTTTTTAACTCCCGTAGACAAAACACGGCGGCCGCGCCACGGAAAATCGTATCCAGGGGCCGCGCGCACGCATAGCGCCTGCAAGAAGAGCACCAGGCCCCGGTGTCATGCCAAAAATGGTCCGGTATCATGGAAGGTGTATTTTGGGGGATGTGAATTAAAAGGAAAATACATTTTGAGTCTAAACAACATGTACACACACAAGGTACGCTGTATACACTGGGATTTACTTTAAAAATTATTTAAAACATTTTGATTAGTTTGGTAAACAACTATAAGAACGAGTGACTCAATCGGACTCGGACTCGAGGCTTGTGACTCGAGACTCGGACTCGGACTCGAGGTTGGTGACTCGACTACAACACTGCCAACACGCCTGTAGTAATCTTGAGAGCATGTACAATGTACCATGCCTCGGGTGGCTCGATAATAGGGCAATGCAAAATTAAACGTGCTGTAACTCGAGTTTTTACTTCAACATTTTACAAAGTTTTATAGGGATTCACAGGGTACAGTGGGGATGAACCCTAACTTTAACCTTTTTTTTAATGTTGCATACTTCCGTAAATCGTTCAGCCCCAATGGATCACAGAGACCAGCCATAACTACTAGCTAGGCAGATTTGCAATCAAGTTTCACCAGTGAGACGTGATATAAAAAGGACCACATGTGAGGGTTAAAACAGTGTGGGAAATATCGATATTTTCCACACTGTTGTAACCCTCACATGTGGTCATTTTTGCCAAACGATCCACGTGAGTACATTCAGGGCCCAAACGATTCGCAGCAGCATGGTATCCCAGGATACGGTATTACTGCATTTGTCATTACAGGATTAGTGAACATGCCGGACACTCTGTTGCGGGAGTTCCCGGCACACTACGCCTACGCCTACACACTCCTTGCTCAGGTTCCCAACATTGATATTGTCGTGGAGGTCAGCGTGCCGGGGAGAGATCATGATGCCCACCTGCATGGAGAAGTCCAAGTCTGTAGTATCACGAAGTGTGGAGTTACTCTCCATCTCTGTGTCTTGCCACTTTGGAGCTTTTCAGTTGGTGTATTCTACATCTGATCTCTCTTCAGACCACGCATCTGTCCAGGAAGACGAATATATTTGCTGATGCTTTTTCCAGGAGGTGGAAGTATTCCGACAGAGTAGCCTCTCTATCAACCAATAGTCAGACATCATCCGGCCACGCTACTTGTAAGACATTGTGCAGGCAAGCAATGGGTAGCAATGTCAAACAGACGATTGCATGTTCAGCAGCCCTCTAAGCCCACAAAGCTCCTTCCTCATAGTAGATAGGCAGCTTCGTGTTCTTGACGTTTTCTTGTAGGCTTAATAGTTTAGACATTTCTTGAATGAAACCGCTGCACGTACCTTCCCTCTACTTCTTGGGCTTTTCGGTGCAAATATAAATGAGGTGAGTCGTTTTCTGTATAATGGAATCCCCAAAATTTAAAGGGATCGATTTTCGAATCCACAATAAGAAACACCTACCTCTTTAGCCCTGTTTGCCATGACACGAAGAATGTGGTTTGGACAACTTTTCCAGTGAAAATTGTGGGCACTAGTGTTTTTTACATATTGACATTCTTACAGATTTCTCAAAAAGTACATGTATGGTTTTCTATAGGTAACTTGTAGTCGAGTCACCAACATCGAGTCCGAGTCCGAGTCTTGAGTCACAGGCCTTGAATCCGAGTCCGAGTCCCGAGTCACAAGCCTCGAGTCCGAGTCCGAGTCTCGAGTCACAAGCCTCCAGTCCGAGTCACGAGTCACTTGTTCTTAGTTGTTCACCAAACTATACAATTTCTGTCATCATTCTGTCTTTTAATTAAATCCCAGTGTAGATAGTTTACCTTGTGTGTGCACATGTTGTTCAGACCCAAAATGTGTTTTCCTTTTAATTCCCATCCCCCTAAAAATCCTCGTCCATCCCTTCCCTCCATTTTCATCATCCAAACATTATTCCTAAATGATCCTTTCCCATTCCTACGTTATGTTTTTTTCCCTTGATGAAAATACGTGAATCGAGTCACGAGTCACCAAGCTCGAGTCCGAGTCATCATGGTCGAGTCCGAGTCCGAGTCATTTTCCAATGTGACTCGAGTCGAGAACCGAGTCACGAAAAATGTGACTCGAGTCCGACTCGAGTCTGAGTCCTGGATCGAGTCCTACTATACTGGTTTGTTACTATACTGTACCTCATGACTGAAAGCCGACTTCTCACTTACCTTTCACCATCACGTGCAGCGGCGGGGGAGCGGTTTTCAAACGGGGGGGGGGGGGGGGGGGGGGGTGCATCACCAAACGGGGCACTTGCTCTGTAAAAGGCATCTTCCGTCGGTGCAGCAGCATATCCATTTGGGGGGGGGGGAGGGGGGTTACATCTGTGCTGAAATGTCGACAGTTTTTTTTCCACCGGGCACTTGGCCTCCGTAAAATCAAATGGGGGGGGGGGGGGGGGATAGTACCATATTCAAAAATAGGGGGCGCTCTTCAAAACCGGCCATTAGGATAACGACGCATTATGTGGCCATTTTCAGGGCGCATTGTAAGGGTTTTGGGGCTTGGTTTTTCATATTCCTCATTCATATCAGACCTCTCTATATCATTTTGGGATATGGTAATTAAAAACAAATTATCTGGAATTTTAGGGGCACTTTGCTAAATTGTGGGCGGGGGGGGGGGTGGCAAGTGCCTCCCCCTCCCCTTCCGCTGCCCCTGATGACATATGTTATTTTGCTGTTTACCAAGCGCGCAGGTACATACACATATGTAGTACACTGTCTTATGGGTTACCTGTGTGACAGTCTACTATGCATGCGCTTTACGAAGCACATGTGAAACTGTCGCATGGGTGTACTACGCATGCGTGAATATCGCCCTAGCTAGCTACACATGAAAAGATGGTTGCACGCGTAAATATTAATTACGTGTAGCCTATTCCCGAGTTCAATGATGCCGAACTGAAAAATATTTTTAACAATAAAGATTTGCAACTGTATTTACAACCTTGGTTACAGTATTGCAAACAAACTGAACTTTTCTGAGGTTGAGCAATAATATTCTTCTGGTGAGCTGGACAAGTTTCTCCAGAGATATTTTACCCTCCAGGTGCATACTACTGCAACAGGAAATTAGGCAACTGAATACGTATGAGGTATTGTTGATGTACCCTAAAGTGGCACGGCCCCCAACGTGGCGCACTTTGATTTTTCGCCTGTATCGCCTACCTAGAGCAAAAATCTTAACTGAAATTTCACAGAAAGTGACATTTCATCAAGTTCTAAACACTCCCATTCACAAATCGTGAGTTTATTTACCCGTTACAAAGTAAGAAGAAAAATTTATTTTGGCGTGATTTTTCGATTTTATCTTCAAGTACAAAGTAAACCCTTTGAAAATGCCCCGAAAAAATACGAAAATAATTTTGTGACAAACATCTAGCTGGGTATGTAAGTAGAGATAATAATGATTTATCAGAATTTATCAAGTTTACAGAAATTCTTCAATGTTAATTTGGAATTTTCTGAGTTTTATTTAAGTGCGCCACGTTAGGGAACACTCTGCGAATTTGTGCCCAATTTCCGGACGCCACCGTTTTTGAATTTCGGATTAAATTTTATGAAACCGAAATTGTTCACAGATGTTACATAGCACGCATTAATAAGGTAAAAGTACCAGTATTTTACTGCATGAATTTGAGGTTTGTCAACAAAGAGGTTTGGTAACACTACACGAGGAAAGTTGGGTAAGCTTCGAAGTGCGCCACGTTAGGAAACACGACTATATAGTAAAACAAATATAACATGGTTCACTTCAGCTCCCCTCGATATTTAGTTTGTCAACTTCCAATACTTCTGGGGGCGAATATCGACTGTACACCATCGAACCATGTTATATTTGTGTAATGTTTTACAAGTAATCCAGTAGAAATACTTATTGTCTAAATGTCTATTACCCAGAGATTGGCTACAAATTAGAAAGAATAGGAAAAAACGGGAAAATGCACAGTAGGAGAAGGTATCTGTTCATCACACTTTCTTTAAATAATTAAAGATAATAGTAGAAGGGAGGCAGGATTCAGGAAGGACATTCAAAAGGTGGCAGGACTAAACTCCCAAAATTGAGAGAGATTCTGAGGTAAATAGATGGAATCAGGATGGAACTGATTAACATGTTGATTTCATTTGTCTGATTTATGTTTTCAGTGACCGAACCACCTGTGGCAGCTGCCACATGTCCCACACCATCAGTCCTAAATTCCCTCATCTACCACCGTGGCCAAAACATTGACACAAGAGACTTTGAAATCATATTTGACAATGGTGATGAGATTGAGGTTCGATGTAACACAGACTTCACTGTCAATGGCAGAGAGGCAGTGACCGCTACTTGTAGGAATGGAGCCTGGATGCCTGCACTACCACGTTGCGGTTAGATAAATTGTCTTTGGTCTTTATTGGTCATTTAATACCAAATACAATAAAATGAATTACAGCTTGACTTTGGGGTTAATTATGGTATAATTCTTAAAAATATACTTGTAACAAATTTATAAATTAAAGTTATCACATTTGTTGTTTTACCTTTATTTAATACATAGAATAAGTACATCATTTAATCTGATTCATAAGATTATTGACCTTAGTTGCTTGGTCAATTGTCTTTTGTTTACTATCATTTCGATAGTAAGAAAAAATCAGATGACAATTTTAATTGGTTAAAGACCTGTTAAAGTTATGTTTTGTCAACTACCCAAACGGTTTAATTGAAGTAATTAATGTCGTATAGTTTTATTCATAATATTTTAGTTCACCCTCATCCATCATTCAGTTTTATCTCATACTTAATGCAACTCGATTAATCAACTCTAATCTTTCTAATCTATCATCTCTCTACTTTGCTTATTGTTATAAATCTACACCTTGTTAACTGCTAGAACTCCTACTCCCGGGTGATGTTGATTGTAATAACGCTTTTCGTGAGTGGACGGTGGGGCGGCGGCAGTGAAAAGAATATCATAATTGGCATTATGATAGCCAAGCACACCAGTCCTTTTAAACAAAAAGTCTTGTTCATGAAATCTACATGGTTTGTTAGATTGGGGGAAAATGCCTTGTGGAGGGAAATTCCAAAAAAATCCAACGTACGTCCAACCAAATGATGTACATGTACAACATGTACAAGGTCGTTAAGGTGGTGGAACTTTTGTTTGGCCTGTAATTGTTTTCTTCTCATTAGAGGCCAAATTAAAAGTGATGTATCACATTGACCTTGCCAACAACAGCTCATCAAAGTGTATGAAATATACGACCCAAATTACGGAATTACCCTGAAAAGACACATTTATTTTCACAGTGCAGGGGCGTAGCACGGTCATTTTTATTGGGGGAGGGGGTAAACAATTTTGAACGGGGCACTTGCACATCCGTTGTGAAATGTAGACAGGGTTTTTTTTTCCTCCGGACACTTGGCCTTCGTTAAATCAAAAAGCGGGGGGAGGGGGGGGGGAGGTTACCATCTGTCGGTGGGGGCGCTGTTCAAAACCGACACTTATGCACACAAAGAGCCAACATATGGTGCTTTTCAGGGCGATGCATGTGCGAAATTCTGAAAAAGGCACCCAAAACGGCAGATGCCACAAAAAAGGGCACCACTTCTTTTTTGAAAAGGCCACTTGTTCAGAAAAAGAGGGCACTTCGTAAAAAAAGGGCACTAGATACAATTTTTTTTTTGGGGGGGGGTAATTGAAAAAAAGGGCATTTGAATGGAAAAAGGCAGTCTTTACAAAATATTGGGGGGGGTAAATAACCCCTCCCCCCCTCCCCCCCTCCCCCCCCCCCCCCCGCTGGCTACGCCTATGCAGTGGATCAAGTTCAGTTATTCTCTTTTAAAATGAAATCACGTTACTGACTTCAATAATGAATTAAACTAAATAAAAGCATAATTGTTGCTGTGCGTAGGAACTGTATAAAGGCCTGTGTTGCCTGTTGCACTACTGCGCAGAGATTGGTAAGCCCTCCATTACATATTTTGGTAAATATCTATGATTTAATATTGAATCTTTAATGTCTTTGTTGTATGACAGAGGTTACATACAAGCGCTCTTGTTCTCGTCCTGTGGCAGTCCCAGATGTCAGACAGTATGTTGACGATTCAATCAAGCTACTTGACACCCCTCACCCTTCGTTCTTCCATGAATCCACCATTATGTCACGGTGTAAGGATCCATTAACAATGACACTGGTAACTGGTCCGCTTCGCACCTGTAATGACGGCAGATGGACTGGACCTGTGCCAGTATGCGGTATGTTTTACTTTATTTAGTTTGTATTTGATTGAACGAAAAAAATTGTATTGAGCAAGATTTGAATGTAGGTACTCTGCATCAATATACTTCTGGTGCTCGATTTCGCCAGATTTCCAATACCCATTTTTTTTCTATAAAATTGGTATTTATGAATAGAAACCATATGTGTACTAAGTGGCCTCCGATCCTATCCAAAATTACGGTGATGTAGCATGTGGTTAACACTCAGATGACAGGATAAGGGATATTATTACTAAGGCCAAGTTTTATTGAAAAACAATATTAAATTCAACAATGAAATTCACTAGAGAGGAATTTGAACCTGCGTTTTACAAGACACTCTTAATTCAGGGCATATTTTGGTTTCCCAATGGCTCAGCGTCGCAGGGCACCACTCGGAAACCATGAAATCAAACATGATCTTTGCGATTTTGTGCGCCAACATCTGGAGGTGTTGCTTGGAGTAATATCCTCTTTTCCTATTCATGGCAGTGCGAGCATCAACTAGCTTCAGCCTCCCAGCCTTACGTACCACGCTCCATCAGTTCATGGCTAATGGAACCTTGCTCATCTACCCTGGTGTTGGTCAGTTGAATGTGGATTGCATCGTCTCCAGCGGTTACCCAGTTTTAGAACACAGTCACTCACAACAATGGACTCCAGGTGGTCAAGGAAAAAAGAAGTATGGTGTGCCTGCAGAAGGCCATTCAGGGACTTATACCTGTAAGAAGTTTGGGTGGCCAACTGCATTTCATCGGCTTATGATACAGGTAAGAGGTAAGTCCAGTTGCCAATTTATCTTTATGAGTAACGGCCAGTTTGAAGTTTGCAGATTTTAAATTCAGCTTAATTGCACCGTACTTTTTTTGTGATGGTTAAATTAATGATCCTTCTGAACGCAAGTAACTTGCATTGATAGTCCACAAGTCACATTTGACATTGCTACGAAGTTGTTTAATAGTTACAGGCTTGTTTTTTGAGTGCATGTTAGTAATTTTCTGCAGTGTTATTATTTTCTGTACTTTTTTCATAGCCGTTTCCTGTTCAGAGCCAAGTCCCCCGTTAAACGGTCGTCGTATCGGCGATGACTTCCGCCTAACAGAGTCAGTATCATTTGAATGCAACGAGGGCTATGATCTCATCGGGGAACGGACGATCAAATGCAACCTTGGTGAATGGTTGGGAGAAATACCGCGCTGCAGAGGTAAGTGATTGAGGCCTTCCATTCTACATTCTGAGTGGTCAAGTATATGCATTTAAAAAATATATATATTTATATATATGCCATCTAATCCAAAAACGATCTTCATCCAATTACAATCTCAGATCTTCCAATGACAAAACACTCCTCAGTTACTCAGCAAGTCGAACCAAGGTCACCCTTGGTGATCGTGCATTTGAGTGTGCTGCACCTAAGTTATGGAATGCACTGCCATTAAATATCCGAGAAGCAAGTAGCCTGAATGTTTTTAAACAATTACTTAAAACTCATCTTTTTATGAGAGCTTTTTATTGATTTTTTGTACCCTGTATCAGTGTTCATTGTATTGTTGAATTTTGCGTATACGTCTGTTTATTTTTATTTTTTTATGACTGTAATGCGCATTTGAACATATTTTAAATGGAATTTGCGCACTATAAATTTAAATAAATTATTAAAAAGAACCACCGTTGCCAAATGGTCGCCATTTTCCAGTTTCTCTTTCCGTTTACCAGATGATTCACTGGGAGAAAGGTAGAAAATTCAAGATATGCAATTCAGAGCAAACCATCAAAAAAATGCATGGTCATGTGGCCCTCTTTCAAGAGGAAAGGCAGGTAGCAGGGCCTATGACTAAATTGTCCGGGATACGTTTGGTCAACTATTCAGTTGTTCTTGTGTGTTACTGGGCGATCCATATTCAACATGTGGCTCTTTTGTGATATTCTTATAAAAATGCATAGATGTACAAGATGAGATGAATATTAGGGACGAAATCTTTCAATCCGGCTATTTTGCATAACTGGGAAATGGCAAAGAGGAAATACGGGAGGTTGACATAATTGAAATTGGTGTTGAAAAAAAATAATTGTCTTAGTTTAAGGTAGAAATATCTATGTACATCAATTGTCTTTTCAGTAAAGTCGGTTCCATCAAACATACTTTTCATAATCCAAATTGACTTTACACACTAAAATTAACAAAAGGTATACCATGCAGTGATATACTTTAAGCCTGACGATTACACACTTTTGGGGGGCTTCAAATTGATTACCAACAGAAACATGTGCGTATTATTAGGATGTTTTTAATCTTTGTCTAAGATAATGGTTCCACATTGTATCATTTGTTCCATGGCTAGCTCGGGACTGTCCAGAGATCAACATGGCAAACCTAGACTCCAACCTACGACTCACGATAAATGGAGGCAACTCACCAGGCTCAGTAGTGATGTTTACTTGCCAATCCGGATTCCATCGGGTAGGAGAAACACGCCTCACTTGCCAGGGTGGCAGCTGGTCTCCTCCCTTCCCTACTTGTGAAGGTGAGACTCTGGTTTATTTTGAAGTCAGTCATACAATTTATTCTGTTTGAAGTAAAATCGTGATTAGCGGTTACTCATTAACTACCATGTACATGTATGTTTTTCGGTTACCAGAGCAGAAAGTAAAATAATATGAGGATTCCATTCGTAGTGACAAATACCTGTAGGCCTAGAATAATACTTTAGAACAATAATCACAAACAAGTATACAAATTTAACATCCTTATTGCTTTGAACCACAGAAGGGGTATGGATTCACCATCAGTATTTCCACAAAGTTTCTTACAGGTATAAATGTAGACCTTTATTTTTTGAAGAATTTGGAAATACGTTTTTCCCACTAAAAAAGACTTCACTTATAGTCTTTTTTTTTTTTTTTTTAAATTGAAAACTTTACAATTAAATGTCTAAAAGGATGGCAGTACATAGAAAATGTACTCACAAATGTGACACTAAATAGTTCAATACAAGAATCCTTACTGTTGAATTTCTTGGGTTTATTCGACAGCCGATGTTCCTGATGACACAGGCCCGCTATTTGGGCCGGATGACTGCAACTGTGAGGTTTGGGAGAGATGTGTGGCCAACAGCAATGGCCCATCAACATGCCACTGTATCCACCCGCGGCAGTGTGATGACGTAGGCCAGGAGCAATACTGTGGGAGTGACGGTCGAACGTACCCCAGCATCTGCAGAATGAAGGCTGCAGGCTGTCTGCTGGACTTGGACATACAGGTCGTCAGCAATGGACCTTGCCCAGAAAGTAAGCATAAATACATCTTCACACTTTCAGTTTTCCTTTTTATTTCGTTTAACACCAAGTAACCCACAATTTTACCCACGCCGTAGGCTTGAGCTGCTTATGTTGGTTTGTTGGTTGGTCGGTGGGTTTGTGGGTGGGTACGTGAGTTCGTTTCTGCATTCAGTAGGGGACGTTGAACAATAGAGGACAATAGGGTTCCCAATTTTCGAGAGGTCCCCTTTTTGGATTCGTGTACAAAACATGTGGGAGGTCTACCTAAAAAGTACAAACAAAAGAAACCTTGTCGCCCCCCGGTCGCCCTCCCCCCCCCCCCCCCACTGAGATTTTGAGTTTCTAAAAAAAATATCATTGATCTAAATCTAAATAGTCGCGAATGATCCACATGATGACCACTGAGAAACGACCTTTCGACCGGCGACCGCGGACCAGAGCTGACAACCGGCGTGACATAGCGCCTAATGATAATCTAAAATGCGTATTATCACCCACTGTACTGTTCGCTCACACCACGAAACACGTATTATAGACAGGTGGTCCGTGGGTCACACAGTTTCAGTCAGCAATATCACGCGAATCGGCCACGCACAAACTTTTTCCTTGTCGCCCCCCCCCCAGTCCCCCCCCCCCCCACTGAGATTTTGAGTTTCTAAAAAAATTATCATTGATCTACATGACGCCATGGGCGTCAATCCTGGGGGGGGGGGACAAAGGGACAGGTCCCCCCCCCCCCACTTTTTGAAGGGTGGGGGACAACATATCAAATGTCCCCCCCCCCAGATTTTTGAAATCGTGTCTCATTTACAGGGCCCTATTATGTACTACAATGTATCTTTTGCTTAGAAAATATTGGTTAAAGTTGTCAGAAATTGCCTCAGATAGCACCACAGAGCATTTAGAATCCAAAATTTTTCTTGGCCCTTAAGCGGGCCCCGAACCCCACGCCTCTAGCTCAGAAATCTGGTAGCTGATTCAATGACTCCAACCTCGAAAACAATTTTCAAAAAACTGTCTTATGCCTTTAGCTGAGAAAACCTCGAAAATTATGTTTAAATTAGTATCTTTCGTGCTAAGATAATTATTAGTTAAAGTGGTAAGAAATTGCCTCAGTTCACACCACAGAGCATCGAAAATCCAATTTTTTTCGGGGCCCTTAAGCGGGCCCCGAACCCCACGCCTATAGCTCAGAATACCGATAGCTGATTCAACGACTGCAACCTCGAAAACGATGTTCAAATAATTATCTTTTGCTAAGAAAATATTAGTTAAAGCTTTGAGGAAAGTGGTAAGAAATTTCTTCAGATCACACCACAGAACATCTAGAATCCAATTTTTTTCGGGGCCCTTAAGCGGGCCCCGAACCCCGACGCCGTAAGGGCTTCGCGCTTCGCGCTCGCATCAGTTCTGATCAAGGTATGCCCCCCCCCCACTTTTGAAAAGCGATTGACGCCCCTACATGACGCCCCACCCCCATGAAATGTTCCAGCTCCCCCCCCCCCCTGAAAAATTCTTGGCTACGCCACAGGTCCCCGATGAGGCAAATACACACTTGTATGGGTAAACAAGCATTACATTCACTGTGTGGACTTACAAACAAAAGAGGTCGACATTAAAATGAGGTAGCAACTACGTTGTGTGGACTTGCCCACGTCCACACAGTGTTTCCCCCTCTCTGAAGAGCAGGTTTAGAGGCATTTTTGGGTTAGGTTTATCCGTGGCAAAATGAAGAGGAGCACAAAAGGGAATCATATAGACCGTGGGCCAAGTTTAGCAAACCTTATTTCTTATTCAAAATCAGACTCAACTCGTTCGGTTGGTTTCTAATCACATTAAAAGTCGTTTAAAAAAATACAAGAACGACTATTAAAGAATGTTCTTGTGAATTTATTTAGTTGTTAACATATAAGAACAAGAAATTACAACGGAAAATCATTTTTCAAGTTTTCGAACATGGCTGGAAACAGTCTGATCTCTGTCCGGGCAACTAGTGTAAATATATGGGGCGCGTTTTGGAATCATGTCACTATAAACAAAATGCGACGTCGGAAGACGAAGAGGGAGTAAAAGACGAAGTCTCGGTGTGTTATTTACATTGTTTAATCAACTGCTGGCAAGTTGACTCCTTTTTCGGATGTATCGTGGGACAAGGTCACACACTGCGTCACACACACACACATTTGCAGAAATAGCCCAAGAAGTTCAGGAGAGTGTGGACCTAGCTGGCGGTACGGTACCCCGATCGCCTGCCAGGCATCAGTACAGGCATGGAGCTATAAACACTCCATTGTACAGGCAGGTAAGTTCATTGTCGAAGTTGGTCACACTTCTAGCTTTTTGCTGTGTGGGTATTTTAATTTAACCCTTACTATATTCTACAAGTAGCTGGTTGGGAGTACAAACACATTTCTAATAAAGTTTAAATTTTCTAGGTTTATTTCAGATTTTGTTTTGAAGAGCAAGTAACACTTTTCTACAGGCATGCAACTTTTCCTTGGATCCGCTGTTTTCTTCGTTTTTTACTTATCATGAAGAAAAGGATTCCATACAAGGCCTCCACTCAGAACTCCTGCACAAAGTCTACGGGCCATGACAGAAAAAGTTAAAGTATTATCAAAGAATTTTTGCACTCCTAACAAAGTGTTACTTTGTCAGATTTACAACTTTAAGTACTTTTCAGGTCATATTATTAAGGAAAATTATAAGTGTTGGCCTTGTAAGTTGTATAGAATTCTTTCCTGTCACGGTCACAATAACATGTAAACAATGGCGTGTAAAAGCAACAGTTTCATTGCAATTTGCTATAAAAACATTCTCATCAAATGTACAATGCCCTCTTACAATTACTTTATTTTTCAATATCTTTATGACAGGTGTAAATCGCCGACAAGTTCCCCCCAAAGATTATGAACAAGACCAAGAATGATAGTGGTGCTGAGCATGATGATGATGTGGATGACAGTTCCGTCGTTCTCTCTGGTGTTGAACGTTCTTTGAGTTTTGACGATCCAGTTCACTGGTAGGGTAAAACAACAGATATTGTGGATGGCAGTTCCAGTGGTGTCTCTGACGCTAAAAATTATTAGAGTTTTTGATTAGTTTAATTGAGTGGCGGAGTAAACTGCAGCTGATGTTGATGCAGTTCCAACCAGTGAGGTTTCTGATGCCGAATATTCTCAGGGTTTTTGATGAGGCTGCAACGATTCATATTTGGATGCCAAATATTTAAAGTCATAACTGTTACCACACAACATTTAAAGTTTAATTGTGAAGCAGTGTTTTGACTTATCAAAATAAGATGAAAAATTGTTCAAACTAGACTATTGGTTGTGAAGGGAACCAGTACAACAAACTCATTATATGATATGTTTAATATTTTTACAAAATATTGTGGTGGAAAGTGTGTGTGTGAGATTAGAGAGATTTTAATTGTGACGTCATACCATAGCACTTACGCTTAATCACTGTGTTCGTGACTGGGTGGAGCTTAGGAGCTCCGTGCGTTGCTGCTTGCACGCGATTGGTTAGCCAAGCGCCATAGGTTTAGCGTGCCATTGGTTTAGTGCATGTACATTATGCGCGTATCCGTGCACGTGAGGGCTGCACTCACGTGCTTACGGGGAATTGATGTTGCGGACAGCAAGCGAGCAATAGGTGAATTACCTGTGCTCTGCATTTTGGGGGAATGCTTATGCACGAATTGTACATATTTGTATGAGCTGTGCTGGGGTTACGCTGGCATGTATGGCTGATGTGGCGCAAGTACACGGCTGTATAGCTGTACGTTGCTGACTGGCTTGCATGGTCGATGCGTAGCGGGTACAAGGCTGTACTACATGTACTGAGCATTGCTTGTGCTACTGTACATTGTTTATGCTGTTGTACATTGCCTGTGTGGTTGTACATTGCTGTTGCTTGGGCGCATTGTAGACATTGCGGTGCATTGTTGGAATTTCGGATGCTGTTGCACATTGCTACTGCGTGCAGTAGACTTGGCTCATCTCTCCAATAATTCAAGGACCAAGATAATAGAACAACCACGCCTATTAATTCAGATTAATAAATACCTTGGAGAGTTGATGGTTTCTGATTGGTCGAAACTCGATCACGTGGCCGGGCATTAACGGTGATAATGGACAGGCTTCAAAGATCAAGCGAATAAATGGCCCCTGAACCAGCATTTATCAATCCCCGTTCAGCCCCATGCAAGCCAATGATTGGTCAAAATATAGTAACAGTCCTGCGGTAGCTTGTAACAATAGAGCACTGCACATGCGCTCAACCTCATCGCGTGAGACTGACGCGCGCGTACACAACACAGTTGCTAGGGATGCATGCGTGCGCGCGCGTAAGGAAGTTTTGATACAGCAGTGCAGTATATACTGAGGATGTTTACGACGAAAGCGTAGATCTACGATTTATTTTCTTTGAACACTTCACCCACCGACATATTTACCTTTCCTAAACCAAGCATCTTTGTAATTCCGGACACAAGGAATGTGTAAACGAGATTTCAGCTTCCTCCATCAGGTAAAGATATGAAAACATTGTTGTAATTTGTTTCGCTACGGCAGCAGTTTCTGTTGAGTTTACGTCGTTATAGCTGTTAAGCTAAAATATGGCCCATGAACATGAACATAAAAAGTCTGGAAATATCGCCAGAAAAAAAGTCACAAAATTGGAGCATTTTAACTGTTTATTTCGTTAAAAAGGTATTTATTAATGGGAAAAACAGTGTGAAGATCCGGTCTTCACTGCGTGACAATGACCGGGTGTGGGGCGACCGCTGTTAATGGACCGAGACGAAGTCGAGGTCCATTAACACCCGGTCATTATCACGCAGTGAAGACCGGCTCCTCACCAGTACTGTTATTCCCTTATTTCTGTACATTTATTGATTACTGTTGAATAAATTATGAGCATTGTTAATTGAGGTTACCAACAATTCTGTTTCAGGTGTCTCTGTTACAGGTCGATTGTGTAATTGATAGGATAATCGACAATCATTCACAATCGGGCGGTAGATGTCCACCAAAACGGACCTGCACCCTTAGCCTTGAAGGTCGCTCTGAGTGATCTCTCGTCTAGGGAAGAGCCTTGGTTTGGGAAGATTGTCTTCACCCCAAAAGGAGTCAGACTTATCCTAACAGGCTTGGTTGGCCCGGAGGTTTTATATGTTAAATATGTTTTATATTTGTATCTTAAAACTGTAGCCCATTTGTTCGTCCATAGTCCACATGACAGCATTTTATTTCATTCCAACCATTCCTGTTTATTTGTATTTCATGTTCAAATAACCCACGGTTGACATCCATTGTTCCACTTGTATTCAAAATGACTGGTACTTGTACTTTACATGAAAGTATTCATTCTGCAAAATATCTTTTTGAATTGTGAGGTAAGCGGTCATCCAAACATTATTCCTCAATGATCCTTTCCTATACGTTATGCTTTTTTTTTTGGATGAAAATGCGTGATTAGAGTCACGAGTCACCAAGGTCGAGTCCGAGTCCAAGTCATTTTCCAATGTGACTCGGGTCGAGTCTGAGTCACGAAAAATGTTTACTCGAGTCCGACTCGAGTCTGAGTCCTGGACTCGAGTCCTAGCTACTACACTGGTTGTTACTAATATAACCCGTGAGGTTATATAGACAAAGTAAGACAGTAAGACGAAGTGGTACTTGGGATGATGTGGTTTATTGGGATGATGTGGTTGATTCCTAAATTCTACTGGGTTCTTATACAGTAAATGAACATTCCAATCTTACAGCTATCTTACAGGTGTCTTGCCTTATTAGGAATCGTTCAGTAACTATTGAATATTAATAGTACAGAATTGAAGGTGTTTGGTCAACTTGTATCTGGGGGCAGGGCTAGGCAAATTAATAGAACAATCGGATTTCCTTATAAGTCTGTGGGCTGAATCATTGTGGCCTTCCGGTGCAGCCCAGCATCGACCCACGCGGACCTTGTGGCTAAACTGGCCATTCCTTAGATGTGTCTCATTACCAGGAAAGTGGTCCTGTTCCTTGAAGGTCAACGTATACAACTTAAACAGTAAATATAAAACATGATATTTTATCATGGTGATATGTGCCCTCCCCTCGAAGCTTAAGTCTCCGGACTTAAAATGGAACGTTCGGAACTTTACAAATAAGGCATATTAGAAATCAACGATAACACTTATACATGACCTGAAGATGAGAAAAAGAAAAAGACAATTATTCAATGTAAATGTCACGAAATGAATACAAGAAAACAAAATTGCATATCAAACAAGTAAATAAATGAGAATGAGTGTACAGGTAATGCAATCATGTCCATGGCCGGCATTAAAAGCATGAGGCAAAGAAAGGGAATTGAGGCATACAATAAAAATAGTACGAACTACAGAGTACAAATGGAATAATCGTAAGTACAGGAAAACTTTACACTAAATGATACATACTAGAAGTTAAAACTACAGAAAGCGGACAATAGCAATTTGCAGTGAGGGAGAGCTAAATAATTAGGACATATGCCTATCGTCTGCGCTTATTCTGATACGTTTGGTCTTACGGATGTGAAAGTCTTGGATTAACTCATCAGGAATATTGTCTTCGGACTCCCAGGTTATTTTGGTATATCCTTTCCACTTGACTTGATAATGCCGCTTACCATCTATTATGACAGAGCGTCTGAGACTGTGTACAATAAACCAATCGCCACGACCTTGGTCATCAGTGTCTGGTGATTTAGTATCAGAGGGACGTTTGGGACTGCCCAAGAGAACAGGTGGGGGTTGTGGCACGTGTTCGTTGGCAGATTGATTAGATTTAGAGTGGGGTGTATCCCCGACAGTGTCACTGATAGTGTCACTGTCCTCAAATTGGTCTGGACCGGCCTCAGTGTGGATGTCTAAGCTATCAGGAATGTGCACTGGTCTGTCTTGAGGGTCATGGTATTGCTTCAGCCGATTCGCGTGGACTGGGGACAACATAAGTTTGTTATCACTACACCGCCGAAGTTTGTAGGTGAAGTTATCGCGAGCCTCACAGATATAGTACGGACCTAGCCATTTGTGGCACATTTTGGGTGACAAGCCAACTTGACGTTTGGCACAGTGAAGCCATACTTTCTGGCCTTCTTGATAACTTGGGGTTTTGGATTTCTTATCAAACTGTTCTTTGTATTTGACTTGGGCCGCCTTGATGTTGTCTGCTGCAATTTTGTGCGTGGTGTCAAAGTTCTGCATGATACGCTCAAGCGTTCGATTAGTCGTTGCACTGGGCTGCGTTTGGGGTAACAATGCGGTGTCGATGGGTAGGTGACATTCACGACCAAATAAAATCATGAATGGGCTAAGGTGAGTAGACTCGGTGGCCGGGGTGCTTCGATAAGCAAACATGACACTGGGAAGTAACTCTACCCAGTTAGATTGATCTGGTTTGCAGTAAGCACGGAGGGTTTGCCAAATGAAACTGTTCATGCGCTCACACGTTGCATTCGTTTGTGGGTGATAGCTACTGGTCTGAACTTTGGTGATCTGAAAGGTGTTGCACAGCTGCTTGATAAGTTTAGACATGAACTGAGTTCCCCTGTCAGAAAGTAGGGAGGAGGGGGCCCATATCGGCAGATGATTTCATTGTACAGTATTTTAGCTACTTCATCTGCCTCTTGTGTCTTGAGTGGGAAAGCTTCGCACCAATTTGAAAATGAGTCGACGATCAAAAGTACATATTTGTACCCTTCAGGTGATGTTTTCAGTGTGCCAAGTATGTCGATATGTAACCTGGAGAATACTTCACCGACCGGCAGTGGTTGGAGGGGTGCGCGCTGAGCATGGCGGTTAACCTTAATGCGTTGACAGGTTGTACATGACTTAACATAGGCTTCAATGCGTGAAAACATTCGGGGCCAAAAATACTTCTGGCGAATATTGTTGTATGTACGATCAATACCCTGGTGTCCACCCAGGACAGAGTCATGATATGCAAGGAGAATGTCATTGTGTAAGCAAGTAGGAACAACCAACTGTTTGATTTGTCGATCAACTTGGTGGCCTTTGCCGCGTGGATAATAGTAATGGTACAATATACCGTCCTGTATGACATAATCTTGAACTTCGGCGACTATGCGTCTAGCAGCGTTCCCATTGGATGGCAAACTACCGTTTTCTAAGTACTCAATGTACTGATTCAGGGAACTATCGCGTCGCTGGCGAGCTTGGATATCAACGGATTGATCTGTCAAACTGTCAGGGTTATCGATAGAACATAAGTCAATTTGTATAAGTCAATTTGTATTCGTACGTTTCACCCAGCGTTACGGCGTGACTGTTTTCCTGAGGCTGATGCACAGTCTCAACTGGAATTGGGTCCTTATTCGCGGCTTGAACTTGAGAGGCATTGTCGTCATATTGTCGACGTGAAAGGGCATCAGCATTACCATGGGACGTGCCAGACTTATGAACAATATCAAAATCATATCCCTGAAGTAAGATAGACCATCGTCCCAATCGACCTACAGCATTGCGTATAGATCTGAGCCATTGCAAAGAAACGTGATCTGTGTGGACGCGAAACTTTCTGTTAGCAAGATACACCCGGTAAAACTGAATTCCTTGTACAACAGCTAGACCTTCTCTTTCGGTTATAGACCATTTTGCTCGGCCTTTGTGAGCGCTCTCCCACCGTATTGAATGACAACCTCTTTACCGTTTTCGTCGGTTTGTGAGAGGATGTAACTGATGGCAAACCCACTAGCATCTGTAGCCAGAATAAACTCGCGATCAAAATTAGGATAGCCTAAGATCGGTGGAGAGACGAGCGCTTGCTTTAACTGGAGGAAAGCATTGTTGCAATCTTCTGTCCACACAAATGGCACGTCTTTCTGCAGGAGTTTGTTTAGGGGGGCTGCTATGTTGGCATAACCTTTCACAAATCTACGGTAATAGTTACATATCCCTAGAAATGCTCGAACTTCAGACGGGTCCTTAGGAACGGGGAAGGAGGTCATTACTGACGTTTTGGCTGGATCAGCCTTGATCCCTTGCTTCGATATGACATGCCCAAGATAGGTTACCTCTTTCGCAGCAAAGTGACACTTCTGTGGTTTCAACTTGAGATTCGCGCGACGAAGGCGGTCAAAGACGGCATGCAGGTGCGTCAAATGCGTGTCAAAATCAGGAGAGAAAATGATGATGTCATCCACATATACAAGTGCAAATTTCCAAGTTAGACCCCGCAGCACCTGAGTCATGACCATTTGAAATGAAACTGGCGCATTCATGAGACCAAACGGAAGTTTCTTGAACTGGTACTTGCCACTATGTGATGCGAACGCATTTTTCGCGCGGCTCCCCTGATCTAGAGGTATTTGCCAAAATCCTGACGCAAGATCAAGTACTGTGAATATCGTAGCATGGGATTCACCTATGGTATCATATACATTATCAGGTCGAGGTAGAGGGAGGGACATGGGTTGTGTGACTTGGTTAAGACGACGATAATCTACTGCAAAGCGAAAATCACCCTTCTTCTTTTTCACAAGCACTACTGGGCTAGCCCAGGGCGACGTTGATGGTTCGATTATGTCAGCTTTTAGCATGTCTTGGATTTGTTTGTCGATTTCTGCCTTATGAACAGGTGAAGTGCGATAGTAACGCTGGTGGACAGGTTTTGCATCACCAGTGTCTATTCTGTGATAGTGTGCATCAGTTGTACCCAAATCAGTTGAGTCTTTCGCGAATACTTCTTTGTGCTGAGCCAAAAATGTGACAAGTTTTTGCTTTTGATCGGCTGTTATATCTGAATCTGTCATAGTGATATCAAGCTCACTAAGGATATCAGGGGGATCAACACCTTCAGTTACAGGTACGGTATTTTGTGCAACACATTGCCTGTCTGTGTAAGCCTAGATGTCTCATTTCCGTCTACCTCAAAACTTTCAATGCACATGTCTTTGGACAACGGTTCCCAAAAGCCAACTACTTGGTTACGCTTAATCTCTACATCACTGTCAGTGGGATTCATAAGCTGGTATACTGATTTACCCTGAACAGATTTAACAACACACTTTGCTCCTACTAATTGCTCATCATCATACCGAGATGGAACTGGCTCAATGATACCGTACTGGGCTTTAATGTTACTACACTGAACAGGAAGAACAGTCTGCGTTCTAGCCGGCAACGATACATTACACACTGCTCTGACAGTCACTTTCTTTGCCTCTTTACCTACTAAAGGAATCGAAGGTGCATCGGGGAACACTACGTGATTTTCCTCAAAAGATATCTTGGCCTTTTGCTCTTTCAAGAAGTCTACTCCAAGAATAATTTCATGTTTCATGGTTTCGAGGATGTAGAAAGGGTGTTCAAAACTTTGCTCCCCGATAAAAATCGGCAGGGCAACTTTGCCCACAACTTTTGTTATGTGGCCAGCGACACCGGAAATTAGGGGAACATCTGACTGACCCAATGGGAACTGATCTTGGGGAAAACACTGCGTGTATGTTTTTCTTGTCATGCACGATATCAATGCCCCAGTGTCAATTAACGCAAATCGGGAGTCTGAGCCAATTCTGACTTGAACTAGATTGCTCCCGCCTGACATGGCAGAAACATTACTCAGCTGTGGAACTTTGGGTCTCGCCTCTAGTCATTGATTAGAAGGATGAATATCATTGATATTGTTTGGTCTTATGACAAAAGTTACATTGCACAGCCGTCCATGCTTTTTGGAGAGCATACCTCTCGTACCGGTCGATCCATAACTCGGGGTCCTCTGAGTCGTACCCGGTGAACTTTGGTAGGATAGACTCGATGTGCACTGTACAGGCCATGGCTGATGCAGATTGTTGTTTTGACTTCGATCGCGTGAGCATGAAAAACTCGATGTTGAGAGAGGTACCCGGATTCTCCACCAAATATAACCCGTGAGGTTATATAGACAAAGTAAGACAGTAAGACGAAATGGTACTTGGGATGATGTGGTTTATTCGGTTGGCTGTGACGCTCTCTGTCTGATTCCTAAATTTTACTGGGTTTTTATACAGTAAATGAACATTCCAATCTTACAGCTATCTTACAGGTTTCTTGCCTTATTAGAAATCGTTCAGTAACTATTGAATATTAATAGTACAGAATTGAAGGTGTTTGGTCAACTTGTATCTGGGGGCAGGGCTAGGCAAATTAATAGAACAATCGGATTTCCTTATAAGTCTGTGGGCTGAATCACTGTGGCCTTCCGGTGCAGCCCAGCATCCACCCACGCGGACCTTGTGGCTAAACTGGCCATTCCTTAGATGTGTCTCATTACCAGGAAAGTGGTCCTGTTCCTTGAAGGTCAACGTATACAACTTAAACAGTAAATATAAAACATGATATTTTATCATGGTGATACTATACTGTACCTCATGACTGAAAGCCGACTTCTCATTAACCTTTCACCATCACGTGCAGCGGCGGGTGAGCGGTTTTCAAACTTTTTTTTCCACCGGGCACTTGGCCTGCGTAAAATCAAATGTGTGTGGGTGTGTGTGTGTGTGTTGGGGGGGGGGGGGGGGGGGGGGGGGGGGTAGTACCATATTCAAAAAAGGGGGCACTCTTCAAAACCGGCCAATAGGATAACGACGCATTATTCGGCCATTTTCAGGGCGCATCGTGTAAGGGTTTAGGGCTTGGTTTTTCATATTCCTCATTCATTTCAGACCTTTCTATATCATTTTGGGAAACGGTAATTGAAAACAAATTATCTGAAATTTTAGGGGCACTTTGCTAAATTGGGGGGGGGGGGGGGGGGGTGGGGGGGGGGCAAGTGCCTCCCCCCCCCCCCCCCCCCCCCCCCCCCCAGTTCCGCTGCCCCTGATGACATGCTATTTTGCTGTTTGCTTAAGCGCGACGGTAAATACACATACGTAGTAGACTGTCTTATGGGTTACCTGTGCGATAGTCTACAATGCATGCGCTTTACGAAGCACATGTGAAACTGTCGCACGGGTGTACTACGCATGCGTGAACATCGCCCTAGCTAGCTACACATGAATAGATGGTTGCACGCGTAAATATTAATTACGTGTAGCCTATTCCCGAGTTCAATGATACCAAACTTAAAAATATTTTTGACAATAAAGATTTGCAACTGTATTTACAACCTTGGTTACAGTATTGCAAACAAACTGAACTTTTCTGAGGTTCAGCGATAATATTCTTCTGGTGAGCTGGACAAGTTTCTCCAGAGATATTTTGCCCTTCAGGTGCATGCTACTGCAACAGTAAAATTCGGCAACTGAATATGTATGAGGTATAGAAAAACAAATATAACATGGTTCATTTCGGGTGGACAGTTGATATTAGCTCCCCTCGATATTTAGTTTGTCAACTTCCAATACTTCTGGGGCGAATATCGACTGTACGCCGCCAAACCATGTTATATTTGTGTAATGTTGTACAAACAATCCAGTGGAAATACCTATTGTCTAAATGTATGTTACCTAGAGATGGGCTACAAATTAGAAAGAATAGAAAAAACGGGAAAGGGCACGGTGGGAGAAGGTATCTGTTCATCACACTTTCTTTAAATTGTTAAAGATAATAGTAGAAGGGAAGCAAGATTCAGGAAGGAAATTCAAAAGGTGGCAGGAAACTCCCAAAATTGACAGAGATTCTGAGGTAAATCCATGGAATCAGGATGCAATAACAAGTTGATTTCATTTGTCTGATTTATGTTTTCAGTAACCGAACCACCTGTGGCAGCTGCAACATGTCCCACACCATCAGTCCCCAATGCCCTCATCTACCACCGTGGCCAAAACATTGCCACAGCAGGCTTTGAAATCATCTTTGGTAATCGTGATGAGATTGAGGTTCGATGTAATACAGACTTCACAGTCAATGGCAGGGAGGCAGTGACTGCTACTTGTTGGAATGGAGCCTGGACGCCTGCACTACCACGTTGCGGTTAGATAAATTGTCTTATGTCTTTCTTGGTCATTTAAATACCACATTAAAAAAAATGAATTACCTCATGACTTTGGATGTAAGGCGCTAGTTATTTTGTTATATTCTGTCGGTGGGGGCGTTGTTCAAAACCGACACTTATGCACACAAAGGGCCAATAGATGGTGCTTTTCAGGGCGATGCATGTGCAAAATTCTGAAAAAGGCACCCAAAACGGCTGATGCCACGAAAAAGGGCACCACTTCTTTTTTGAAAAGGGCACTTGTTAAGAAAAAAAGGGCACTTCGTAAAAAAAGGGCACTAGTTACAAATTATTGGGGGGGGGGGGTAAGCACGTTGAAAAAATGTCATTTCAATGGAAAAAGGCAGTTATTTTACAAAATATTCGGGGGGGGGGGTAAATACCCCCTAACACCCCCCACCCCCACCCCCCCCCCCCCCCCCCCCCCCCCCACCCCCCGGGTACGCTTATGCATTGAATCAAGTTCAGTTATTCTCTTTAAAATGAAATCACGTTACTGACTTCAATAATGGATTAAACTGGACAAAAGCATAATTGTTGCTGTGTGTAGGAACTGTATAAAGGCCTGTGTTGCCTGTTGCACTACTGCGCAGAGATTGGTAAGCCCTCCATTACATATTTTGGTAAATATCTATGATTTAATATTGAATCTTTAATGTCTTTGTTGTATGACAGAGGTTACATACAAGCGCTCTTGTTCTCGTCCTGGGAAGATCACGAATGTAACACAGTATGTTGACGATTCAACCAAGCTACTTGACACCCCTCGCCCTTCGTTCTTCCACGGCTCAACCATAATGTCACGGTGTAAGGATCCACGAACGATGACACTGGTAACTGGTCCGCTTCGCACCTGTAATGACGGCAGATGGACTGGACCTGTGCCAGTATGCGGTATGTTTTACTTTATTCAATTGGTATTTGATTGAACGAAAACAATTGTATTGACCAAGATTTGAATGTGGGTACTCTGTATCAATATACTTCTGGTGCTCTATTTCGCCAGATTTCCAATACCCATTTTTTTCCCTATAAAATTAATATTTATGAATAGAAACCATATGTACCAAGTGGCCTCCGATCCTATCCATAATTACGGTGATGTAGCATGTGGTTAACACTCAGATGACAGGATAAGGGATATTATTACTAAGGCCAAGTTTCATTGAAAAAAATAGTAAATTTAACAATGAAATTCACTAGAGAGGAATTTAAACCTGCGTTTTACAGAACACTCTTAATTCAAGGCATACTTTGGTTTCCCAAATTGCTCAGCGTCGCAGGGCACAACTCGGAAACCATGAAATCAAACATGATCTTTGCGATTTTGTGCATCAAGATCTGGAGGTGTTGCTTAAAGTAATATCCTCATCCTATTCATGGCAGAGCGGGCATCAACAAGCTTCAGCCTCCCAGCCTTAGATACCACGCTCCATCAGTTCATGGCTAATGGAACCTTGCTCATCTACCCTGGTGTTGGTCAGTTGAATGTGGATTGCATCGTCTCCAGCGGTTACCCTGTTTTGGAACACAGTCACTCACAACAATGGACTTTAGGTGGTCAAGGAAAAAAGAAGTATGGTGTGCCTGCAGAAGGTCACTCAGGGACTTACACCTGTAGGAAGGTTGGGTGGCCAACTGTATTTCATCGGCTTATGATACAGATAAGAGGTAAGTAAAGCTGTCACCAGTTGATCTTAGTGAAAACATGCAATATTAGCATTTGAATATTTTAAACAAAAGCGGGTGCTGTTCAAAATACAAATGTACATTTTAGGCAATATTGTGTGTTTAGACGTCCCTTAGCATTACATCAAAACGGTCCATTTAAAGATTTGTACTTTATGTTCTCCGTTTTTTATATCTAATTAATACATTAAGACTGTTCAAAAGATAAAGAAAATCTCACAATGGATTGTTTATGTCACTACAAAAATAGGGGGAAGATGATCCAGTATGGGGGAAAATGTCACCCCTGGGATTAACGCCGTTTACATTAACTTTATAAAGTAAAAACAATCACAAGCAACTGAAATATTAACAAGGCTGAACATCATCTATCCCTTACCATTAAGAGTGGGCTTAAAAAAAAACATTTTTTGGATAAATTTATGATTCATGGGAAAGCAAGTTATTTGGCATTATTGGCTAATGATTCATTTTGAATGTTGCAGTACAGGATATAATGTTTTGAATGCAGGTCTTTAATTGTCCGCTGTTCTTATTCTTTATTCTCCAACAACAACTTTCATGTAGCTGTTCCTGTCCAGAGCCAGGGCCCCCGTTAAACGGTCGTCGTATCGGTGATGACTTCCGCCTCACAAAGTCAGTGTTATTTGAATGCAACGAGGGCTATGATCTCATCGGGGAACGGACGATCAAATGCAAACTTGGTGAATGGTTGGGAGAAATACCACGCTGCAGAGGTGAGTGAATGAGGCTTCCAGTTCTATAATCTGAGTGTATTATTTGCACTAAGAAACACTCTAGCCTATATAGCTATTGCCAGATTCAGATACGTGCATATTCAGTGTACGTGTACCTGATGAGTTTGTTTTGGAAAGTTGGAAAGACAGGATGCTATGGGTTCACAGCTGTTAAAATGTCATAGGTTGTCATATACAGCAAATTTTGATAGTATTGTGCCACTCACACATGAACGCCTGAGAAAGACATTGCACTTGTGTTCACTGGTTCTGTTTGTGTGTTTGTATGGCTGACAGTGTTGTAGCACTCGTACTCGTACTCGTACTCTTTTGAGTCGTACTCGAGTACTTTTTTTCCGTACTCGTACTCATACTCACGGAAATGTGCTCGAAATCGTACTCGCAGGATATTTTTTCCTGTACTCATATTGGTACTCGTACTCATGGCGAAGTATTCGTACTCGTACTTATGGAAAAGTTCGTGTACTCTTAACAATACAGCATAATAAAGGCATGTTCAGCACGCTGTTGATTGTCTTTTCTATGCACAGCTAGCTACATAGCTAAATGCTCAATGCTTAATACAGTCTACCAGTACAGGGCTGCATTTTATGGTAAAAACAATGCTGTCATAGCCTGTAAAACCACACTTCTGGACACACTGTACAATACAAAGTATGTACATTATACATACACTTCTTGAAGTGCAACAAACATGTTTTAAAAAACTGTTTGTGCTCCAAAGTTAACGGTATGTTTGTTTAATCTTTCAACCCAGCGAGTTAGTAACAGAATTTGTAAGAATGACATTGTTTTGGATGTCAAACAGGCACCCCCCTCCCCCATTCAAAATAAAAAGTTACAAATAAAAACATTACAAAACACAAATCTTTCTGATTGTTGGAAGTTCAAAAATATAAGTGATTGACTCCTAGCAAGATAACATTTAATGGTTTGTTGGGAAAATTAAAGACGGATTGAAATCATACAGAGAGCAAGTTTAAGCACCAACCATTAAACACTTTGAATCTTATCGCACGCTTGTCCTGAAACTTTTGTTATTGAATGCATGACTCCAGTCATACCTGTCTAATGAAGTAAATAAATGTCAAACTGTTCCATTTCTCCCGCTCTTGTTAAAGTTCTACACTTCAGGGTTCCATTCAGTTGTCCAATCGTGTAAAATTGTTTGGGTTTAACAAAGGGTTCGCATTTGTTTTACGCTCATGAACTATCTTGTTTTTTTCATTTTGCCTGTGTGACTGAAAAGTATATAAAAGGGAATATTTGTACCCATGGAAACGTACTAAAAAGAGAAAAAAAAATAACAACTAGAAATGTGTTTGTGGACAAACACAAGCTGTTTCGGATATTTAAAATACTCTGAGCACGGGATGAACAATCAGTGACGTCACTGTAAATGTCATTTAGCACATTATAATATGTACATGTCAAGTTAATAATATGTACATGCCAAATCGAACAGTTTAGTGCTGTAGATATAGAACTATAAAAGAATAAAATGCCACATTAAGGGACTTCACATGACATTAATTTGATGATGATGTCACTTCAATTTTCATCTATAACACATCCATGTGAATATGTATACCAAGTTTTAACCCAATCAGACTTGTACTTCCGAAGTTCAGTTTGAAGAAAAACGTTTACAAAACCAATGGAGAAACAATGCATCTTTAATGTGATGTAACCTGACTCCTCATGACGCCACGATGACGAATTTCTTCTAGGACCATCTATGGGTAGTGGTCTAAGAGTGTACCAAGTATAATAAAAAGTCGATCAAATTTACGAAAGTGCCAAAGTGGAGCGTTTTAAAACGTGTACAAAACCTATGGGGAAAATGTGCATCTTTAATGTAAAGTAACGTGACCCCTGATGACATCACGATCACAAATTTCTTCAAGGACCATCTGTGGGTAATGGTCTAAGTGTGTACCAAGTGTAACGCCGATCGGATTTACGAAAGTGCCGAAATGGAGCGTTTTAAAACATGTACAAACCCTATGGGGAAAATGCATCTTTAATGTGACACAACCTGACACCTGATGACGTTTCTTCTAGGACCATCTAGGACCATCTGTCTTGCTGAAGTGTATATGTGATGCGATCAAGCAAAATGAGTCGTTTGTCGGGAATTTTCATTTGAGATTCAGGCCGAAATAGGGCCACTTCATTACACACTTCATCACATCTCTTGGTGTTCTGACTTCCATAATTTTTGAACTAAAGATGGTATCAGCATGCAGTTTTAACAGCAGTTATGCTGAGATTGTGCTCTTTTCAAATCTGTAAAATAAAAACAATTACCAGGGTTGACAAACAACTTATTTAGCTTGATTGTATCACAAAACATAGGAACTCAAAAGCGCTAATTGTTGTGTCTTTTCCTAAAGATTCTTGCTTCAGACCAGCTGTTGCCGGTAGTAACGTGGAGGTGCAAAGCTTGGGGCATGGCGGTACGGCCCGTGTTACATGTGACCAGGGCCTGAAACCAAGTTTTGGATATGGTGGTCTACGTTGCCAGGCTGGACATTGGGTACCAGACGGCATAATGTGCATTAGCAGCGGTAAATTGCTTCATTTCCTTTCCCCACAGTGCTGTATTTTCAGTTTAGACGCATGTTTAATTTAATTCACACAAAAAAAAAATTATATTGTAGTGAATATTAGTCAGTTGTTAAAACATAGTAGACCAATGTTGTACACAATTTACTGCCATGACAACACAGCACAAGCAAATTTCCTGCAACAGTTTGTCATGTTGGAATATGTAATGTACTGTCGCCAGTCTTGTTGCCTGGGTGCGAAGTGGGCTGGATTGTGGTCAAATCTTTAATAGTCCAGAAATTCATATTTTTATAAACTCATATTTTATACTTTCCCCTTGATTTTGGTTTTGTTAATCTTTGCGAATTCTCAGTGCGAACACTTGTCATGGCTTCAGAAGTTTACATTGAAGTTTGTGTATGTTCTGAGTATGCTTAGGCCTTTATGCTATTGCGACATCCAAGGGCTGCTATAATATCGCAGCAAAAGTGCTACGAGTTGTCACGCGAATAGCGGTAGAAATAGCAAAAATAGTGCACGTAAAAAGAGTGTCTTGTTATTTTCCATTCATTTATAGGTGTATAGGAATGGACAATTGGCTGGAGTATGATTCCGTGTAACATAGAGGGATGTTTTTGAGTCCATCACAAGTAATTCACAAGTAAATTTAATTTTCAAGTCCAGTCACAAGAAACAATGGATGATCAATAACAAAGGACTGCCTTTGTCAAAGCTCATTTGAATGGCATGTGAGTGGAGTTGGGACTGGAGGACTTGTGATGGACTTGCAGGGACTTATGAAGAACTCGGCTACATCCCTGGTACTTACATCTGTGGTAACTACAGGGGGGTGCATGTGCGCCTCACCCCAGCGGAGGTTCATGCCCCCCGGGTGCCCCACCCCCATGTACAATCTTGAATTGCACAAAAAACAATATATCAGTTGCCTTCAGTTCCCCCTAGAAGTTCATCCCTAGTTACGCCACTGACTAACATACATTTCATGGACTCGTGTGCTCTTTCTGTGTCACTGCAAAAGATGCGCCATCCAATGTAGCATATGAAAGACCAGCATCACAAAGCCCAAGATCTGATGAATCTAACAGACAGCAAGCAAACTTGGCAGTGGATGGAGATAGGACCACAGACAGTGAACATGGCAGCTGCACTTCTGCACGTAAGCTAAAGCTTATTATAACCCATGCAACAGAAAGCAACAATGGTTAAAAAGTCCTGTTGAATATCATTATTTCATCTGTGTTTTGTTTTGGTTGTTTTGTGGGGGGCTAATTTTTGCAGGAAAATCTGGAAGGCAAGTTTTCTGGGAGGTAGATTTGCAGGCTACATACAGAATAGAATACGTGGACATCTATTCCAAGCGCAGTAAGTATTAAAAAGTAACTTTCGGGACCCACAGGCAAAGGCATTTCCTCCTTGAAACTTTGAATTACTGTTAAAAATTGTTTAGTCAGTGGTCTTATGGACTTGTAGATAAGAGCCGGATGTTCCATCCTTGAAGTCCAATATCACCAAACAGTGGGTGCCTGCCTAACAACATGCGCAGCAAGTGCACAACTGTTTGTAATGTTTAATCCAAAATATACATAGCTCCACAAGTTATTTATGATACAACTTGTACAAAGACGATCTTTGCTTTTGAAATGGCTGTCTGTGTTTACATTGTATGACCACAAACTAGTCGTAGGTTAAGCTCCATCTACCACTTTTTTTGCGAGGGAGTTACCTACTTTTTCTTAACCATGCTCCAAGTTTGGATACCATACTTGTTTTTTCCCTCTAGAGCCCAAACTGAAAGGTGCAACAGTCCAAGTCGGATACCCTGATGCCACAAGAGAGTCGTACAGTCAATGTGGTCTCACAATAAGTTCCCAGATGGTAAGAGGTCGTCAGCCCAGTGTGCGAGTGGATTGCAACCGCGAACTGATTGCTGGGCAAATCATCAGGATCGAGCTGCAGGAATCTGACAAATTAAGTCTGTGTGAAGTAGAGGTGTTTGCTACTGGTCCCATTGCAAGTAAGTCAAGCTTTCTTGAGCTGTCTGCCACCCAAATTCTCACTGTTGTTGTCCAGTTCTGGTTGGTTAGTGTCGATATTGGCAGGAGTTCTTGCCATTGTGTCGGTTGTACCAAAACCAACAAAGGCTATCAATTGTCAGTCACAGCGCGCGGTGAGGTATCTCTGTTCAGTTTATGCATGGGATACAAAAGCAGTAATATAGGACATCTGTAGTGATATGATACTTTGTTTCATATTCAAGATAATGTACCTCGGGAACATGAGTGAGTCCGTAGTAGCAATATGCTAAAATATGTAATGGAAGTTTTCACGCAGGGTTACAGGGTGCCTGACCTACTCCGAATAAGAGAATGTAGAGTTGGGGTGATCACTCTGACTTTTTAAGCAGTTTGAGCCAATAAACTTGGTCAATACAGTGGAGTGTCACTATACAGAACACCGCTATACCGAACATGCGGCTATACTGAACAGCGTCCTTGGCTCCCGATTTTTGTATGCAAAATATACATAGTTACAAAGCGACAAGAGGCTATTATTTCCCCAAGGAATAGAAGGGGAAGGCCACCTATTGGCACCGGAGCACCGGCAGGTTAAAATTGCTATACCAAACGATCGTTATTACAAAGAGTTTCTGTGGATCAGGCGATGTTCATTGTAGCGGCGTTTCACTGTATTAAAACAAAGTTAATGAGTTTTAAAATAAGGACCCATGGAGTTTCTTTTTAAATACATGCTGGCTTTACCCGGTATGTCATCTTTAAGTTCCGAACAAGTAATGAAATTAACAGTGGATTAGAAGGTTTTTGAGCCAGAAGCTGCCCCTCGTGTCAAACTTGTTGCAAAGTGCCGCCCAAAATCTCATTTTGCCCTTCCAAAAGATGGTTCACAGTGCGATAGATTAAACGCTGAATTCGTGCAGGCCTGTGACCATTTTTCTACCAATAGTGGAGGGGCAAATGTACTTCCCTTGGCATGAAATGTTATTTTTTGGCAATTGGATGGACCATCTTCTAGGATGTTTTAACTTACAAAAAAATGATGCTGCCATTTTTTCTGACCATTTTCTGATACCTTAATCTTATTTTCCATAATATACCCCAAAACGGGTTAAAATGCACACAATATAGTGTACGAAATAGGAGCTTAAGTATTGATTAAGTATCCATTTACCCCTTTGGGATTTTTAATAATGCTTCTTATACTAAGTAACTGCTCTGCATGCGTTTTCTATAGTCCTGTTATTAGTGTGTGGAGCATAAACAGCTGAATTTTCCAGTAAAATCAACGTATTTCCGACTATTTATTATCATGACGTCTTTTGCTGGAACATTACATACTGTACATGTACATACACTCTTAGATCTTACAGCAAACACATGTTCATCTGTCTAATGTTTATAAAGGATTGTGTCCATGGCGGACCATACCAGCAGTACAAACTGCTGCAGTGCCAGAACTAAATTGAAGGATCATCCTCCTCATCATCGTCGTCACTGGAGCAACGTGACAGGTTGGCATACAAATGCCTCGATGCCTCCTTCTGTTGCGGCTGTCAGCTTGCAGGCAGCTCCCAAGGCAGCAAAGGCAGAAAACACCGCAAACTTGCCCGTCTGCTCAGCTCCATCGAAAGCATGGAAACCTGCATTTGTGGAGGCGCCGATGGCATTGGCTGTTATTGGTGCCAATATTTCCTGTTTTTTAGCCCCAGTGCCACTCAAACCAAAGAAACAAAAACAAATTCAACCAACGAGCTGTTCATTGATTAACATCGACGGAGGAAGAAGATGATTTCCCAAAATTCTTGATTTCTCTCCAAATTCCAGATGCCATCGCCACCCCCAGCAGGGCACAGCAGTGGGGCCTTTGTTAAGGCCGGCGCTGACAGTAATATTTGCTAACTTTGAACCCTAAAGGGGCCGGGTTATTTTGACCATCTCTCAGCCGGGGGGCCGATTCCGAAAAATTTTGAAACTCGGCACATACATAGAGCAACTCTTCCTAAACATACCCAAGAAATTTCATGACTATAGGTCAAAGGTTTTTGGAATTATGGTTTATTAATTATTCATATGTACGAATGGCAATGGCAAAATTTTTCGCTACGCGGCAACCCGTGGTCCGATTTTTATGTTTTTGGTATCAAAGGATGCGCAAAGCTCGAGGCTAAAAAGTCATAACAGCTCGGGTCGCGAAAAAAAAATTTTTAGAGGCTATCACGGAAAATGTTCAGGGCCCCCCCCCCGGCCCCTTTAGGGTTAAGGGGATATGGCCAACCAAAGACTACCTTCTTGCAAATATCTGCAAGAAAACCAGGTGCGGTGTCCTTTGCCGGCAAGAAATGCACCATGGTCCCAACAACAGACCAAAAATCCACGGTATGACACTGACAATGAAGAGCGCCCCTACCAGAAGTATGGGAGTGCGTTTTTGGGGGGGGGGAGGGTCAAAACTGGGATTGTCATCCAGTCAACTTCCATATCTGATGACCAGAACATCAAAGTCCTGAATACTGAGCAAAGATGGAGTAGCAACATCTGTCTACAAACCATCCGGAAGCCCCTTCCTAATGCCACCGCCACAATCCACAAACAGTCCAAACCACGCATAATTATCGGGGATTTAATAGCCACGTACAGCAGCATCATATCATCGGCTATCATTCCATCACAGACGGCAACGCTTTTGAATTGCTGGCCCGGAAGCAAGTCCACTGAGCCTTATTCACAATGCGTAACTGCCGAAGTCTTTCCATAGTTGAGGCTGGAGATAAAGTTTCAACCCTGCTCTAGCCTTTGTGAGCCACAACATCGCCTCGCTTAGCAACAAGATGGTCCATGACCCCATTCCAAAAACCCTACATCGCCCTATTGGAATCAAAGTGACTGCTGCTGTCTCTCTGCAACAATTCCATTCCGCTGCCATTTCAACTTAGTAAGGCCAGCTGGGAAGGCTTTACCAATAAGCTCAAACACCATCTATAGCTGAGATTGATCCAACCCCCGATAACTATGACACAGGTTTGTTGATGTGGTGGTGGAAGAACATCCCTACGGGCTGCCGCACTGATTACATCCCAGGCTTAGCAACCCGTAGTGCTGAACTTTACAGGAAATACAAACGCCTGAGTGAAAACGAACATCTTGCTGTCGATACAATCTCAGCTGGGGAGGAATTAATAACAGCCATATCAGAACAGCTGCAAAGCTTGTGGCAAACCCTTGTGGTAACCACCAATATGGCCAAGAAGCCAATATGGCCTCCAAGCCTGGAGTATAATCCAAAAGCTCATCAGCTGTGACCGCACAGGGCCAAGTGAACATCATTGTAACATCACCACCAACCAAATAGCCCACAACAACTGCTATTAAATGGTAAAGTGCCACGTTCTCCTGCAGGGGCCTAAGCAGTCGAAACCCAAGCTCCTTCAGAAAGACCCCGCCATCGGCATTGGCTTCATCAAATCCTTCTCTGCTAATGAACTTGCGACTGGCATAAATAAAGAACAGGAAAGCAACCAAACTGGATAACATTTTCACCGAAGAACTGAAACATCTTGGACCAAACGCCTGAAATTGGTTACTCCAGCTCTTCTACACCTGCCTTGCCACACAAACAATACCTAAAGTGTGGCAAGAGTCGAAGGTCAACGCCCTCCTAAAACCGGGAAAGACCCACTGCAGGTCAAAACTTATCGTCCCAAATCCCTTCTAAGTCACACATTTCAGTTGCTGGAACATTTCCTCCTCAACCGTCTTGCCATTAAAAAAAAACTGATACAGGAACAGGCAGGCGGGCGGGCTTCCCTCCAGGCAAATCTACAACTGGACAGCTTCTAAACCTCAGTCAGTACATTGAGGACGGCTTTCATAAAAAAAAAAAATCACCGGCACTGTCTTTGTTGATCTAACAGCTGCTTAAGACAATGTTAACCATTACCGACTCCTTCAGAAGATCCTGGACATGACGGCAGACCTGACCCTTACCCAGTTTATTAGTGTTCTACTGAAGAACCATCATTTCTTTGTAGAATTCAATGGCAGAGTAGAGAACGTCTTCAAAGGAACTGTCTCCCTAAGGGAGTGTGCTTGCATCTCTCCTGTACAACATCTATAGAGCTACCAACCGACAGACTCGCTCGCAAAGCGCTTCATATGCTGACGACATGTGTATATAGCATATCAACACATATGCTTTACCGCGATAGAGAAGACATTGACCGATATGCTCTTGACCAGTCACAGCAGTGCTCAGTACACTGTGAGTCACCTGAAAGCGATCAACCCTGCTATTAAGACCCAAGTGTGTGCCTCCTGGGTTGGTCAGGCTGGTGTCGTCTCTCTCCACTACATGAGATGCCCATCAAGCCTGCAAAAGCCTTAACTACAGGATCCAATGCAGGATGGAAGACCTGGAGGTGCTTAAATCGCCTCCCCTCTAGAGTGGCTTGGGCTTTTCCCCAACCGACAAACACCCCGTGTGAGTACGGTTCTGCAGAGGACACTGTACAACACCTTCATATTTGGATGTCAAGCACTAAAGGGTTGGTCATATTTTGCATTTAAATAAATACAGGTCCTCAAAATCAACATTAGACCTAAAAGGGGGGGGGGGCGGATTCCCCCCTCAACTTTTTTCCGCGATACCCTCATTTCGCAGCCAGAGCTGTCCTGACTTTTTAGCCACGAGTCTTGCACATCTTTTGATACCAAAAACATAAAATTTGGACCACAGGCCGCGCAATGAACAATTTTCGGCGCTACCCACCGTCAAAACCGAATCCAAATCCCTTCGACCTATAGTCATGAAATTTCGTGTACATGTACCGAGTTTCATAATTTTTCATCACTCGATAGAAGAGGTCATGGGGGGGGGGCGGAATCCGTGTGAGATGGTCAAATCAACCCGGCCCTTTTCGGGTAAAAGTGACATTTGCTCATGTTTTTTACAGCAAAACCCATAAATACATTAATAATAACATTTATTATGATGTAGAGACTCTCAACAAAATACAAAATGTGCTCACTTGCCTCGAAAATCTTCACACACCCTTCCGGAAGGCAAATTTTAGGTGAAAATGACCCATGAACTTTGACCTCAGGTCAAGGTCACTAAAGGTCAATGGAAAAATGGCAACATCAATTGTCTTGTTCTCAGGACTCATAAGTTTACATTTATAATGGTGGCCATAAATTAACATGAAATTTCCACGGGAACTCAAATCTGTACATTGCCCCCCTACTACAATGTAAGTTTTCATTTTTTTGCATCATGTCCACTGCCATTTCAAATTAATTTGTACAGCATGTAGGATCCCTTACATCGCCGGTATGAAACAAGCACTAGAAGGTGATGGTGGGGTGCTGCTTACCAATGCTCAAGTTCCTCCAGGAACAGGCATTGCCTATAACTGTGAGACAGGCTATCAGCACAATGGAGCTGTGGATAACCTGTGCAGAGGGGACGGTACATGGGCTAGACTGCTTCCCACTTGCGATGCAGGTAATGCAGTATATGTATCATACAGCCACATTATCTGAATATAACTTTGTTTCGGATTGGATTGTCAGTATAAGCTCTCTGAGGTAGTGGAGGTTGACAAAGCCAAGGAAATTTTTTTGCCAATTTCAAATACGGGAGCTAATATTTCCGTTTCATAAAACCTTGGTTCACTATTCCTCATCCATTTTCACTTGCCATTATTTTGCAGTTTCAGTAAAAGAAACACAATATGACTACTGCAAAATGTGTGTGCGGTTGTCCGTGCAGGAGAATGCTCCAGTGATGAACAGCATTTGTCAAAGTTTTACAATTGCTCAACAATGCGTATAAGCAGTCGACTATTGCATCCATGAGCAACCTGTTCAATAGTGAACTGTGCATGCTTTTTTTTGCACCTGCTAAACAGGTCAAGATGATAATATCTACACACACAAATATACCCTGCATTTTGTGTGTACATCGACTTGTGAACTAGCTAGGTCAGCATTCAGTGAATTTCAGAGGCTTTGCCTGTCCTCATATACATTAATAATATGAGGTTCGTTCAGTCTGAAAATGTCGTTGTTTGGTAACTTTCTTTGTGTTTATCCTCCTGGCTTTTAAGCCAAGAAATTTTGTGAAATGAAGTAGTGATAGAAACTCTTTGGATAGTGTATTCTTTCTGTGTGTCCGTGTGTCCGTGTGTTCCATTTTGGTTAGGTTAACTGTTTAGTGCTGTCATATGATAAGTCAGACTTCGATCTTGACCAAACTTGGTGACAATAATCTTTGGGTGGGGGACTTAAAGGGAATGTACAACATTTGCTTTTGCTGCAGTTTTCAGAAATAAATGAATTTGAAGGATAAGTTTGTTAAAGCAAATATTGTTCAACTGACTTGTTTCACGTTTTGGGCTTGTAGAGGCTTGAAAGACATTGAAAACCAGTCATGTTCTTGTAGTCTGGTTCCCTGACCCCACTTAAGATGAAACAGAGCAATTTGTAGACTTTGGGAAATTGAAAGGTCAAAGAATCAGTCTAGCAGGCTTGTACCCCTTCACAGGTGTGTAATTAATGCAAAGAAAATACGGAATAGCTAAATATGAAAAAAAAAAACTTTCGAAAAAAAAACGTTTTTCTTAAAATGTCACGATTTTACAGGATGCTTTAGACCGTCATTCCCCAACAATTCAGTAAGGTATTTCGTGGTAATTCGGTCATTTCGTTTTTTGATGTTTGCAAATGTTATCTTCCCTTTAAGTTAAATTGAGACATTTGAGGTTAAAGGTCATCTAGGGGTCAAATGGGGTCATTGTTGAGTTTGGTTAGGCCATTAATCAACATTGATATTTCGATTTTCACTCCCGGCCATCTTATTTTTTTAATTTATATAATAAATATATTATTTTTTGAAAATGTGTTGTTTTTTTTTGTTTTTTAAGTTTATTTCCAAACAAGTTTCTCACCAAATCCACAGGCACGGTTGGACTGGTTTGCATGCAAACATTGTGCACGACATACTGAGGTGTTACGCATGCCATAGTGTGCGTGTTTAATCGAGGACACCTAGGTGCAACATCATCGATAAACGATGACAGAGACCGAAACAGGGACTCCTCGGTTGGAAAACGTGTACAAAACCAATGAGAGCTGTTGCGAATCCTTGATTTACAACATAAATCCTTGATTTACACCCTAAACAAACGTGTCTGCGCTAGTGTCATCAAGCTGTACCGTGTCGTGGCTTCTGACAAATACTGATGACGTCTTCAGCATAATTCATGCGAAGTGTTGATGTGTTTAATAACGACAGCAAACAGCCATTCAATCATCCGCCAATGAATACGAACGGAGTCGTAAAGTTTTTAAAGTTCAAAGTTTGACATCTAGCTGGCAAGGGTAGGCCAATTATTGCATTGTTTATTTAAAGACTCAGTCAACTGTTAACCTAGTGTGCTATAAACAGTGAGGTTCATAACTCTTTCTAAATTCTGGACACAAACCCTACGTACGTCAGTGAACAGCTGACTGGTACTTAATATTTAGTACTTTTCAGGTTTGCTGTGTCGTCTTTTAGGATTAGTACCATATATCTGACATTGTCCCCTCCATTCACTTTGAATGTGAAGAAGTGGCATTTAGGAAATATAAAATATAAATTCCCCTCCCGACCGGTTTTTACACTCTTGAGTGATGAAACCTAAAAATCAGTGTTGAATGGCATTAGGTAAACTCACAAGTGTTGTCGTATGAAAAAGTCAGACTTCACTCTCAACCAAACTTGGTGACAATAATCTTTGGGTAGGGGCACTTGACACATTTGAAGTCAAACGTCATCTAGGGGTCAAATGAGGTCATTGTTGATTTTGTTGTACACTGAACAGTGTGCTTACTAACTGACCGTATAAAACACTGCCAGCGTGCCAGGGAATCGCAAAAGTTTAACTTGCAGTATGTTTTATTTTTATTTTCAGACGATTGTGAGGTTCAGAATCCAGTCAATGGTGAGCTTGATCAACGGATCAGAAGTATCCGGCACAACAGTGAGCTTGCTTACTCTTGTAATGATGGGTATGAGAAGGAGAATAAGATGACTCGTTGTGAGTCGGGGGTGTTGACCCCAGGCCCACCAAAGTGTGTCCATCGTAAGTATATGTTTTATTTATTTACTTGAGTTTAAAGGGGGCCGTTACAGATAAATTGAAATAAAATTTATGATGATCAGTTTACCATAATATTTCAAATATTAAAAAAAAATAATCTGCAAATGTAAGCCTGTGATAACAAGTAATAAGGAATTAAATAAATGAAGTTCATAAATACTTAAGACAATTTACCCATTCCATATAAGGAGTTGAATTATTAGGAGTGCATACAGTTCCACCCTCATTACTACCCACAATTGTTTCCACACTGATCAGGGCCCTCTCATCCTCATTATACTACCCCTTGCTATAGCCACCCTACAATGAACACCGAGCAGTCTGGCCCTGACCCTTTTTAAAAAAAAATCAAAAAGAAACCAGGCAAGAAGCTTAGTTTGAGAAACACCTGGTTACAGACTGGACATGTGGCCGTCCTCGGCCAATTAAATTACAGTATTTAAGCACACAATGTAACGAATTGTACTGTGACCTTATTGTGATGTATGTTGTGTCCCGGAAAAAAGTAGCAGCGTCTACATCCATAGTCAACAGGACACAACAAGCTGTAACAAGCAAACAAGGCTCATAGATGTGATCCAAACATTGCCAAAGAGCGCTAAATAGCATCATTTACCCGATAACCTTTTTCTAATTTGTTGTTTTGTGAATTTTTTTTCCAGAGCGCTGTAGTTTGTTGGCAAGTGATCTCAGTAACGTTATGATCAACAACCAGGAGCTTGAACCAGATGCAGAGGGGAAAATATACATTCCTCACGGCACAGCTGTCTACTTCAGCTGCACAAGAGGATATGAACTAATGAATGACAATAGATACACTCCTCGGTGTTGGATGGGAGAGCTTTTGTATAACATTGCTCTTCCATCCTGTCACGCAGGTAATCGCAACAAAAAGAATTGTTACTTTGTATAAGATAATTTTTTAAAAATCTTTATCGTCCCCTTCCGAGTACATTTTTGATTAATCAAATAACTGAATTGTATTTTGCCCTGACTGCTGAGTTGCCTTGATAATGACATGTACATGTACAGGGTGTATTTCATTACAGAAAAGTAGTCGCCTCTGTTTACCTACATTTGCATGTCAGTGTGGGCTAGTGCACAATTGTAAAAGTTGCCTAAACCACACACTCGTAGTCCTATGCATGTCCCACAAAACACACTGAAACACAAAGGTTCTTTCTAGTTTTTTTTCAGCGAACCGAATGTTACAAACACCACAAAGAATTCTATGGGCTTCAACCGTGCTTATAAATGCCCTCTGTCACCACTAACTATAAATCTCGACTTTTAAAGTGATGACCCCGGTCAAAAAGAAACTAAAGTACAAAGACAGAAAGAACTGACGACGAGAAACAAGGAAATAATTCACCAATTAATTATATTCACAAACTCAAACTATTTACAATATTTACAAAGATCCGGACTCGTGGATCAAACTTCTCATAATCAATCTCAGTTAGGAGTTTTACTTTCTACTCCAACAACTTAGTCTACAAATTCAATTTCTCCCGCTCAACTCGTAAAGTTTCTAAAAATCACAAATCTCTAACTGAGTGTACAACGACACAATCAATCATCAAATCCAACTGTAGGATATGGCTCTAAAATTCAGCCTCAACTCTTGGTTAAATTCAGCCTTAGCTCCAAAATTCAATTCAAAATTCAGTCCAATCAAATATAACTACTTTGGATCTAAAATCCCACCGTGACTATACCACAATTTAAAATTCACTTCAATCAAATATCAATACTTCTGTTCGGTTCTGATAAACTAGTTAAATCAAAGTAATAAACCTTTCGGATAAGAACGCTCAATTCGACAATTTCAAATATCAATACTTCTGTTCACACTTAATTCCTTCAAACAGCTAAATCAACTTATATTTGTTATGATAATTCCAAAACCAAAATTACAGCTTTCTGCAAATTCAGAACTTTACATTTTTAACTGAGGCACTTTCCTTAGTAGAGGTTCTCGTCTCCGTGGCACATTTCCAGCTGATAGGACACGGTCAATCGGCACGGGACACACTATGTACAGACTGACATCGTAGTCGTTCTGCAGTCGTTATATAGTCGTGAATACATCAGAACCCAACTCGTACTGTGAGGTTTCCGGCCATGGTTATTTCTTCATTACGAAGCTTGTGAAGGCTGAGTGTTGCTATGAGCGTGGTCTACAGGACCGGGAAGGTGGCTTTTAGCCTTGCCGAGACTATATTTTGGCACTGATTTTGCCAAACTGGCGGATCAGACAAGATCGGTGTCAGATTTCACCGATTTGCTGACAAAAAAAAACCTGCTGTATCAGGCGTCTCCTAGCAAGATGGTACCGGTCTCTGTCACACTCAGCTCAGATCTCTCAAATCTGTTGGTGTGTCTTCTCTCTCGATCAGAGAATGCACTGATCAGAAAACGCACACTTCTACTTGACAACAACCAACATTCTTTCACACAATACTCACATTCACAGAAACAAACGGACATCAATAACCATGGCCACACGGACAATAATACTTACGTAACCCGACGCACGGCGTTTTAGCAGGTTGACCAAATCAATGCCTTAATTTTTAGTGGCTGGAAAAAGAAACTACCGGGAAAATGTGCGTACACGATTGGCGAAAATCTTTTGGCGTGATCTACTTTAAAATACAGGGGTGGCATGATAGCCGTAGCGCGCGTAATAAATATAATTACGTAACAGAAACGAAGCGAATTAAAAACGATTGTGACATTTTACCCCCTATCGTATGAGAAAACGTTTCCCATTTTCTACGAATTAATATTTACAAGGAGAACTATTTACAAGTTTCGGCTGAGGAAATCCGCTCCTACATTATCACAACCTTTGATGGCAATGATGCGCATTCGGTAGGGTTGGAGAGCAAGAGCCCATCGCATGATGCGTGCATTCGCGACTTTTGCTTTCTGCATGTAAGTTAGCGTCTGGACGATAAACGGTTTGCCGTACAGGTAAGTCTAGTATTTCTGAACGCCCCAGACTAAGGCCAGACATTCCTTCTCAATCGAGGAATATGCTCGCTCGCGACTTAGCAACTTTCTGCTTGCATATGCTATAGGGAACAATACATCACCATGCTCTTGTAACAAAATCGCACCTATGCTGTGATTCGAGTCACGTATTTTCATCAAAAGAAAAAAACATAACGTTACGTATTTTTGCGACGAACTTAGCACTCTTTTTAACTCCCGTAGAAAAAACACGGCGCCACGAAAAATCGTATCCAGGGGCCGCGCACGCACGCATAGCACCTGCACGAAGAGCACCAGACCCCGGTGTCATGCCAAAAAGTGTCCGGAATCATGGAAGGTGTATTTTTGGGGATGTGAATTAAAAAGAAAATGCATCTTGAGTCTTAACAACATGTACTCACACAAGGTACACTGTATACACTGGGATTTACTTTAAAAATTATTTAAAACATTTTGATTAGTTTGGTAAACAACTTTAAGAACAAGTGACTCGATCGTGACTCAATCGGACTCGGACTCGAGGTTGGTGACTCGACTACAACACTGCCAACACGCCTGTAGTAATCTTGAGAGCATGTACAATGTACCATGCCTCGGGTGGCTCGATAATAGGGCAGATTTGCAATCAAGTTTCACCAGTGAGACGTGATATAAAAAGGACCACATGTGAGGGTTAAAACAGTGTGGGAAATGTCGATATTTTCCACACTGTTGTAACCCTCACATCTGGTCATTTTTGCCAAACGATCCACGTGAGTACATTCAGGGCCCAAACGATTCGCAGCAGCATGGTGTCCCAGGATACGGCATTACTGCATTTGTCATTACAGGATTAGTGAACATGCCGGACACTCTGTTGCGGGAGTGTTACAACTGATAATGTAGTAACCAACTGATAATGTATCACCAACCGATAATGTGTCACAAATTGACCAATACTGTATCACTAACCGATAATGTAACAGAAATTGACCGATAGTGTAGTAAATGTTACTTCACTATCGGTCAATATCTGTTACATTATCGGTCTTAACCGATAATGTAACAACAATCAACTGATAGTGTAGTACATTTTTACTACACTATCGGTCAATTTCTGTTACATTATCGGTTAGTGATACAGTATCGGTCAATTTGTGTGACATTATCGGTTGGTGATACATTATCCGTTGGTTACTACATTATCAGTTGTAACAGGGAGTTCCCGGCACACTACGCTTACGCCTACACACTCCCTGCTCAGGTTCCCAACATTGATATTGTCGTGGAGGTCAGCGTGCCGGGGAGAGATCATGATGCCCACCTGCATGGAGAAGTCCAAGTCTGTAGTATCACGAAGTGTGGAGTTACTCTCCATCTCTGTGTCTTGCCACTTTGGAGCTTTTCAGTTGGTGTATTCTACATCTGATCTCTCTTCAGACCACGCATCTGTCCAGGAAGACGAATATATTTGCTGATGCTTTTTCCAGGAGGTGGAAGTATTCCGACAGAGTAGCCTCTCTATCAACCAATAGTCAGACATCATCCGGCCACGCTACTTGTAAGACATTGTGCAGGCAAGCAATGGGCAGCAATGTCAAACAGACGATTGCATGTTCAGCAGCCCTCTAAGCCCACAAAGCTCCTTCCTCATAGTAGATAGGCAGCTTCGTGTTCTTGACGTTTTCTTGTAGGCTTAATAGTTTAGACATTTCTTGAATGAAACTGCTGCACGTACCTTCCCTCTACTTCTTGGGCTTTTCGGTGCAAATATAAATGAGGTGAGTTGTTTTCTGTATAATGGAATCCCCAAAATTTAAAGGGATCGATTTTCGAATCCACAATAAGAAACACCTACCTCTTTAGCCCTGTTTGCCATGACACGAAGAATGTGGTTTGGACAACTTTTCCAGTGAAAATTGTGGGCACTAGTGTTTTTTACATATTGACATTCTTACAGATTTCTCAAAAAGTACATGTATGGTTTTCTATAGGTAACTTGTAGTCGAGTCACCAACATCGAGTCCGAGTCCGAGTCTCGAGTCACAGGCCTTGAATCCGAGTCCGAGTCCCGAGTCACAAGCCTCGAGTCCGAGTCCGAGTCTCGAGTCACAAGCCTCCAGTCCGAGTCACGAGTCACTTGTTCTTAGTTGTTCACCAAACTATAAAATTTCCGTCATCATTCTGTCTTTTAAATAAATCCCAGTGTAGATAGTTTACCTTGTGTGTGCACATGTTGTTCAGACCCAAAATGTGTTTTCCTTTTAATTCCCATCCCCCTAAAAATCCTCCTCCATCCCTTCCCTCCATGTTTCATCATCCAAACATTATTCCTAAATGATCCTTTCCCATTCCTACGTTATGTTTTTTCCCTTGATAAAAATGCGTGAATCGAGTCACGAGTCACCAAGCTCGAGTCCGAGTCATCATGGTCGAGTCCGAGTCCGAGTCATTTTCCAATGTGACTCGAGTCGAGAACCGAGTCACGAAAAATGTGACTCGAGTCCGACTCGAGTCTGAGTCCTGGATCGAGTCCTACTACACTGGTTTGTTACTATACTGTACCTCATGACTGAAAACCGACTTCTCACTTACCTTTCACCGTCACGTGCAGCGGCGGGGGAGCGGTTTTCAAACGGGGGGGGGGGGGGGGGGGGGTGCATCACCAAACGGGGCACTTGCTCTGTATAAGGCATCTTCCGTCGGTGCAGCAGCATATCCATTTGGGGGGGGGAGGGGGGGGGGTTACATCTGTGCTGAAATGTCGACAGTTTTTTCCACCGGGCACTTGGCCTCCGTAAAATCAAATGGGGGGGGGGGGGGATAGTACCATATTCAAAAATAGGGGGCGCTCTTCAAAACCGGCCATTAGGATAACGACGCATTATGTGGCCATTTTCAGGGCGCATTGTAAGGGTTTTGGGGCTTGGTTTTTCATATTCCTCATTCATATCAGACCTCTCTATATCATTTTGGGATATGGTCATTAAAAAACAAATTATCTGGAATTTTAGGGGCACTTTGCTAAATTGTGGGCGGGGGGGGGTGGCAAGTGCCTCCCCCTCCCCTTCCGCTGCCCCTGATGACATATGTTATTTTGCTGTTTACCAAGCGCGCAGGTACATACACATATGTAGTACACCGTCTTATGGGTCACCTGTGTGACAGTCTACTATGCATGCGCTTTACGAAGCACATGTGAAACTGTCGCATGGGTGTACTACGCATGCGTGAATATCGCCCTAGCTAGCTACACATGAAAAGATGGTTGCACGCGTAAATATTAATTACGTGTAGCCTATTCCCGAGTTCAATGATGCCGAACTGAAAAATATTTTTAACAATAAAGATTTGCAACTGTATTTACAACCTTGGTTACAGTATTGCAAACAAACTGAACTTTTCTGAGGTTGAGCAATAATATTCTTCTGGTGAGCTGGACAAGTTTCTCCAGAGATATTTTACCCTCCAGGTGCATACTACTGCAACAGGAAATTAGGCAACTGAATACGTATGAGGTATTGTTGATGTACCCTAAAGTGGCACGGCCCCCAACGTGGCGCACTTTGATTTTTCGCCTGTATCGCCTACCTAGAGCAAAAATCTTAACTGAAATTTCACAGAAAGTGACATTTCATCAAGTTCTAAACACTCCCATTCACAAATCGTGAGTTTATTTACCCGTTACAAAGTAAGAAGAAAAATTTATTTTGGCGTGATTTTTCGATTTTATCTTCAAGTACAAAGTAAACCCTTTGAAAATGCCCCGAAAAAATACGAAAATAATTTTGTGACAAACATCTAGCTGGGTATGTAAGTAGAGATAATAATGATTTATCAGAATTTATCAAGTTTACAGAAATTCTTCAATGTGCGCCACGTTAGGGAACACTCTGCGAATTTGTGCCCAATTTCCGGACGCCACCGTTTTTGAATTTCGGATTAAATTTTATGAAACCGAAATTGTTCACAGAGGTTACATAGCACGCATTAATAAGGTAAACGTACCAGTATTTTACTGCATGAATTTGAGGTTTGTCAACAAAGAGGTTTGGTAACACTACACGAGGAAAGTTGGGAAGGCTTCGAAGTGCGCCACGTTAGGAAACACGACTATATAGTAAAACAAATATAACATGGTTCACTTCAGCTCCCCTCGATATTTAGTTTGTCAACTTCCAATACTTCTGGGGGCGAATATCGACTGTACACCATCGAACCATGTTATATTTGTGTAATGTTTTACAAGTAATCCAGTAGAAATACTTATTGTCTAAATGTCTATTACCCAGAGATTGGCTACAAATTAGAAAGAATAGGAAAAAACGGGAAAAGGCACAGTAGGAGAAGGTATCTGTTCATCACACTTTCTCTAAATAATTAAAGATAATAGTAGAAGGGAGGCAGGATTCAGGAAGGACATTCAAAAGGTGGCAGGACTAAACTCCCAAAATTGAGAGAGATTCTGAGGTAAATAGATGGAATCAGGATGGAACTGATTAACATGTTGATTTCATTTGTCTGATTTATGTTTTCAGTGACCGAACCACCTGTGGCAGCTGCCACATGTCCCACACCATCAGTCCTAAATTCCCTCATCTACCACCGTGGCCAAAACATTGACACAAGAGACTTTGAAATCATATTTGACAATGGTGATGAGATTGAGGTTCGATGTAACACAGACTTCACTGTCAATGGCAGAGAGGCAGTGACCGCTACTTGTAGGAATGGAGCCTGGATGCCTGCACTACCACGTTGCGGTTAGATAAATTGTCTTTGGTCTTTATTGGTCATTTAATACCAAATACAATAAAATGAATTACAGCTTGACTTTGGGGTTAATTATGGTATAATTCTTAAAAATATACTTGTAACAAATTTATAAATTAAAGTTATCACATTTGTTGCTTTACCTTTATTTAATACATAGAATAAGTACATCATTTAATCTGATTCATAAGATTATTGACCTTAGTTGCTTGGTCAATTGTCTTTTGTTTACTATCATTTCGATAGTAAGAAAAAATCAGATGACAATTTTAATTGGTTAAAGACCTGTTAAAGTTATGTTTTGTCAACTACCCAAACGGTTTAATTGAAGTAATTAATGTCGTATAGTTTTATTCATAATATTTTAGTTCACCCTCATCCATCATTCAGTTTTATCTCATACTTAATGCAACTCGATTAATCAACTCTAATCTTTCTAATCTATCATCTCTCTACTTTGCTTATTGTTATAAATCTACACCTTGTTAACTGCTAGAACTCCTACTCCCGGGTGATGTTGATTGTAATAACGCTTTTCGTGAGTGGACGGTGGGGCGGCGGCAGTGAAAAGAATATCATAATTGGCACACCAGTCCTTTTAAACAAAAAGTCTTGTTCATGAAATCTACATGGTTTGTTAGATTGGGGGAAAATGCCTTGTGGAGGGAAATTCCAAAAAAATCCAACGTACGTCCAACCAAATGATGTACATGTACAACATGTACAAGGTCGTTAAGGTGGTGGAACTTTTGTTTGGCCTGTAATTGTTTTCTTCTCATTAGAGGCCAAATTAAAAGTGATGTATCACATTGACCTTGCCAACAACAGCTCATCAAAGTGTATGAAATATACGACCCAAATTACGGAATTACCCCGAAAAGACACATTTATTTTCACAGTGCAGGGGCGTAGCACGGTCATTTTTATTGGGGGAGGGGGTAAACAATTTTGAACGGGGCACTTGCACATCCGTTGTGAAATGTAGACAGGGTTTTTTTTTCCTCCGGACACTTGGCCTTCGTTAAATCAAAAAGCGGGGGAAGGGGGGGGGGGGGAGGTTACCATCTGTCGGTGGGGGCGCTGTTCAAAACCGACACTTATGCACACAAAGAGCCAACATATGGTGCTTTTCAGGGCGATGCATGTGCGAAATTCTGAAAAAGGCACCCAAAACGGCAGATGCCACAAAAAAGGGCACCACTTCTTTTTTGAAAAGGCCACTTGTTCAGAAAAAGAGGGCACTTCGTAAAAAAAGGGCACTAGATACAATTTTTTTTTGGGGGGGGGGGTAATTGAAAAAAAGGGCATTTGAATGGAAAAAGGCAGTCTTTACAAAATATTGGGGGGGGGAAATACCCCCTCCCCCCCCCCACCCCCCGCTGGCTACACCTATGCAGTGGATCAAGTTCAGTTATTCTCTTTTAAAATGAAATCACGTTACTGACTTCAATAATGAATTAAACTAAATAAAAGCATAATTGTTGCTGTGCGTAGGAACTGTATAATGGCCTGTGTTGCCTGTTGCACTACTGCGCAGAGATTGGTAAGCCCTCCATTACATATTTTGGTAAATATCTATGATTTAATATTGAATCTTTAATGTCTTTGTTGTATGACAGAGGTTACATACAAGCGCTCTTGTTCTCGTCCTGTGGCAGTCCCAGATGTCAGACAGTATGTTGACGATTCAATCAAGCTACTTGACACCCCTCACCCTTCGTTCTTCCATGAATCCACCATTATGTCACGGTGTAAGGATCCATTAACAATGACACTGGTAACTGGTCCGCTTCGCACCTGTAATGACGGCAGATGGACTGGACCTGTGCCAGTATGCGGTATGTTTTACTTTATTTAGTTGGTATTTGATTGAACGAAAAAAAATGTATTGAGCAAGATTTGAATGTGGGTACTCTGCATCAATATACTTCTGGTGCTCGATTTCGCCAGATTTCGAATACCCATTTTTTTTCTATAAAATTGGTATTTATGAATAGAAACCATATGTGTACCAAGTGGCCTCCGATCCTATCCAAAATTACGGTGATGTAGCATGTGGTTAACACTCAGATGACAGGATAAGGGATATTATTACTAAGGCCAAGTTTTATTGAAAAACAATATTAAATTCAACAATGAAATTCACTAGAGAGGAATTTGAACCTGCGTTTTACAAGACACTCTTAATTCAGGGCATATTTTGGTTTCCCAATGGCTCAGCGTCGCAGGGCACCACTCGGAAACCATGAAATCAAACATGATCTTTGCGATTTTGTGCATCAAGATCTGGAGGTGTTGCTTATAGTAATATCCTCTTCCTATTCATGGCAGAGCGGGCATTAACAAGCTTCAGCCTCCCAGCCTTAGATACCACGCTCCATCAGTTCATGGCTAATGGAACCTTGCTCATCTACCCTGGTGTTGGTCAGTTGAATGTGGATTGCATTGTCTCCAGCGGTTACCCAGTTTTAGAACACAGTCACTCACAACAATGGACTCCAGGTGGTCAAGGAAAAAAGAAGTATGGTGTGCCTGCAGAAGGCCATTCAGGGACTTATACCTGTAAGAAGTTTGGGTGGCCAACTGCATTTCATCGGCTTATGATACAGGTAAGAGGTAAGTCCAGTTGCCAATTTATCTTTATGAGTAACGGCCAGTTTGAAGTTTGCAGATTTTAAATTCAGCTTAATTGCACCGTACTTTTTTTGTGATGGTTAAATTAATGATCCTTCTGAACGCAAGTAACTTGCATTGATAGTCCACAAGTCACATTTGACATTGCTACGAAGTTGTTTAATAGTTACAGGCTTGTTTTTTGAGTGCATGTTAGTAATTTTCTGCAGTGTTATTATTTTCTGTACTTTTTTCATAGCCGTTTCCTGTTCAGAGCCAAGTCCCCCGTTAAACGGTCGTCGTATCGGCGATGACTTCCGCCTAACAGAGTCAGTATCATTTGAATGCAACGAGGGCTATGATCTCATCGGGGAACGGACGATCAAATGCAACCTTGGTGAATGGTTGGGAGAAATACCGCGCTGCAGAGGTAAGTGATTGAGGCCTTCCATTCTACATTCTGAGTGGTCAAGTATATGAATTTTTAAAAAATATATATTTATATATATGCCATCTAATCCAAAAACGATCTTCATCCAATTACAATCTCAGATCTTCCAATGAAAAAACACTCCTCAGTTACTCAGCAAGTCGAACCAAGGTCACCCTTGGTAATCGTGCATTTGAGTGTGCTGCACTGCAGTTATGGAATGCACTGCCATTAAATATCCGAGAAGCAAGTAGCCTGAATGTTTTTAAACAATTACTTAAAACTCATCTTTTTATGAGAGCTTTTTATTGATTTTTTGTACCCTGTATCAGTGTTCATTGTATTGTTGAATTTTGCGTATACGTCTGTTTATTTTTATTTTTTTATGACTGTAATGCGCATTTGATCATATTTTAAATGGAATTTGCGCACTATAAATTTAAATAAATTATTAAAAAGAACCACCGTTGCCTAATGGTCGCCTTTTCCAGTTTCTCTTTCCGTTTACCAGATGATTCTCTGGGAGAAAGGTAGAAAATTCAAGATATGCAATTCAGAGCAAACCATCAAAAAAATGCATGGTCATGTGGCCCTCTTTCAAGAGGAAAGGCAGGTAGCAGGGCCTATGACTAAATTGTCCGGGATACGTTTGGTCAACTATTCAGTTGTTCTTGTGTGTTACTGGGTGATCCATATTCAACATGTGGCTCTTTTGTGATATTCTTATAAAAACGCATAGATGTACAAGATGAGATGAATATTAGGGACGAAATCTTTTAATCCAGCTATTTTGCATAACTGGGAAATGGCAAAGAGGAAATACGGGACGTTGACATAATTGAAATTGGTGTTGAAAAAAAATAAATGTCTTAGTTTAAGGTAGAAATATCTATGTACATCAATTGTCTTTTCAGTAAAGTCGGTTCCATCAAACATACTTTTCATAATCCAAATTGACTTTACACACTAAAATTAACAAAAGGTATACCATGCAGTGATATACTTTAAGCCTGACGATTACACACTTTTGGGGGGCTTCAAATTGATTACCAACAGAAACATGTGCGTATTATTAGGATGTTTTTAATCTTTGTCTAAGATAATGGTTCCACATTGTATCATTTGTTCCATGGCCAGCTCGGGACTGTCCAGAGATCAACATGGCAAACCTAGACTCCAACCTACGACTCACGATAAATGGAGGCAACTCACCAGGCTCAGTAGTGATGTTTACTTGCCAATCCGGATTCCATCGGGTAGGAGAAACACGCCTCACTTGCCAGGGTGGCAGCTGGTCTCCTCCCTTCCCTACTTGTGAAGGTGAGACTCTGGTTTATTTTGAAGTCAGTCATACAATTTATTCTGTTTGAAGTAAAATCGTGATTAGCGGTTACTCATTAACTACCATGTACATGTATGTTTTTCGGTTACCAGAGCAGAAAGTAAAATAATATGAGGATTCCATTCGTAGTGACAAATACCTGTAGGCCTAGAATAATACTTTAGAACAATAATCACAAACAAGTATACAAATCTAACATCCTTATTGCTTTGAACCACAGAAGGGGTATGGATTCACCATCAGTATTTCCACAAAGTTTCTTACAGGTATAAATGTAGACCTTTATTTTTTGAAGAATTTGGAAATACGTTTTTTCCCACAAAAAAGACTTCACTTATAGTCTTTTTTTTTTTAAATTGAAAACTTTACAATTAAATGTCTAAAAGGATGGCAGTACATAGAAAATGTACTCACGAATATGTGACACTAAATAATTCAATACAAGAATCCTTACTGTTGAAGTTCTTGGGTTTTTTTCGACAGCCGATGTTCCTGATGACACAGGCCCGCTATTGGGGCCGGATGACTGCAACTGTGAGGTTTGGGAGAGATGTGTGGCCAACAGCAATGGCCCATCAACATGCCACTGCATCCACCCGCGGCAGTGTGATGACGTAGGCCAGGAGCAATACTGTGGGAGTGACGGTCGAACGTACCCCAGTATCTGCAGAATGAAGGCTGCAGGCTGTCTGCTGGACTTGGACATACAGGTCGTCAGCAATGGACCTTGCCCAGAAAGTAAGCATAAATACATCTTCACACTTTCAGTTTTCCCTTTTTTTTCGTTTAACGCCAAGTGGCTTGAGCTGCTTATGTTGGTTGGTTGGTTGGTTGGTCGGTGGGTTTGTGGGTGGGTACGTGAGTTCGTTTCTGCATTCAGTAGGGGACGTTGAAAAACAGAGCACAATAGGGTTCTCAATTTTCGAGAGGTCCCCTTTTTGGATTCGTGTACATTACATTTCGGAGGTCTTCCTAAAAAGTTTAAGTACAAACAAAAGAGGGACAATAGGGGGTCCCCGATGAGGCAAATACACACTTTTATGGGTAAACAAGCATTCACTGTGTGGACTTCCAAACAAAATAGGTCGACATAAATGAGGTAGCAGCTATACGTTGTGTGGACTTGCCCACGTCCACAAAATGTTTCTCTCTCTCTATGAAGAGCAGGTTTAGAGGCATTTTTGGTTTAGGTTTATCCGTGGCAAAATGATGAGGAACACCAAAGGGAATCATATAGACCGTGGGCCAAGTTGAACAAAGCTTATTTTTTATTCATAATCAGACTCAACTCGTTCGGTTGGTTTCTAATCCCATCAAAAGTCGTTAAAAATACAAGAACGACGATTAAAGGATGTTCTTGTGAAGTTAATTAGTTGTTAACATATAAGAACAAGAAATTACAACGGAATTTTTTTTTTCAAGTTTTCGAACATACATCTGGAAACAGTTAGTCTGATCCCTGTCTAGGCAACTAGTGTAAAGATATGGGGCGTGTTTTGGAATCATGTCCCGACTCCCTATAAACAAAATGCGACGTCGGAAGACGAAGAGGGAGAAAAAGACGAAGTTTCGGTGTGTAATTCACGTTGTCAAGTTAATCAACTGCTGGCAAGTTGACTCCTTTTTCGGAAGTATTGTGGAACAAGCTAGGTCACACACTGCGTCACACACACGCATTTGCAGAAATAGCCCCAGAAGTTCATGAGGAGTTCCCTAGCAGGCGGTATGATGCCCCAATCGCCTGCCAGGCATCAGTACAGGCATGGAGCTATAAACACTCCATGGTACAGGCAGGTAAGCTCATTGTCAAAGTTGGTCACACGTCTAGCTTCTTGCTGTGTGGGTATTTTAATTTAACCCTTCCTATATTCTGGAAGTAGCTGGTTGGGAGTACAAACATTTTTCTAATAAAGTTTAAATTTTCTAGGTTTATTTTAGATTTTGTTTTGAAGAGCAAGTAACACTTTTCTACAGACATGCAACTTTTCCTTGGATCCGCTAGTGCTAGTGCTAGTGCCCCCCCCCCCCCCCCCCCCCCCCCCAGTTCCGCTGCCCCTGATGACATGCTATTTTGCTGTTTGCTTAAGCGCGCAGGTAAATACACATACGTAGTTGACTGTCTTATGGGTTACCTGTGTGATAGTCTACTATGCATGCGCTTTACAGAGCAATCGAGGAACTGTCGCACGGCTGCAGTACGCACGCGCGAACATCGCACAGGAGAGATGCATGGTTGCACGGTTCGTGTTAATGTTAATTTACAGAGCTCAATGATGCCGTACTGGAGAAAATGTATAGACCATGTAAAGATGTCTCCTGTACAAAAGAAAGTTGTACACATTGCAAACAACTGTATTTACAACTGTAGTAACTGTATTATATTGCAAACGAACCATACTAGTAATTGAAGTTCAATCTTTTGGTGAGCTGTACAAGTTTCCCCAAATTTTGTTTTAGGTGCCTAATAATAAATTCGGCAACTGAATATATTTACGAAGCACATGTGAAACTGTCGCACGGGTGTACTACGCATGCGTGAACATCGCCTTAGCTAGCTACACATGCACAGATGGTTGCACGCGTAAATATTAATTACGTGCAGCCTATTCCCGAGTTCAATGATGCCGAACTTACAAATATTTTTGACAATAAAGATTTACAACTGTATTTACAACCTTGGTTACAGTATTGCAAACAAACTGAACTTTTTTGAGGTTGAGCAATAATATTCTTCTGGTGAGCTGGACAAGTTTCTCCAGAGATATTTTGCCCTTCAGGTGCATGCTACTGCAACAGTAAAATACGGCATCTGAATATGTATGAGGTATAGAAAAACAAATATAACATGGTTCATTTCGGTCGGACAGTTGATATTAGCTCCCCTCGATATTTAGTTTGTCAACTTCCAATACTTCTGGGGGCGAATATCGACTGTACGCCGTCAAACCATGTTATATTTGTGTACTGTTGTACAAGTAATCCAGTGGAAATACCTATTGTCTAAATGTATGTTACCTAGAGATGGGCTACAAATTAGAAAGAATAGAAAAAAAAGGGAAAGGGCACAGTGGGAGAAGGTATCTGTTAATCACACTTTCTTTAAATAGTTAAAGATAATATATAGTAGAAGGGAAGCAAGATTCAGGAAGGAAATTCAAAAGGTGGCAGGAAACTCCCAAAATTGACAGAGATTCTGAGGTAAATCCATGGAATCAGGATGCAATAACAAGTTGATTTCATTTGTCTGATTTATGTTTTCAGTGACCGAACCACCTGTGGCAGCTGCCACATGTCCCACACCATCAGTCCCAAATGCCCTCATCTACCACCGTAGCCAAAACATTGACACAGCAGACTTTGAAATCATCTTTGATAATGGTGATGAGATTGAGGTTCGATGTAATACAGACTTCACAGTCAATGGCAGGGAGGCAGTGACCGCTATTTGTCGGAATGGAGCTTGGAGGCCTGTACTACCACGTTGCGGTAAAATTAATTGTCTTTATGTCTTTCCTGGTCATTTAATACCAAATAAAAAAAAATAATTACAGCATGACTTTGGGGTTAATTATGGTATAATTCTTAAAAATAAACTTGTACCAAATTTATAAATTAAAGTTATCACATTTTTTGTTTTACCTTTTTTAATACATAGAATACATACATCGTTTAATCTGATTCATAAGATTATTGACCTTTGTTGCTTGGTCAATTGTCTTTTGTTTACTATCATTTCGATAGTAAGAAAATATCAGATGACAATTTTAATTGGTTAAAGACCTGTTAAAGTTATGCTTTGTCAACTACCCAAATGGTTTAATTGAAGTAATTAATGTCGTATATAGTTTTTATTCATAATATTTTAGTTCACCCTTATCCATCATTCAGTTTTATCTCATACTTAATGCAACTCGATTAATCAACTCTAATCTTTCTTATCTATCATCTCTCTACTTTGCTTATTGTTATAAATCTACACCTTGTTAACTGCTAGAACTCCTACTCCCGGGTGATGTTGATTGTAATAACGCTTTTCGTGAGTGGACGGTGGGGCGGCGGCAGTAAAAAGAATATTGTGACGGAATAGGAATTAAGTCACCAACTGTATGTTTTAAATACACTAGCACACTGTGAGTCACCCACACTTTGCATATAAGGAATCCTTGTTTCTGATTGGTCAATTGAGTTTATGCACTGTTGTATGGCAAAGAGAAGTTGTGCACTAGCTTATGGGGCTCAAAGTCTATAAAAGGAGCTGCAGGGCTAGGATTTAGTCAGTTGATTGCTTGATTCTCTTATGATTAGAATAATTGTTAAGGCTCTTGATTATGTGGAATGACATGACGGATGATGATGATTGAAGGCATGACCACCGTACTTGATTACTGTTTCTGTTCACCAATTACTAGTCTGTCTTAGGGTATAGGGTCTACTTAGGACTAAGTCAAGGGCAAAGTCCCAAGGGATATAAGTTGGTCTACCCCATTCCGACTCCGCCGACTCCGCCCACATTCCGACTCCGCCGACTCCGCCCACATTCCGACTCCGCTTATTCCGCCCCATTCCTACTCCACCCACATTCCGACTCCGCCTATTCCACCCCATTCCTACTCCACTTCCATTCCCCTGCTCCATTGCCCTGACTACCAGTCTACTGGCTGATTCGATCAGCCGAGAAGCGGGGATAGCCTGGTGCTGTGGCCCACCACTGCAGGGATAGGACACCATCGGGACGGCACGCTACCAACCAAACCAGCCTGACGCAGGAGAGCTGGCACGACACGTCACATTGGTGGCAGCGGTGGGATCCACCAGGAGAGAAACTTCAGTGGAATTCAGCAGCTGAAGGAAGAAGACAACGGAATGGAACAAAGAGAGCAAGCAGTGCTTACACCGGGGAGGCACCGAGTGGAAGAAGTCGACTCGGGAGTGGAGTTCCGGTATCAAGGCAGTGACTTATTTCCAGCGGCTGTGGGAAGTGAGGCGACGAGCGGAGCAAGCAGCATCCTTCAACCGGCCCAGGAAGCATCGCAGCTCCAGTTCTCTCCGATGACATCCACCGTGAACCCAGGGCTGTTTCTAGGGAGATCGACACCATGGACAACGGTTGGAGAAGAGTGGGCAAGGCAACCGATGGCGAGCATCAACCCTGCACATCTTGAGGGGTCTCAACAGAGAACTCCACAACGTGGATGGATGGGCGAGCTGGGGGAACCAGCCGGAGGATTGCCAATGTTGAACCCACTGAGCACCTCTACTCCAGTGAGCAACTTACAGATATCAGGAGCCAGAGTAGAACAAGCACCAAGGCTACCAGTGACGATCGGGAAGATCGAAAACTGGTGCCCGGGGGGAGCAGGAGCAAGGGAATATTCCACAAGCAGTGTGAATATTGGAACTTCCGCACCACCAGGAATCACTACCGTCAGTGGAGCATGGCAAGCACCACCAGGGTTCGGCCCTTACGTGCCACTAGTCTTCAGCACTATGACGGCAGGACTGCGGACATCCCCAGGGTATGCAGCAGCAGCAAGGCAGTCTACAAGCGGAGCAAGCATAAGCACCGCTTCTGCTCAAGGGAGACCGTTCGAGGTGCCCGGAGCGGGAGCCGGAAGCGAGTACCGGCCGGTTTCAAGTGAACGGTCAAGCACGTGGGGTCCAGTTTTTGCTACCAAGATGGAGTCGAGTCAACCACAGCTACCACCGAAGGCTTCCTCACCAAAGAAGGTGGAGGGACTGGAGAAAGGGTTGGCGGGAGCGACAATTGGGAGCAAGAAACCAGAGGGGCCAACAGTGGAACAAGGGAAAAAGACAGGTGCAGGGGATGAGAAGATCCACCGAGCACAACGGAAGCCGAGTTTTGTTCCAGACAGGTTTTCAGGGGATATTCCCTGGAGGGATTACAAGGCTCACTTTGAGTCTTGCGCAACGATCAACGCGTGGACCTCTTCAGAGAAAGCATTTTTCCTGGCAGCAAGCCTGAAGGGGCAGGCCCAGCAAGTGCTTGGAGACGGGGTCCAGGGCGAACCATTGAGCTACAACGACCTTACTACAAGGTTGGAAAGACGATTTGGTCCTGGGGAGCAGGCCGAGAGATTCCTGTCGGAACTGAGGAGTAGGACAAGGGGGGTCAACGAAGGTCTACAAGCACTCGGACACAGCATCCGACGGCTGACGGAATTGGCATACCCTGAGCTCCCCAGAGATTCGCGGGAAAGACTCGCCCGGGGGCATTTCATGGATGCCATCCCAGATGCAGAAGTGCGTGCGGGAATCTTCAGAGCACACCCTAAGTCCTTAGATGAAGCGATACGGGCGGCTCTGGAGACAGAATCATTCATCAACTCCGAGAGACAGAGGCAGGGGGGCCAAGGTGGTCGCCAACCTCCAAAGACGCATCGGTACGTCGAGACGGTCTCTCGAGAGGAGTTCAACCGGCATACACAGGGCATGTTGGAACAACTCAATGCATTGAAGGCAATGATAGCTGGCCTAGCAGAGGCAATGCACAGCAAGACCGCAGCTCCGAGGAGTAACGAAGGAGGAGTAAACGATGCTGGGATTCGGAGAGATGGAGGAGGAAGACAACCATGGGACATCGAAACCTGTCACAATTGCGGGGGCTTGGGACATTTCAAAAGAAATTGTCCAACTCCTACGAGCCGAGGATGGGCTACTGGAAACCCCAAGGGACTAACACAGCTAGTCGTGGGGAAGCCGTCTCTACCAGAGCAGAGCCATGACACGGCGACGACAAAGGCTACTCTGAAGGAGTCCATTGGAGAAAATGAAAGAGGGGCATGGACGTTGACAAGAACTCCACGGTGGACACTGCAGGAATTGAGGGACGCACAGCTGGCGGATTCTTCAATTGGGCCGATGATGCGGGCGATGGAGAATGGTGAGGAGCCAGTATGGGAAGCCATGTCGGAGGAATCGGCAGCTATGAAGACATACTGGGCTCAGAGGCAGCTACGGATCCGGAATGGTGTGTTGTCACGTCAATGGAAGTTGGAGTATGGAAAACGCGGCAGATGGCAGATGGTCCTACCGCCCACATTTCAAGAGAAAGTTCTCAAGGAACTACACAACAGTAAAGTGTCACGTCACCCCGGCGTCTACAAATCACTGCAGATAGTGCGCCGACGCTACTACTGGTCGGGCATGACGAAGGATTTACGGACAACAGCAACGAGTTGTGAGAGCTGTGGCCATGCGAAGTTCCATGGAAGAAAGGCTCATGGACTACTCAAGCAACATGTGGCAAAAGCGCCAAGCATGGTGAGAGAGAACATCATGGTGAGGCCACGTGTGTGGAAAGTGAGGTGCTCCAACAGCATTCCAGTGGCATTCCAAGGGAAGGTTCAACAACATTCCACTGGGGGAAAGTCAGCAACATTCCAGCCACATTCCGCCAAGACTTCGGCATCCCTCCACCGATATTCCGATGTTCCACCGAGACATTCCACAGGAATTCAAACAGTATTCCACCAGGGCATTCCACCGAGATTCCAGGTACGAGGGGAGATGCCAGAAGACAAACTCAAGGTGGGAGCCGACAAGGGAAAAGACAGGCAACGAGACCCCCGAGACCCGTCCCGGCAAGAAGTGCACCGCTGCCCAGAGCCAGGGTGTGGAATGACCACGACCAAAAGATCTAACCTGGTCAGACACCTGAGAGAGTGCCACAGGGAACAGGCCCAATTTCGCTGTGTTGGATGCGACGAACGGTTCTCTAGAAGGGACTCCCGGGATCGGCACGAGAAAAAAACCCACCGGGGTGGGAGCACAATGGCCAAGACCAGCCAAAAGTCCAGTAGACCGTCCACATCACGCCTGTAATTGAGCTGCAAGCCGCTCGGCTCCTCCTCAGAGGCAAGCTGCTCCGACGTCAACCTCCGAAAGTGGAAGAAGTACTTCCACGAAAAGGGGGGAAGTTCCACAGAGTGCTTCGCCAGGAGGACCAGTCCAGTGTCCAGGTAACCAGGGACAGCTACACACCTCAGAGGGTGAAGAGGACATCAACAGGGAATACGGCAACACAATCTGTTGGAACGATGTAGCCTGCCATCAGGAAAGGATGACAAGAACTTCCACCTAAACTCCTAAATCTCTATAAAAATAACATTGAGGAATGTTTTCTGAAGAAATTAAAGTTTATACGATTTTGTTCAGATCTGAGATATTTGTAAGTCAAGTTTTAAAGCTAAGTTTTGAACCACCAAGTTGTTGTTTTTCAAAGTAAATGTTTCCGAGAAGTATTGGAATGTGCTAAAGATTTACCAAACTTAATTTTCATGTAAAATATTTTTGTCTTAGTTATTTCATCTGAGTTGTTTTATTAAAAGCTCTTGTAGTTTTCAGGGACTGAAAACTTTGGGAGGGGGCTATGTGACGGAATAGGAATTAAGTCACCAACTGTATGTTTTAAATACACTAGCACACTGTGAGTCACCCACACTTTGCATATAAGGAATCCTTGTTTCTGATTGGTCAATTGAGTTTATGCACTGTTGTATGGCAAAGAGAAGTTGTGCACTAGCTTATGGGGCTCAAAGTCTATAAAAGGAGCTGCAGGGCTAGGATTTAGTCAGTTGATTGCTTGATTCTCTTATGATTAGAATAATTGTTAAGGCTCTTGATTATGTGGAATGACATGACGGATGATGATGATTGAAGGCATGACCACCGTACTTGATTACTGTTTCTGTTCACCAATTACTAGTCTGTCTTAGGGTATAGGGTCTACTTAGGACTAAGTCAAGGGCAAAGTCCCAAGGGATATAAGTTGGTCTACCCCATTCCGACTCCGCCGACTCCGCCCACATTCCGACTCCGCCGACTCCGCCCACATTCCGACTCCGCTTATTCCGCCCCATTCCTACTCCACCCACATTCCGACTCCGCCTATTCCACCCCATTCCTACTCCACTTCCATTCCCCTGCTCCATTGCCCTGACTACCAGTCTACTGGCTGATCCGATCAGCCGAGAAGCGGGGATAGCCTGGTGCTGTGGCCCACCACTGCAGGGATAGGACACCATCGGGACGGCACGCTACCAACCAAACCAGCCTGACGCAGGAGAGCTGGCACGACACGTCACAATATCATAATTGTCATTATGACAGCCAAGCACACCAGTCCCTTTAAACAAAAAGTCTTGTTCATGAAATCTACATGTTTGTTAGATTGGGGGAAAATGCCTTGTGGAGGGAAATTCCAAAAAAATCCAACGTACGTCCAACCAAATGATGTACATGTACAACATGTACAAGGTCGTTAAGGTGGTGGAACTTTTGTTTGGCCTGTAATTGTTTTCTTCTCATTAGAGGCCAAATTGTATGGAAGTGTAGATAGGACATGGTTAAAAAAAAACTAATTCGTACGTACGAATTACTAAACCGTACGTACGAAATACTAATTCGTACGTACGAATTACTAATTCGTACGTACGCATTACTAAACCGTACGTACGAATTACTAATTCGTACGTACGAATTACTAAACCGTACGTACGAATTACTAAAGCGTACGTACGAATTACTAAACCGTACGTACGAAATACTAATTCTTACGTACGGATTACTAAACCGTACGAACGAATTAATAAACCGTACGCATAGTGACCGTTTTAGCCGATTTTCGGCTAACTTTGACAGTTTTTTGGTTAAAAAACGAGTTTGACGGAAAATTTGACAGAATGGATTTTTTTGTCAGATTTCTGGCAAAATTCTGCAAAAAAAATTATTTGACAAAAATAAAAAAGCAAATCTGCCAAAAAAAGGTACATTCATTTAAAAAAGCTTCAATCTTTTCAAGCAAACTCTTGCAAAATAGGACAGGTTGCCTGGGAACTGGATTTTGTCCAGTGATGCAACCCCGTTTTGCCTGAAATTCATGCGATTCCATATTATCTTTATATGGCTATGGATGGTTTATAATATGATTTGAACATTAATTACGCAATATTACAACATCTGCATGTGATTTAAAGTGTTTATAGTGTATTTCGAGTAATTCTGGGGAATTTGGCAGATTTTTTGAAGTGCATTTAGCAGAATTAGTCATAACCTTACGGTCACCCTGACCGTTCGTACAGTATCTCGCAACACGTGCACACACGCTTGCAAAGGACCGCACTTGCACAAGCATCGTTTAGTCATGGCATCGAATGCTGATGTAGCTACTGAAAAAATGTACGAGTTTTTGAGGGGAAGAGGCGTAGAAGAAACTACTTTGTCAAAGATGAAAGCCGAAAAGGTAAGAATTCAGGGTTGCGTTTGGGGAGTGTTTGTGGTCCGTTACGTTGACATTGTCAACGCAAAGCCCAGGTCAGGTCAAGCATTGTCGTTGTCGGCGCCTGCCAGTTGGGGAAGCGGGTGGTATCATCAAATTCGAAAATCGGGGGGGGGGGGTGGGGGTGGATGGGGTTGGTGCTGGACACCATATGACAAGGTCGGGCGCTGTTCCTTGTACAAAAAATGATTACTTGTGTGTGCCCGTCCCCTTTATGAAGAATTAACTTTCGATGCACGAAGAAGTCAATATGAAATTCTGGTTATATACAAACACAAAGCGTTGGTCCCGATTGTGTGATATAATTATGTACACGCTGAATGACTGGCGCTGTGTTATTCTAATAAAACACACACTTTGCCCAGGTCCAGTTGAGTTTATATCAACAAGAGTGAACTGCATCATTTGCTAAATTTGTAATGTATAAGAGAAATACGTGTACCGGAACTAGAGCAAGAATTGTGTATGTTGTCTCTTGCAGATCGACGTTGATGTTGTGCAGAATCTCAGCCAAGATAATAAAACTCTCGAAAGTTTTCTCTGTATCCGCGACCGAATGGCACTCATGCAACACTGTCGTAAGGCCAAAAATTCCAAGAGAGAATCTGCCAAGAATGCACAGAAACACAGCTGTTATGAAAGGATCCGCAAGAAGATCAAACTTGCATCGGGCAACTTGTCAGACAGTGAAACAGATGAGGAGGATGAAGTGTCAAAAGCCAAAAAACTACGTGGAAACCAAAATGCGTCCAAATTTACACGCAAAATAGAGTTTGGCTGGGTTCACAACGGCACTGGAGTCCGCAAAATAAGTGGTGGGGGCACAAGGAAAACTTGTGTATCCAAAACGGCAAATACAAGTGCCTTGTTGAAGGAGGGAAAGACCCTCTTTTTCCCAAAAGGTATCTCACGCAAAGGCGTGAAAGCTTCAGCATGCAGGTTTGACATTCGTGATTTCAGCCACTCCCCCCTCTCGGATGATGATACTGTCGGTTCTCTGTATGAGGCTGTGCGGATGTCAGGAATCTTGAGGTTTTTTCTGTATACAACCGGGCCAAGCGTAAACAAAGACGAGACCTGCACCCCTGAGGAGGACACTGAAATCCCATGCTGTTCCTCAAGCTTGCCACCACAGGACCATTCGGCGGATCTTCCTGCAGAAAATGCCTGTAACACGTTGGCCAAGCGTCTACGCCGAGTGGTGGTGGTGGTCCAAAACCTTGCACAGCATCACGGCCTGATCACGATGAGTCTCAGTTGGCGGAACCTGTCACATTTGTCAGTGTCGATGAAGATCTTTTGCAACCATCATCAGAGGTCACTGTTGAAGTTGCAAGTTACGATTTCTCAGATGAGGATATCATGTTTGGACCACGACCCAGCACTGGCAGTAATTGGTCGGATACTTTGCCGCTTGTAGAAGAGGATGGTATGGACATCCTATCAGTGTCCATTGCAGACCTCGAGAGAGACGGCACCTCAGAGGCTTCCTCACCAATTCGTTCGCCCCGTTCACCCCTACCACCCGCGGCATCCCCGGGACATTTGACTATAACTTTGAATTGAGTGAAAGTGCAACAATAAATGGTTTCAAGATTTATGGATCCAAACATTGTGCACACACCAGTACGATTTGGTTTTATTGATGAATCTGGAGTGGATCGCGATGGTGTTGCACGCGAAGCCTATTCCTGCTTCTGGAAGGAGATGTGTTTATCATCAATGAGTGGGGAAAATTAAAGGATTCCGTCACTATTAAACAAGTACGGAGAGGAGGAGTGGTCTGCTGTAGGGCGTATTCTTGCTAAAGGATACATCGATCAAGGATTCTTCCCTACACAGCTAGCCGGCGCCTTTGCAGTGGCATTAATCAATGGGTTGGAAGCAGTCACACCAGAAATACTGATGGACTCCTTTTTTGGCTTTCATTCCAGAGTCAGAAAGTGTTGTGGTGAAGAAGGCATTAGCAGGAGATCTCACCGACGAGGATGACAAGGAAGATTTGCTAGATCTTTTATCCAGGGTTGACTGCAATTCCATTCCATCAAGAGAGGAGCTGAAACCGGTATTGATGAAGGCAGCTCACAGAAAAATCGTACAAGATAGTAAGTTTGCTTTGGATGGCATGGCTGCAACTGCACGCGAGTTATTGCAGTTGTATCTGCCAGATGCATCTGCCACAGTCACTATGTTGAACGTCAAGAAGCCAACCACCCGAAAAATACTGAAACTGTTGCAGTGCACACCAATGACCAATGACGAGGCCAACTCGCTGGCCTATCTGAAGCAGTATATCAAGAGTCTTGACCCTTCCTGTCTGAGGAAGTTCCTCCGTTATGTAACCGCATCAGAGGTCATGTGCGTAGACAAAATCTCTGTTCAGTTCAATAAAGTACGCAAAGGGTTAAGCAGAGCACCCATCGCCCACACATGTGGACCGCTACTAGAGCTCCCATCGACTTACTGCTCATACAATGAGCTACAAGAAGAGTTAACCAATCTTCTAGAGAGCGGTTTTCTCAAGATAGATATTTTGTAGGAAGCATTTATGTAAGGCAAGCCATTGCTCAAGGAGGCAGGAAATAGTTATCTTTTTGCAAGCATTTGTCTCAAAGCCACCCCACTGCCAAAAAGCAGAAACTGCATCAGCGGCTCCTAGTGTATGAGGAGAATCATGTGAAAGTAGTCTTACAGAAATTAGCCAACCTTTTGGACAATTTTTGTCACACGTGCGTTTGCAACACGATACGTGTGAGATTTCCCACGGTCATTTGTTTAGACCAAAGATTGACTGAAAGCTAGACCAAATGTTCGATGTTACTTATTAACTTATGTTCGCTTTCATCGTTTGTAAGACTTATTGTGTTCCTTTTACTATTATTCCCTTGCTATTCCCTTTTGTAGTTATATTCCATATCGTTAAGTATATCCATTTTGTGATTATGATCATATACATGTATTTATCCTGTTTTGCGACCTATATAACAGATTCACAAAGTTGTTTGCTTATGCATCTTGTATATCTTGCCTCGAAACAATTGAAATACGAAATCAAAGGCAATAGGCAGAAGTATGAATGATGTACCATGGTGGTTGTTTAACTGAATGTACACGTACCATTTCAGATTCTCACGGCCATTTCTTTAAAGGCCAACATTTAAACTAACGGAAAGACCAAATGTCGTTGTTATATGTAACTTACTTTGGCTTTCATCGTTTGTAAGACTTAGTGTTTTATATATCCTTTTGTAGTTATATTCCATATCGTTTATAAGTATACCCATTTTCTGATTATGATCATGTTCACGTGTTATCTTTGTTGCAACCTATATAACAGATTCATAATGTTTTCTTGCTTATGCATCTTTTAATATTTTGCCTCGAAAAAAGGTGAAATGACAAAATCATAAGAAATAGGCAGAAGAATAAGTGATGTACCATGGTGGTTCTTTGGTTGGGTCGGCTGAAAATATGCTGCTTAAAATTTGTAAATTCTTTTTGTTTTTATTTTGTACTTTTACAGAGATCTATACTTTTTATTTAAAGGGATTACTTAAGGTGATCATCAGTATCATGTATGTCTGACAACGCTCTGTATACTTCTTTACAGGCAAAAAGGTTATTGTTTTTCTAGCTTTCAGTAAAAGAGCTTGTTAAAGTTGATATCCTTTTGTCATTAAAAGTGTATAAAGCTTAAATTAGTTATTAAAGCTTAACAAAAGGGCAGATATTCAATCATTTGTTAGCTGTTGATAAACCGGTATATCACGCTGAGATTGGTCTAACTGATCATTAATAATTGGGGGTACTGCCTATTTCTTCCAGAACAGAAGTCTTCTTCTTTCGTGTGAGTTAGTAGTACTGTACATCAGGCTATTTCTTGGAGCTGCGTAAGCCAGTTGATTTGTGCGTCTTTTGGGCACGACAGATCAGTCATCCCGTCAGGAGGTTGGAGGTCGGGGCAGTGGTATAATATATGATCTGCCGTCTGCTCATCTGCACCACAGGTGCATGCCGGTGAATCCCGGAGTTTCCAGCGGTGCATGTTGGCATTGAATCTCCCAACCCCAGTTCGCAGCCGGTTCAGTGTAACCCACTTCCTCCGGGGTAGTTCCGAGCCAGCAGGAGCTTTGGTGCCAGGGGGAACAGTGAACTGCCTTGGGCGAACCGTCCCTTCCCAGCCCTTTTCCCACTCTTGTATTAGGCTAAAGTCGGATCTGCTGAGGGCGGCTGCATGTCGGGAGAAAGGTCGACGCGATCGGAGGCGTTGGCCACCTAGGTCCTGGGATTCTGTCGTAATTTTGTGAAGAAGGTGGTCATCATCGGCAAGGGATTTGGTTGTGAGCTTGTCTGTCAGATTCTCGCGGCGTAGCCTTGGTGGTGCGATTCCAGCGAGGACTGGGAGGAGATCTGTGGGTGTAGGACGGAGACATCCAGTGATGAGCCGCATGGTGTCATTTAGTACACAGTCCAGCTTTCTGGTGTGGGTACTCCTGCACCACGCTTGCGCAGCATATTCAGCAGAGCTGTAAACCAGGGCTAGAGCTCCTGTGCGAAGGGTGGATGTTGATGCACCCCATGATGTACCAGCCAGGCGACGCAACAAGTTGTTCCTTGCCGACACTTTTGCTCGTAGGGCTTCGAGGTGCTGTCTGTATGTCAGCTGTCTGTCCAGTATCACTCCAAGGTAAGTTGGGTGGGGGTTGTTCGGTAGGGGAGTCCCGTTATGAAGAACAGTCATCTGTCGATTGGCTTCCTTGGTGTTGAGATGAAAGGCAGTTGCAGTAGTCTTGGCAACGCTCAGCTTGAGTCTCCACTTCTTGAGGTAGTCTGTAAGTAGCTCCATGTCAGCCGTAAGCGCATTCTCTACTTTGTTCCAGTTCCTATCAGTATACAGCAATGCCAGGTCGTCTGCATAGCCATACTGCCGTGAAGCTGTGCAAGGTAGGTCGCTGATGTAGATATTGAAGAGCATGGGAGACAGAACTGATCCCTGTTGCACCCCATTCCGTAGGCGACGTGGTCGGCTACTTTGTCCATCGCTGGTCTTGGCTACAAAGCTGCGGTTCGCAAGAATTGTTGCGAGGAACCGCACTAGGTGGCGGTCTGGAATGGTGCGGAGAAGCTTTAGTGTCAAGCCATGATGCCACACTGTGTCATAAGCTGCAGTGAGATCCACTAGAACAGCGCCTGCCTTGTTGCATTTTTCAAAACTCTCCTCGATATCATTGGTAAGCTTGACAATCTGATGGGTGGTACACCGACCATGACGGAAGCCTGCTTGCTCATCCGGAAGTTGGGGATCAACCACTGGGTTGAGTCGGGCCAGAAGGAGCCTTTCGAGAAGCTTGAATGGCACGCACAGGAGTGAGATTGGTCTGTAGCTCTTGGGATTATCTGCTGGCTTGTTGGGTTTCAGGAGGGCTATAACAGTAGATTTCCTCCAGATCTTCGGGATGTGCAATCCAGTGAGGCAGGTCGAGTAAAACTCACGGAGCCAGTCCAGGCTCTTGGGACCACAGTGCTTTAGAAATTCTGGGAAGATGTTATCCGGGCCCTGGGCTTTCCCACATTTCAGTTGGGAGACAACCAGTGCGAGCTCAGCAGATGTGAAGGGTTTGGAAAGGAAGCCATCTACGCCTGGAGCATTCCAGAGTCTTGAAGTTTCCTGTTTGACAATCCGGGCGTGGTCTTTGTCTGCATTCTCAAAGTTGCCATTAGCTAGCAGCTGATGTGCGATGGAGTTTGCTGTGACAGGGCAATGCTTCGGACGGGAGCTGCGGCCAGTGAGACGGTTAAGGGTCATCCAAGCCAGCCTGCTAGAATGGGTGAAATCAATGCCTTGGACTGTCTCTTCCCAGCGTTCCCTCCGCTTCTGATCTAGGCATTTTGTCAGCTCTGTGTGGCCAGTGTGGCACTCTCTTCATCACTGTCAGAATGTGTAAATGCATTGTAACATCTATCACACTCTTCATCCCAAGCCGGTATGTAGCTGCGACGAAATCCACGAGGGACAGCATGCTTAGAACAGAAGTCATATCATGCTACCATATATTGCATGCTTATAAATTCTTAAAATTTGTGACATTGTGTTAACACATCAATGCTGGATGATACTACACATTAACCAGGTTGTTTTTGGATTACAGTACAACATACATGTGGTAACTGCCTATTGATTTCGTCGGATATATTGTAATGGTAATTTTTTTTTCTTACAGTGACCCCAAACAAATCAGTTTATCTCGGTCAAACACGATTCATATCCGACTTGGAAATAATATCTTTGTGATTTCAAGTCAGCGCTTTTTCATTATTAAAGGCAACGGAAGAGTAGTACCACGAAACTAAATCTGAGGCGTTTTTGTTCGAATGTGTGATTCATAATCTAAACTGTAAACGGTAGACAGCCAAACTAGTTGTTGACACCTTAACCTGGTCTCTTTTCTGTCTACTTAATGGCGAACGTCAACTGGTTATACTCATTCAGCGTTTTTATAGCTCAATGTTATACTCAAGCGACATTGGGCTGGTTAATTAAGTCAACCCAAGATCATGGTAGATTTCTCTGCGAAGGCGAATGTACAGGGAAGCAGCTTCGTATCCATTACCGGGAGCGTTCCAGTCATTGTCCTCCATCAGAATACACGCAACATCAAAAATGTCCCGGTCGCATGGAATGGAACGTTTGGCCTGGTCTCCGTCATGCTGACTTCAACTTCATGCATGTCCACTTCCACTAGTTTATCTTCATTACCCTGGAGCTCCGGTAAGGTATACTTAAGAATTGGACGCCCCCCGTTACCGTTGATCTTGTGATCCGGTCTCATTCTATGATTGTTCCATGATGCCAAGACCTGGTCCACATTATCCTACAAACAGAAATAGAACAGTCAGCAATTTATATTTGGTCTGGAAAATTCAATTAATTAACAGGTTACCGGGGTGGTGGGGCTGCCATCATTGCAGGGCATGTGGCGCCGGTCGTTTGTTTTAATCCATAATGATCTACATGTCCACACCGCCCATTCTAAAGTTTTTCTTTAAAGGTGTCTATATTCTTGCCCGTGCGCTCAATTTTCAAATTTGGGAATTTAAATACGGAAAGACTTCTCACGGACATCACTTGACACCTTGCTCACAAATCATATGTGTGGACTAAACAAAATTATTTTCTGAGTAAATGCTCCTACCTTTTTCCAGCTAAATGTCACTTTTTTGGACATTGTTATCACTTCCTGATGGGTGATGTTCCAATTTAGGGACAAGATCTGTGACGTCTGAGTACTTGTATGGTACACGTGAAACACATTGTTTATTTTGATTTTTTGAGAACTATATAACCGAGAGAAATAGGCCATACCTGTACTATTCTCAGGAAGCAAAGCTGTATCAAGTTCTTATCTAACACGTCACCGTTGAACAATCCGTCCTCTTTGAGAGTGTGGAAGATATCCATCCAATATTGAGTGCAGTGCTTTCTGAAAAAGCTCCACCAGGCCTCCATCTTTTGGTTAGTTGTGCTCTTTCCTTACAGAAAGCTTTTAGCACCAGCCATGGTGTCTTCGTCGTTTCTTCTGAGAAACGTCTGTACCTGCTCAACATGGTCATTTTCGGTCCCCATATCTGCCCGCACTACGCGTGGACATCCGTGCCTAGAAGAAACTGCTGCCAGATAGTAGCCTAGTATTATTTTGGGATCGTTATTGGTGGTGTATGCCTCTAACCAAATCAAGTGTCTAGAATAACCATCTATGCATCCGCTTATCGCAATGCCAAACGGCTTCAACTTATCATACCCATCCATGTGCCACGTCTGGTTGGGTCCAGCACTTGTGTAGATCCTGCGTGTCAAACGATGTCTCCTCCTTGCTGCAACACCTTCAGGGTCTAGCAAATGTTGTATCATACGAATAGTGTTCTGTGAAACAACAAACCCCTCCTCAATGCACCTAGCGTGCATCCAGCGATATCCATAGCACTGAGCAGATGTTTGCTATTGTTCTTCAACAAATGATGCAATCTTAAGGATATCTGAATACCCTCTCCTCCTATACAGTCCTCCTTTCCTTAAAAGTCGGCGTAGATGTCTCTGACTGATAACTATTCCATGCTTCAGAGCAAGGCAAGACAATATCTCCTTCTGACTAAAACCGAGCTGAAAATACAGCTTAATAATCTCTTGACGGTCCATTTTAAAACGTTTGTTTTTTGGCAAGTAAAAGGACTAACTTTCATATCGGTCTAATTAGTCAGAAACACAGTTACTAATCTGGTCCAGGAGTAACTACATGACGAAAGCGCCAGCACTACTGAAAGTGCCGTACGTATCGATTGGTAATTCGTATGTACGATTTAGTAATTCGTACGTACGGTTTAGTAATTCGTACGTACGAATTAGTAATTCGTACGTACGGTTTGGTAATTCGTACGTACGGGTTACCATCTGTCGGTGGGGGCGCTGTTCAAAACCGACACTTATGCACACAAAGGGCCAATATGGTGCTTTCTGAAAAAGGCACCCAAAACGGCTGATGCCACAAAAAAAGGGCACCACTTCTTTTTTGAACAGGCCACTTGTTAAGAAAAAAAAGGGCACTTCATAAAAAAAGGGCACTAGTTACAAATTATTGGGGGGGGGTAAGCATGTTGAAAAAAGGGCATTTGAATGGAAAAAGGCAGTCTTTACAAAATATTGTTAAGGGGGGTGTAAATACCCCCTAACACCCCCCCCCCACCCCCCCCCCACCCCCAGCTACGCTTATGCATTGGATCAAGTTCAGTTATTCTCTTTTAAAATGAAATCACGTTACTGACTTCAATAATGGATTAAACTAAATAAAAGCATACTTGTTGCTGTGCGTAGGAACTGTATAATGGCCTGTGTTGCCTGTTGCACTACTGCGTAGAGATTGGTAAGCCCTCCATTACATATTTTGGTAAATATCTATGATTTAATATTGAATCTTTAATGTCTTTGTTGTATGACAGAGGTTACATACAAGCGCTCTTGTTCTCGTCCTGTGGCAGTCCCAGATGTCAGACAGTATGTTGACGATTCAATCAAGCTACTTGACACCCCTCACCCTTCGTTCTTCCATGAATCCACCATTATGTCACGGTGTAAGGATCCATTAACAATGACACTGGTAACTGGTCCGCTCCGCACCTGTAATGACGGCAGATGGACTGGACCTGTGCCAGTATGCGGTATGTTTTACTTTATTTAATTGGTATTTGATTGAACGAAAACAATTGTATTGACCAAGATTTGAATGTGGGTACTCTGCATCAATATACTTTTGGTGCTCTATTTCGCCAGATTTCCAATACCCATTTTTTTTCTATAAAATTGGTATTTATGAATAGAAACCATATGTACCAAGTGGCCTCCGATCCTATCCAAAATTACGGTGATGTAGCATGTGGTTAACACTCAGATGACAGGATAAGGGATATTATTACTAAGGCCAAGTTTCATTGAAAAAAATAGTAAATTTAACAATGAAATTCACTAGAGAGGAATTTAAACCTGCGTTTTACAGAACACTCTTAATTCAAGGCATATTTTTGTTTCCCAAATTGCTCAGCGTCGCAGGGCACAACTCGGAAACCATGAAATCAAACATGATCTTTGCGATTTTGTGCATCAAGATCAAGAGGTGTTGCTTAAAGTATATCCTCTTCCTATTCATGGCAGAGCGGGCATCAACAAGCTTCAGCCTCCCGGCCTTAGATACCACGCTCCATCAGTTCATGGCTAATGGCACCTTGCTCATCTACCCTGGTGTTGGTCAGTTGAATGTGGATTGCATTGTCTCCAGCGGTTACCCAGTTTTAGAACACAGTCACTCACACCAATGGACTCCAGGTGGTCAAGGAAAAAAGAAGTATGGTGTGCCTGCAGAAGGCCACTCAGGGACTTACACCTGTAAGAAGGCTTGGTGGCCATTTGTATTTCATCGGCTTATGATACAGATAAGAGGTAAGTAAAGCTGACACCAGTTGATCTTAGTAAAAGCATGCAATATTAGCATTTGAATATATTAAACAAAAGCGGGTGCTGTTCAAAATACAAATGTACATTTAAGGTAATATTGTGTGTTTAGACGTCCCTTAGCATTACATCAAAACGGTCCATTTAAAGATTTGTACTTTATGTTCTCCGTTTTTTAAATCTATTTAATACATTAAGACTGTTCAAAAGATAAAGAAAATCTCAAAATGGATTGTTTATGTCACTACAAAAATAGGGGGAAGATGATCCAGTATCAGGGGGAAAATGTCACCCCCGGGATTAACGCCGTTTACATTAACTTTATAAAGTAAAAACAATCATAACTCAACTGAAATATTAACAAGGCTGAACATCATCTATCCCTTACTTAAGAGTGGGTTAAAAAAACACACAACTAATTTGGCATTATTGGCTCATGGTTCATTTTGAATGTTGCAGTACAGGCTATAATGTTTTGAATGCATGTCTTTAATTGTCCGCTGTTCTTATTCTTTATTCTCCAACAACAACTTTCATGTAGCTGTTTCCTGTCCAGAGCCAAGGCCCCCGTTAAACGGTCGTCGTATCGGTGATGACTTCCGCCTCACAAAGTCAGTGTTATTTGAATGCAACGAGGGCTTTGATCTCATCGGGGAACGGACGATCAAATGCAACCTTGGTGAATGGTTGGGAGAAATACCACGCTGCAGAGGTGAGTGAATGAGGCTTCCAGTTTTAGAATCTGAGTGTATTATTTGCACTAAGAAACACTCTAGCCTATATAGCTATTGCCAGATTCAGGTACGTGCATCTTCAGTGTACGTGTACCTGATGAGTTTGTTTTGGAAAGTTGGAAAGACAGGATGCTATGGGTTCCAGCTGTAAAAATGTCATAGGTTGTCATATACAGCAAATGTTGATATATTGTCAATGAACGCCTGAGAAAGACATTTCACTTGTGTCCACTGGTTCTGTTCGTGTGTTTGTATGGCTGACAGTGTTGTAGCACTCGTACTCGTACTCTTTTGAGTCGTACTCGAGTACTTTTGTCAGTACTCGTACCCGTACTCATGGAAATGTGCTCGACATCGTATGCGCAGGAATTTTTTCCTGTACTCATACTGGTACTCGTACTCATGGCGAGGTATTCGTACTCGTACTCTTGGAAAGTGCTTGTACCCATACTCTTAACAATACAGCATAATAAAGGCATGTTCAGCACGCAGTTGATTGTCTTATCTGTGCACAGTTAGCTACATAGCTAAATGCTCAATGCTGAATACAGTCTACCAGTACAGGGCTGCATTTTATGGTACATGTACAAACAATGCTGTCATAGCCTGTAAAACCACACTTCTGGACACACTGTACAATACAAAGTATGTACATTATACATGCACTTCTTGAAGTGCAACAAACATGTTTAAAAAAACTGTTTGTGCTCCAAAGTTAACGCTATGTTCGTTTAATCTTTCAACCCAGCGAGTTAGTTACAGAATTTGTAAGAATGACATTGTTTTGGATGTCAAACAGGCACCCCCTCTCCCCATTCAAAATTAAAAGTTACAAATAAAAACATTACAAAACACAAACCTTTCTGATTGTTGGAAGTTCAGAAATATAAGTGATTGACTCCTAGCAAGATAACATTTAATGGTTTGTTGGGAAAATTAAAGACTGATTGAAATCATACAGAGAGCAAGTTTAAGCACCAACCATTATACACTTTGAATCTTATCGCACGCTTGTCCTGAAACTTTTGTTATTGAATGCATGACTCCAGTCATACCTGTTTAATAAAGTAAATAAATGTCAAACTGTTCCATTTCTCCCGCTCTTGTTAAAGTTCTACACTTCAGGGTTCCATTCAGTTGTCCAATCGTGTAAAATTGTTTGGGTTTTAAGGGTTCGCATTTGTTTTACGCTCATGAACTATCTTGTTTTTTTCCTTTTGCCTGTGTGACTGAAAAGTATATAATAGGGAATATTTGCACCCATGGAAACCTACTCGTACTCGTACTCATGGAAAAGTACTCGTACTCGTACTCATGGAAGTGCACTTGTACTCGTACTCGTATACTCGATCTCGTCTCGTACTCATAAAAAAAGTACTCGACTTCAACACTGATGGCCGGAGACTACTTATCTGTAAAATGTGCACGAACGTAATAAAATTAAAGGTTTAAGATTAAAAACTGTATGACATACTTGTAACTATGTAGCGTGGCATGGCACGCGTGATAGCATTGTGTTGCGTTACATTGCATTGTAATTATATGTTGGCTTTATGTCAAAATATTATATAAAGAATAATTCCTTCTTGGTTTCTTATTGTATTCTGTAACCAGCTCGGGACTGTCCTGAGATCAACATGGCACACCTAGACCCCAACCTACATCTCACGATAAATGGAGGCAACTCACCAGGCTCAGTCGTGATATTTACTTGCCAATCCGGATTCCATCGGGTAGGAGAAACACGCCTCGCTTGCCAGGGTGGCAGCTGGTCTCCTTCCTTCCCTACTTGTGAAGGTGAGACTCTGGTTTATTTCGAAGTCAGTCAAACAATTTATTAGGTGTTGGGGTATGAGCCGTAAACCTACTGTTATTTTATGAATTTATTATGATTTTTTTCTCCCAGACACATTCTTCTCCAGAACTGTTTGTCAACATGAAAAGTGATATGAACTTCAGTTGTCAATACATGAATGCACAACCCACTGAAAATGTGTTTTTGTGATTACGTCATCATGACGTCATCATGGGTCACGTGACGTCCTTTCAGAAAATAATAAATGTTATCTTTGAAATTCAATATAAAATCGACTGTGAGAAAACGGAACTTGAATTTTGCGGGAATTGACATGATAATACATGATTTCCATTTTATCTGGTGCGCGTCAAATCACGTGACCCTTCCTTCCGGTCAAATCTGGAAGTGCCTAATAATTTGATAGTGGAAAAGGATGTGAACTTGTTTTCAAGTGTCTGCCTGGGTTGACCTTTAAGAAATGATCGGTGATGCCATGAAGTGTTCGAGCGCCATCTAGCGGAGGTTTTAAAATATCAAAAACCATGATCTTCACTTGATGTCTGTGGAAAAGTTTGCGGTAATCGCGTCAAAATAAATATACATGATGACCTTTATTGCAGACAGGACCTGTGCGCAAAAACAAATTGATTAATTACGTCATCAGACCGGAAGTTACAATGAAAAGACCTTTTGCTAAAAAATCAACTGTGATAGATATAATCAAGATCTGGCTATATAGCACAGTTAGCATACCTCGTGCACTTTCAGGTATAATGACGTAACAATGACGTCATCAAGTATCATATTACAAGCAAATAAAGATTCCTATGTTTAATCTTTGAAAATCAATATCAAATCAACTGTTACAGATTTGAATTAGTTTTTATGGCAATCGATACAATATTGCAGGGTCTTTATATTTGGTATTAAGTGGTATTAAGTGCAAAATCACCTGACTCCTCCTTCCAGTCGTAACCGGAAGTGCCTTAAAATTTGAAATTAGTAAAAGATATGAACTTACTTTCAACGATGTGAGTGACTGCCTAGAATGTACTTTAGAAAAAAATTACAGGTGATGTCATAAAATGTTAGAGCGCCCTCTAGCGGCATGTCGACTAGGTCAAACATGGATTTAAACATGCATTTTATGTGTGGCAAAGTTTGCGGTAATCAATGGCCCAACACCGTGTGGTTGTTCCTACAACCTCTAGTTCTGTCTGAAGTAAAATCGTGATTAGTGGTTACTCATTAACTATTATGAACATGTATTTGGTTCAGTTACCAGAGCAGAAAGTAACGTAATGATATAAGGATTCCATTATAGTAACAAATACAATTGTAGGCCTAGAACAATATAATATGCAATTTATCATTCTTATTGATTTGAACCACAGAAGTCGTATAAATTCACCATAAGTATGTTCACAACATTTTTAGAGGTATACATGTACAACTTTATGTTTTGAAGAATTGGAAATTACATTTTTCTCTACTGTAAAAGACTACCTTACAGTCTTTTTAAAAGGCTTTTTGAAAACTTTGCAATTAAATGTCTAAAGAGACGGCGGTACAAAGAGAATTTACTCCAATATTTGACACCCAAGAGTTCAATGCAAGAATCCTAACTCTTTTTGACAGCCGATGTTCCCGATGACACAGGCCCGCTATTGGGGCCGGATGACTGTAACTGTGAGGTTTGGGAGAGATGTGTGGCCAACAGCAATGGCCCATCAACATGCCACTGCATCCACCCGCGGCAGTGTCATGACGTAGACCAGGAGCAATACTGTGGGAGTGACGGTCGGACGTACGCCAGCATCTGCAGAATGAAGGCTGCAGGCTGTCTGCTGGACTTGGACATACAGGTCGTCAGCAATGGACCTTGCCGAGAAAGTAAGACAGTAATGCGCTTCATATCTCTTCTCCTCCAGACACATGGCGATACTCTAAAGCTGTGCATCTCCATCAACACGTTTTCGAATCTGGATAGGTTTTAGCCCTTAGGCCATGGGCCAAAATCTTTCTCAGGTCTAGAAGTTGAGGTTCGTCTTAACTTTCTGGTGTCAACTTGCAATAAGGTCAACTTTACTAATTCGCTAGTGCTGAATCTGAATCCGGTTGTTCAAATTTGCCCCAATTGCACATTGAACTGATGACAACATTTTTTTCTCATTATTTTGCCCAATTTTGGTCAAAAATAGATTAACGCGCGATACGGTGCTTAAAGGTTTTTGATTTTTGAGGCATAATGAGATTTCGACGTGGCGTTATGATGACATATACGTACGCTTGTTGTCCCTTTACAACACAAATCAATCACATGTAAATCAAAAGTTATTCATTAATTTCAAGTATAATACACACACTCATTTCGTATGTACTTGACGTGTAGGAGATTATATGAGCGAATAAAGGGTGCGCAGTTTTCGAAATACGCGCTCAGTACGCCCTGAATAGCCAGTCAGCATCACTGTTAACGTATTCCCCACGGCCAGGGGTTAATGAAAGAACGCACACGCGCCCATGGAGGCGAGGCTGGTACGTAATGGCAGCGATGTATCGCAATCGCCCTTATGCAGTATAGTTGCATTGGGGAAACATTCCCCTTTATTCTAATTTGTGCACCGTGATTGTAAAATATCAATTAACATGTTTCAAACTACTTATAACTGAGAAATTAAGTTGCCACTATGAGATTGCATGCTACAGGTTTTGGCCCACGCCCCCCCCCCCCAAAAAAAATTAAAATGGTACATGCTGTTGTCAGTTTTTTCATCATTAACTGGGTAGGCCTATCTGTACACGATGTCACTGCAAATATCCTTGTTATATGTATAATATGCAAATGTACATATTATCCAGCAGCTGAATCCATTATTCCAATTCCAGATGATTGTAACTGTGAGGTTTGGGAGAGATGTGTGGCCAACAGAAATGGCCCATCAACATGCCACTGCATCCACCCGCAGCAGTGTGATGACGTAGGCCAGGAGCAATACTGTGGGAGTGACGGTCGGACGTACCCCAGCATCTGCAGAATGAAGGCTGCAGGCTGTCTGATGGACTTGGACATACAGGTCGTCAGCAGTGGACCTTGCCCAGAAAGTAAGCATAAATACATCTTCAGTTTTCCACCTTTTTTTCGTTTAACGCCAAGTTACCCACAATGTACGGTGATCATTCTCCCATCTGAAGACATTGCCAATCGTTTCCAAGCATTTATACTTTTATTGTGACAGAGTTCATATCTCAAAGGGGTTTTAATTAATTGTAGCTGGCTCATACTCTCTTACAAACCTACCTTTTATTTAGTAGGCCTATGGATGTAAAATATGTGATGCTTTTAACATCACTTGGTGTACTCTAGGACGTGTTCCCACAAGGCATAATCTATAACACCGTGAAGCACTACAAGCATCCGGTAAAGGCAACACATACAATACTATAATTTCTGTAAATAATCTATCAAGTTTGCATGATGAATGAATTTGACATATACTGTGGGCACGTGTACTTAATTTATTAGCGTTAGACTAGAGAGCTGTAATTTAATATAGCTCTATGGCTAGGGTGCTGTTTTGCTTTGATGGCTGGACAGATGCCCCTGCCAAACAGACTGGAAAACCCGTTTGCGGATGCCATCTTGTTTTAGAAGTTTCTGTGGAGTTGAGTCACATGTTTGAAAGTATAAGACGTGTTGTGTTGTACCAGGTGTGCAAACTGTCGTTCTGATTATGTCCCGACACCCCCCCCCCTCCCAATCAACTGTCGCTACATAATTTATGGAACATTCACCTTGTGGCAGGTCCAAGTTTGCAATTGCCCACTGAAGATTCCTTGTTGTCCGACTATTCTTCCGAGAGTTCAGAGTCACCTGTTGATCCTACAGGCTCACCAAGCATGGAAACTACAGAAAGTCGGAACAGCGAGAATGGAACAACGGAGAGTGAAACAAATCACGGTATGTATATATAGTCAATGATGTGGTGAAAAAAATGCAATTGAAGACAGTGACTTTGATCACGTATCAAAAGAACTGTTGTCTAAAGTCCTCATCTCCACGATTGTCTTTATTTAAAAGAAGACAAATTCACTCTTACACTGCTGATACACTTTTTTAAAATAACCACAATGATTAAATTTTACTTTACAAGCAATGGTTGCGTGGTTTGAATTCACACCTTTAGGGATGCATGTGTGCTGCTACAATCTACAAATGGTGAGATAACATTAAAGAGGCGATTTTCCTGTACATGTACAGTCGAACCTTGATAAAAAAAAAAGATCAATGTCAATACAACCTCCTGCTTATAAAAAGAACAATTTTAGGTCGAAAGTATTTGTTTTTCTTTGTTTTTCATTACTGATAATACAAAGGTTCTTAACAAGGTATTTTGTAAAGTCCCAGGGACCTTGTTATAAAAGTGCTCCACTGTACTTCGTAATGTCCTGGGCCGCTAATGTCCAAGACGCGTCTTGGGAAGGGTGACTCGTCTTAACTCGCGACTCACCCTAGGATCGATTTCACCAATTTTAAGACTTTCTTTGAAACGCGGCTGAACTCGTCTTAATTTAAGATCGGTCTGAGGGTCGTCTGATGTCATTAATGCGTGCGTTAATTATTATAAAGTCTGGAAATTATTGCCGTTAACGACGAGTGTTGGTTCTAGAGTTATAGTTTCGAGGAAGAAAATCGCTGTAGAAACATATTTGAAAGGATTTGAAGTAGAGTGATGAAGTGGGGAACAAGAACAGTGACGTAAATCTGTGCCGGTGAGTTGGGGGGGGGGGGTGGGGGATGACCAAAATCCAAAAATTGCCCGCATGTGGAAATTCGAAAAGGGGGGTGGGGGGGGGGGGGGCTGACACCACATTACACTAAGGCGCTCTTCGGGATATAGATGTATATCAGTATGTATATACTGGCATCAAATAGGTGCATTTTAAACGCTTATGTTCTTCGTTTCACCACTTTTCAGTGTTATTGAATGCATTTTGGTCGTTGGGATGTTGAAAAATGACCTCAAAATTATTTTTTTTTCTCATCACAATTAAGTGGGGGATGATTCAATAGCCCATCCCCCCTGGTCAAAAAGTGGGGAGATATATAATCCCATCCCCACTCTGGGATTTACGCCCCTGAGCAAGAATGACTCTATCGTATCTGATGTAGCCCTACCTTGCGTGTGAAATTTATTTAGAGTAATTTTCTGCGCACGGAAATGGTTTTGCGTTTTTCTTTTCAACGACTGATTCGTCGAGCGGTAAAAACAAATACGAAACTGCCATCAAATTGGCAGTTTTGATGCGTCTTGCTATAAGATGGGTTTAGCGAAGTCGGTCGTACAACGCGCCTTAGCTAAGATCGATCTTAGAGCTGTGACTCGACTTTAATAAGTCCAAAGATAAGATAAGACAAGTTTCGTATAATCGGTCCCTGCTACTGTTTATATCCCGATCCGAGATTCGTTATTATTTTAACATGTCATACAATTACACGTAGGAAAGTGTTTGAAAGGTCGTACATAAAAATAGAATTACAGAAAACACACATCTGGACATCTCAATTGCCCCAGTCAAGAAAACGTCTAAGTTACATAGCGCAACAAAAATGTATATATCCTCCTGTAAAGGAAGATGTATTAAAGAGGATATACGCTATGCGCCCCTAACGGCAACTATCCTGAATAGTGAATTGCTTAACATTAACTACCCTTACAGTCTTTTTAAAAGGCTTTTTGAAAACTTTGCAATTAAATGTCTAAAGAGACGGCAGTACAAAGAGAATTTACTCCAATATTTGACACCCAAGAGTTCAATGCAAGAATCCTAACTCTTTTTTGACAGCCGATGTTCCTGGTGGCACAGGCCCGCTATTGGGGCCAAATGACTGCAACTGTGAGGTTTGGGAGAGATGTGTGGCCAACAGCAATGGCCCATCAACATGCCACTGCATCCACCCGCGGCAGTGTGATGGCGCTGTGGGCCAGGAGCAATACTGTGGGAGTGACGGTCGAACGTATCCCAGCATCTGCAGAATGAAGGCTGCAGGCTGTCTGCTGGACTTGGACATACAGGTCGTCAGCAATGGAACTTGCCCAGAAAGTAAGACAGTAATGCTTCATATCTCTTCTCCTCCAGATACATGGCGATACTCTAAAGCTGTGCATCTCCATCAACATCTCCACATTTCACTAACATTTCATCGACGCAGCATTTATATTCTGCTTTGTTGAATCACGCTCGCTAACCATTTTCGATCATGTGGGAAAAATATGACACCATTTTTAATTAGACCCCAATCTCTTTTTCGTTGAAGATGACTACGCGGCCTGCGGGTACAGTGAATATGCAGAACAGAGGATATTTGGAAGAATATCCGGCGGCACTGATGCTGCAGAGGGCCAGTGGCCCTGGCAGGTGGCGCTCTTCTGTCATCGGAACTGCACAAGATGTGAGGTAGTAATGCATTATATTCTTGGTTGTCTTAAAGCGATGCTTGTAGGACTAAAGTTAAAAGACTACCATTAGGCAAGGAATCTTAAACTCTGTATCATTTAATTGCCTCAAGCAGCTAATTGCAGCCGTCCAATTTTTTTTTTTTTCATTTTTGCGCAAAGCAGTTTGCACTTAACCATAAATTGTGGTTGGGATTGATAAAATGTTGCAAAATAAAAAAAATACTTGCTAATTTTCCAGCCCAGGTTTTTCTGTGGCGGTAGTCTCATAGCTCGTAACTGGGTTCTGTCAGCTGCACACTGCTTCAGAGACAACCACTGCCCATGGTCTGCCATCAGAGTATATACAGGTAGGTTGTTTGGACATTTATAATTGGTCAAAACTTAATGATTAAGGCATACATTACAAATAATTCTCGGAGAAATAGCGTTCACTATTCCAAATAAATATGTCAACGTATAGAGGTATAAACAGGTTTCCCATTACTCGGGCACCGGTTCTACGGGCCAACAAGCCGTTACAGCCAAGTGGCTGCGCAGGGCGATTTCTAAAGGTTACATAACACTTTAGTTTGAATAAAACTACACGTACACGCACATGTTCACGTTGGTTGGCAAAATCTTTCAAAAATAATTTCTCCCATTTGAAAGACCGTATCTTCATGCAACTTTCAGGGTTTATTCCCTTATAATGATCCAAGTTTGTGCTAAACATCGTTGTGATATGTTCTTTACTTTTCGTTGAAATTGGAAAATTAGGCCTGGCCACGTGCATATTTGAAAGCTGTAACACTGGCGTAAGCAATGTCTGTCAATCTTTTCAAGCCTTACAAATATTAATAAGGTTCCTGTCCATTATGGTGTGCAGTAAACATTTGCGTAAAAGCCTCCTTCACGAGTTATTAATTGATAAATACCACCCTTTTTGCCGGCTACTTTTGGTCAATACCGAGACCCACGCCAAGTCACGCCGAGTGACGCTAATGAATATGCTAATATGCGATTGTCCATTGTGTGGCCGGGCCGAAATCGGTCAACCGTAGCGCCTACACGTACTGTGCTATTGGAGAACCATATACGTGGGTTTGGTCGCTAATAAAATTAGTGGCCGAAATTTTCTTTAGAGATGATTCAATATGTAACACAAGCGTTAGCCAAAAAAAAAATTAAGCAGAAATTCGGAATATATTTAGATGATATGTGTGGTCAACTGTTCGTGAAATAACAACTTCCGTAAATTCCTAGAAACTGATATAAATACATAGATTTGGGGACGCCGAACAATTTCTTCCAGATTTGAAGGTCAGCTTTACCAGTAGGCCTAACCAGTATTGACGTTTCGGCATCGATGACGGCGATTTTTTTTTCACTGACATGAAGTTTAGAATTTCTTCTTCCGTTATATTTTAACATTTCAATCATACTGAGCATATTGTTTGAGAAATACAACGTCCCAAAGGCCATGTTTTTTGGGGGTGCGTGAATTTCACTGCTCTGTTGTTATAGCGTCTAATAAGTATGTAATCTGATTAGCTTTGCCTAACTACGGCATGACGCTTTGTGTTCGCAACCATATGGCTGGTTACTCCCGATGAGTTTATAATGCATGCATAGTCACAAAAATAAACCAGTGATGAACTCTGTACCTCTGCATCGTTTACCTGATATTATAGTTACTCGTGAACAATCTCATGTATGATTAAGTGTTGAGTCTGGAGCCATAGTTCGTGAAACATATCAGAATATGCATTCTATACATTACAGCTTTCGTTAACTGATAAATGTAACGTAGGGCCCGCCTAGTGCAAAGATTAATGTAATAATAGTACCAACCTTACATAATTAAGCTCGGGTCGATGATCAATAAAACCATTATCTGGCTGAACCGACGAGTACATTTGTATCTTAAGCCCGACGCATACCTTTCAAATTTTTGGTTTATGAGATCATCAGGACATCGTACAGAGGTGTGCGCTGGAAGAAAAAAAATCGGACCGATCTGACCGTGTACCGGGCAACCGGATGAATTAAAACGTTTGATTTTTACGCTTCCGACTTCACCGGATCCGATTTCACCAGACGCAATATTCATGTTAACCAATCAGATTCATGAAGAAAGTCACATGGTTGTCATGTGACTGATCATCATGTGACTGATCACCATATATGGGACTGATCATAGACATAATTCACTTCCCAGATTGTAAGTGGATACCACAGGCACTTGCGTCTGAATGAATAATTCATTCACACTGCAGTGGCCCGTCAATTTTGTCATAGTTGTAGGGCTGTATGGTGTCATGATCATGTTGTTTCGCTTTATTTCAGGAATTCGTAATAAATCCAGGTCAGCTCTTCGACTGTTGGACCCAGCCCTTGTGTATACCCTTGATGGGGACGACGCCCTAATAAAGCACGAGGCGTTTAATTCGGACCTTGATAATGATATTGCCGTTTTACGATTGAGCCGTGATGTCATGCTCAGCTCAGGAATAAGGCCAATCTGCATGCCAAAACTTGCTATGAAAGGTGAGGGCGTCTTAAATTTGTACTTTATAAGGCAAGCATTTACTTAAGCAGCCAGGTACATGCATAAAGTCGATCACAAAATACCTCGCTTGCATGAGCCATCACATTTTTTTAAGTAATACACGATTGGAGGAGTTTCCATCGAAATAATTTCTAGGAGCGATTCCTCGACGTAGATTGTATAGTGATAGTTTACTTCTCTTATTTTAGGCTTACTAGAGTTCGTATCAACTCAACTATGGAAGTTGCTCCGAATTGTATGACTTCGACCTGAGCTGGAAATGACCAAACAATAAGTAGGACCGTAAAAAAAGTAGCTTTGACCGTACTCATTGCAATTATGGCTCAGAAGATGCCATAACGCCAGGACCCTAAAACCAGTCGAGTGAGGGCTCATTTACCCCTTTTTAATTTTTAACCCTGCACAGAGTGACCTGCTGCCCTTTGGGCCCCAGGTAACCGATTTTTTTGAAGAAAAAAAATTGACGGCCAATGACGGCGGCTTAATCTAATCCTCATTCGACCCTTGCCAAATAAGCTGGTTCAATGAACTTTGCAGCCAGGGCTACACCCAGGCCGTGTCAACAAACTTTCGACCAGGCCTCCTGCCAAGTCTCATTGAAACATCAACAAAGACCTGTAACTTGACACAGTCATTTCCCTTCATAACTGCATACCACAGCCGCCAGTCAATTATCTTTCCAGCGCATTGTCTGGAAACTGTCTGGACACTGTCTGGCACGTGGCTTTTTGTTGTATTGCTATGAATAGGGTCTTGCGTGGTGCGGGAAAGTAAACGCTGCGCAAGGTTAAACTTCACTTGTTTGCAGAGCCGTTTCGGATCAAAGTCCCATTTGGTCAACCAGCTTCCCTTTCATTATTCTCAATGTCTTTTTCCCTCCTCAATATCCCTCAACTAACTAATGTTATGGTGGCATGGTTGGCTAGTGCGTAAAGCGATTGTCTCTCATCACTGTGGCCCGGGTTCGATTCCCGGCTCAGACCATTATGTGAGTAGAGTTGTGCGTTGATTCCGTGCCGAGAGGGTTTTTTCCGGGCTCTCTGGTTTTTCCTCACTCTGCATAACTAAAACGCTTTCGATCTCTGGCTATGGTTCCCACATGGGTCATAACGGCGGCTGCCTTTACACGCCTTTGGCTCGACCACGTTGTAGCCGCGTCCTTCGCAATTGAGATTCTCAGTTGCAAGTAAGGATGATTAGCCCCCAAATTATTATTTTTATCAATGTAATGATAATAAGCATTTGATTATTTCTACAATCAGAAAGAGCACTTTATTCACCACACGGCGAACCACCATATGTGGCTGGATGGGGCACTACGCAACCCTATGATTACGGTGATCTGTGCTTGGACGGATACAGGCCTGTTACCTCGTCTCTCCTTCAATACCTGGTTATCCCCGTGCGCACTGACAGAGAATGCAGGGACAGTTTCATCAACCACTATGAGTGTACGAGTGTGTCCTTTTACAAGCCTGCAATCGCGTTTTGTGCGGGAGTACCGGAGGGAGGCCTGGATGCGTGTAAGGGAGACTCGGGAGGGCCAGTCATGAGGCAGATGACCGTTGCAGACGGCAGCAAACGATGGGTCCAGATAGGCATTGTCAGCTGGGGTGAGGGGTGTGCCGTGGAAGGTCGGTATGGTATTTACACAAGACTTTCGGCATATACCGACTGGATTGAAAGTCACACAGGTAAGATGAATGTACATTTATTTGAGTGTTTTGGGTTTTTTTTTAGGGGGGGTGTCTTCCTTTCAGTTTACTTCCTGTACAATTGCACCACTGTCAAGTTACCAATGGCGGTTTATATGTTGGGAATTGTTCACCAGGCCAAAAAAAGAGCTCCGATATTGAATGACCATTTGAAGGCTTTGAAGCAGGAACATGTTTTCATCTAGACCTTTACTTTAGCCGCACTTCTTGAGTGGGTCATTTGGTATACGTGTATATGTGGTTCCCAGTCCCTCAATCATCGATTCTGAGTATGGCCCGAAATTGCCTACGCCGGTCAAATCACGATTTGCATGCTCTCAAATTATCCGGTATAATATCATTTAGTGGGCAAGGCCAGAACTTGAGGCTTTTGTAGAAAAAGTAAAAAGAAGGTTGGAAGCCGTGAACAGGATTGCAAGATCGTATTGCTGTGAAATTTGAATGAAAATGGGTTCTACAACTGTCTTTTGCAATGCAGCTCGGGCATTATTGTTCAAAATGGCGATGAGCTACATAGCCTTGGTCAATGCTCTCGTCGTTATTCGTCCCGTACGCCGTCAATCGTCGGCATATATCCTCACGCGCTATGCACATGCATGTAAAAATACAGCGCGAACAGCGACCTCACGCAGCCACTATTTTTATGCAAATCAGTTGGAGACGATGTCGAGCCTTGGTTCAATCGTCGGCCAAAGCTTATGTTTTTCTTTACTTTGCGCTAGATTTCCAGCGCACGACCTCGTATGCGAATACAGATAATGTAGGCGGGGCTAATATGTGGAGTGTCCAATCACCGTCCTTGGTAAATCCGGACGTCATCAAATTATTTGCAGCTATTCCGGCTTTTGCGGACGTGACAGGAACCACAGTTTTTGTGCATTGGTGCCGTGTGCAGAGACACACAATGTGTTCGTGTATGGATTATGTACGGTGCCACGTTTCACTATGCAAGTTTCCACGCAACGATCGACCAATAAGAAAACAACATTTAAGGTCAGCTAAGGCTATTAACATAATGAGCACCACCCCCAAAACCTCACATGGACGATTGAACCAAGGCTCGACATCGTCTCCAACTGATTTGCATAAAAATAGTGGCCGCGTGAGGTCGCTGTTCGCGCTGTATTTTTACATGCATGTGCATAGCGTGTGAGGATCGATATATGCCGACGATTGACCGCGTACGGGACGAATAACGACGAGAGCATTGACCAAGGCTATGAGCTACAGGACTACTTTTAGTGGTGATTATGTTTGGATGGAGTTTTCTCCCAAAAATCATTGGGTAACCCCAACAAAATTCATTGGAAAATGAAAGACGATGAAATAAGCTTTAATCTGATGTGTGTTTCAAACAACTTTGATAGTTGTGAGTAATTTTGGAGGTGAGCGCATATATCACTGGTGCCCATGGCAGTTTACTTTATACTGGTCTGCAACCCAATGGAATTATATTAACATAAACCATGAATATTCCTTCCGGTGTATACTAAGCAGTAAGTATATCGCTACTTGCGCAATGAAAGGAACGATCTCTCGGTCTCTTGCAGACGGGGTCCGGGTAGGGACGGATCATTACGGCGTGTTTACAAAAAAATATGTGAGTTTACATAAGAGTCTGAGTCGGAAAATGTCCCTAAATACCTCTAAATTCAGCAACAGATAAATGAGAAAAGAAATGACATAACCTAGAGACAATGCTTGTACAGCTTGTCCAGGGGGCAGGACCAGGATGCATGGCCGTGCTGTGATGATCATTGTTGCATTCGGTGCATTCCAGTGGAATCATACATACACTCCTTTGCAAGATATGAGAGAATGATGCGCAGCAGGCCCTTCGCTCGTCTGTGGTCTTTGCACTGAAAACCCTGCATTTATTGAGGGGTTTTCGATGGATGGGGCAGCTTTTACCAGGATCACTCTTCTTTACATCAGAGTCTGCACTCGAATCAGGCGCTATGGAGACATCTGTCTTGTGTATACGCGGATATGGGTGCTCTCATATTTCTAGTGGTGGATACCCACGGGGCCGCTGTTGTTGCTGGAGATGATGAAACTTGGGTCATTTCTGGTTTTGACTTCTGAGCAGATGAATTCAGCAAAGAAGTAAGATAAACCGTTTCGCGGATACCGCCATCTTGCTTGAAATTGTGATTGCGCAATGGCGCGGGGGCACACGTGACCCAGACTAAAAATCCGTAACGTAAAAGGCATGGGGAGGTCAGAGCTGCTCTGGAAAATATTTCTTTTTTCATTGAAAAGAACACAATTTTGGATACAGATTTCTAAAAACTGATAAATGGGACTTATGAGCTGTCAATGGGTGAAAAAAAGTATTTAAAAATACCTCACGTCCAACGGCACCAAGCTCGAAAAGGGAAAATTGATTGCAATAAAGTATTCACGTGACCGCGCATGTAAGAACGTTGCGGAAAGGGTAAGTATCCATCCTCCATTGCGTACTGGGCCTCCATGAATACAGGTCAGCTCGTACGCGAGCCAACTCGTACGCAGGACAACTCGTACACGGACAAACTTGCACGCGGACCTACTCGTACGCGAGCCAACTCGTACGCGTGAGTATAGACTAGACTGAAGGGCGTGTAGGAAATTAGGGTCGGTCAGTTGTCCGGCACATTCTTTTTTTGTTAAGTTAAGGGGATAATTTTGTGTTACTGAGTGGTCCCAATTAGTTCAGTTTTAAATCAGCTTTTTTTGCTCATAACTAAAAAGTTATGATTTGTTTTCCCGGACCACTCGCACACTGTCTGATCCTGGCTCACACCATACGCTATACGACAAGATATTGCCACGTAGTGAGAATTTAAATCGTATAATGTCCGCTGCATTTGTAGACTTCCAACAATACATTGCTATTGTGGCCCCGCGCTATGTGTAAATCAAATCGTTGTACGTCTTGACAAATTCTCCACACTAGCTGTGTGGTTGGAAGCGCATGCCGCAGCATTGCACTACACATCGGTCGCAAAAAATGGATCATGTTTTTTTGTATCATTGAAACTTTTGAACTTGACATCGTTGCATTTATGGAATTTAAACTTTGAAAATACATATGGCTACAATCATAGTTATTCAGTCATACAATCGTACTGTGTACTGTGATAAATCGATAACTTTGGCGTGTGTTTTGGGGCCTGGGGTAAACTTGTGGCGATCGTAAACATCGTTCAATTTAAATTTGCTTATTTCGGTCCGCGTACGAGTTGCCTGGCGTACGAGTTGGTTCGCATACGAGTTGTTCTGCGTACGAGTTGTCTTGTGACGAGTTGGCTGGCGTACGAGTTGTCTCGCGTACGAGTTGACCAATCCGCGTACGAGTTGTCTCGCGTACGAGTTGGTTCGCGTACAGACCTGTTTCCGCCTCCATGAGCAGATCACCATGCTGCCTCAACTTGTATTGAGAGGATCTCTGCTGTTAATGCGTGGAAAACTTTCCAGTTTGTGAAAAGGACGCTTTCGATTACCTCTAGAAGATTGCTTTTTCAGCTGTTCCCTTGACTTTTTTTCAGACTGTGGTCGGGTCGTTTTAATGTGCAAAGCACGGATATTTTTGATGTGGTCTGATGACTCTTTCCCCAGCCATTTCGCTAGTAGGTCGAGCTCTTCGCTTGGTGTTATTCGCAGGTGTTTACTCGCATTGTGAAATGATGATCGCCAAGCTCTGTAGTTTTCAGGTCGATCATCAAAATGTTGAGTCTGGTGTTGACTAACTCACGGCGTGCGAGATAGGGGCCTACTTAGCAAAGTCGTTGCTTTGGTCTCCTGCAGTGGTCTTCTTGGGGAATGGGGACATGTCTGGTTTCCCATTGACGTCTTACTGCATTGCAAAGGATGCTGTGACTTCAATGCTGGCGGGATTCACTGGTGAAGTGGGTCTAATATTGTCAGCAGGTTCCCGGCTTGGCATTGACGAAAAACCTGTCTGAAATTCAGCTCGTTGCTAAATGTAGTCTTTTGTGCACTGATCGATGTCTGCTGGAGCCTGTGCTTAGTTTGTTGCACGACAATCCAGGTTCCAACTCCATGGCTGCTTCCAATGCCTTGGCTTGAGCCAAGGCTGCTGCTGCCTCTCTTTGGGGCCTAGCAATCCCAACTCTGCATCTAGTTTGCCCTCTGCAACTTCATTGTTGCCTCTGCTTCAGCAAAAGATGTGCGGACTCTCGCCACCTCTGCTTTGGCACGGGTTCTGGCTGCTTTGCTTGATGAAGATGAGCGTGTGTATGACCTTTGAACTCGCCCGAGAGGCTTGATCATCGCATTTGTCTTCCATGATGAAGATGAGTCGCCTTGATCGTCTGCCGCAGCTGTAACACCAGCTGATTATATGTCTTTTCACTGTACTGTCCTCTTTAAAGTTTTTATAGAACAAAAATTGACATCCAGTCAAACTCCTAAAAAAAAACGACGAGGGAGTCAGTATGTAGCGTCCAACTCCAAGTTTAATCGTCAGTGAAAAAGGGGTGAAACTGTGTAACATAATAAGTAGTACTGTAGCTCAATAAGGCCATGAACGCTTATACACAGTTCAAAGTTGACTAAACACCACAGTCTTAAATCTCAAAACATGCAATAATTAGGAATAGGAGTGGAATTATGTCAATGATCGTATCGGTCCTTTAATAAAAGATAATACCAGCAATAACAGCACGTGTAAAGCGTGAAATAAACCTTTTCGGTTTCTATAGCCAGTGTTGTTGACTCAAGTCGCTGACTCGGACTCGAGTCGGACTCGAGTTGCTATTTTTTTTACTTGCATGAGACTTGACTTGACTTGGGAAAAAATGACTTCAGACTTGACTTGACTTCACTCGAATAAATTTGACTTGCTAACATTAACACGTTTCGTAAAGTTACAAAAACAAAACAAATCTCTGGGCGTTTGTGCGCACTATAATCGGTTGAAATAGCAAATTAACAACAAGCACGCGATAGCTGGGCATCCTGAGCCTGCCACACGTCATGTACATGATCATGACTAGCACTATGCGTGTGTTATGGACCGTTCGACCTCGTGCATGCATGCGAGGTGAAGTTTGTGCCGTGTGTAGTCTGAGTACCATCCGTTGTTATTGGTCATTACACATTGAGTGGTTTACTGTAAACGTGCTAAATGCAACTAGGGTTTAATGACTGGAAAACGGCTGCTACCCCCAATCCGCCATAAGGTAGCAGACCAGTAAATAAACTTCCATAGAGCCCAATGGTAAATGCTCACACTTCAAAAATTCGGGAAACTACTCACACCTCTCCAAGGTGTTCGAGACACACATCAAATTAAAGCTTATTTCATCATCTTTCATTTTCTTTTCAATTTTCGGGGGGTTAACTGATGACTTTTAGGAGAAATTTCCATTTGGAGATGATCACCCCTGAAAATAGTCCTGAAGCCCATCGCCATGTTGAAAAACGATGCCTACACTCCATTGCAAAATAGAGCGCTTTAAGGGCCCCAATTTCATCCAAATTGAACGGAACTACAAGCTCACAGTCCTGTGCACGGCTTCCACCCATATTTGTTTTACAAACCCTCAAGTTCATGGCCCACAGCATGCTCAAATACTGAAGATTTTGAGGGCATGCAAATCGTGATTTGGCCGGCGCAGGCAATTTCGGACCGATTTACCGGCCTGCAACCATAAAGCAACAAGAATTCACATATCATGCATTAAACGAAAACGGAAGGACATTTTGTCAGACGTCCGTCAAACATTCAACACGATGGCACAAGTTTGAATATAATATATCAAAATGCGGTTTTTAGACTCTTTAGATACAAATAAGGAGTTTGAGAGAGGATGTTTGAAAAAGTGTGATTTTTTTAATCTCCTTACATGATGCACGCTTTGATAAACCCCATTCCCATCTTTACTCCGGCTCCGTCGTCGAACACATAAACTGGTTCAGGAACTTACATCAAATATTTTTTTTTTTAAATGACTCGAGACTTAACTTGACTTGAAAAAAAAATTGACTATTGGAACTTGACTTGACTTGTGAAAAATTGTCTTGGGACTTGACTTGACGTGGAAAAAATGGCTTGGTTACAACTCTGTCTTTAACTATGTGTAAAACGTTTGGCTATGCTATACCAGTATATACGATATGGCTGCAATATGAGCTCATATCGTGTGTTTTTACATTAAGAAAATCCAAAAATAGCCCTAAATATACCTCTAAATTTAGCTACATAGACCCTAATGAGGAAGAAAATGAATTACAGGTGATTACAGAGCTGGCAGTTCATCCGAAGGCAATAAGTAAGTGATAATTCTGCAAATGGGTGTAAACTTGACTACTACATGTGCGAAACGGGCTATAAAAATGGTCAACCGATCGGGGCGCTATATAAAAAAACTGGACATACCCGGTCCAAAACACTAGCATACTTCATGCCATCGGCCTCCCAGATTGCAGTGCCTATGTGAGTATGCTGAGGGGCAGGGGCGGCGGAACGGGGGGGGGGGGGGGGGGGGTTGTTCCCAAGTGCCCCTTTTGCGGCCATAAATGTGCCCCCTCGCGCATTAAATTCCCCCTCGAGATAAAACCAAAATGCCCTTAAAGTATCTTACTATTTCTTACAATACGCCCTGAAAAAACAAATTTCTTACAATACGCCCATGGGCACATAATGCATATTTAGCATATAATCATTGGTTTTGAAGAGCGCCCCCTATGTTAGAAGATGGTACCACCCCCTCCCCCCCCCCCCCCCCTCCCCCAACTTTTTGATTTTACGGAGGCCAAGTGTCCGGTGAAAAAAACGTGTCGACATTTCAGCACGGGTTTGCAAGTGCCCCTTTTTGGTGATGCCCCCCCCCCCCACGTCTGGATGCTCACACATATGTTCATCCATCCTCACGCACTCACACTTCGTTGTTCCATGCAGAGATGGTATTGCGCTTATTATAACACGTGTGGTACTCCTCAAAAAACTTTTAATTCATTGCATGTTTTGTTTCTTTGTAGCAACCAGAGACTCGAGATCTGGATGAAGCTACCCCAACCCCTGAAGATTCTTCCGAGAGCTCCATCTACTATCATATTTCACCTCGGGGGTTAAGGCGGCGAAAGTAGGAATTATGTTTTCTGTGTGTCCTGCTTGAAACCATACTTTTCCCGATAATTGCCACATCAAAAAAAAAAAAAATATGAAAACAAGTCTGGTGAATATTCTAATGTTTCACCCAAAATCACAGATTAAACAATATCCATCAGACGAGAGTTCAAAGAAATTAGAGGTCAACGCTCAACGATAGCGTCATGCAAAGATTGATAATGTACATTATTTGTGTACAGGTAGGTCCGAGTGAAAACAAATCTGAACTCCTGTATCGATTTATCTATAAAAAATTACGTTTTGTTTCATTTTTAATTTGCAACTTTTCAATCTCCATCATTTTTTTTTTATAAACTGCCAATCTTGGACGATTTACAGTAGGCCTATATGGTTTGGCAAACGGGGTGTCAAAATAACACATGCATATGGCGTTTATAACACATGCAACTATTTATTTCTTGGTTGCATTCATTTGCCGTTCAAGTTTTGGCTTTTTTGTTTTTACTTTAATCTCTTCAATACCAGAGGCGTGTGCCTCTTTTATATTTATCAGAATGCTTAGGGCTCGGTATCCTGCACAGCATCATCAGCATCCATTTTGGTGCTGATCTCAAATTGCAGGGTATCAGCACCAAATGCTTCTGCCGATTTCCTCAAACTTGGGAGGAACATTGGTTAGGCCAAAAAAAAAGTCTCCGGTTTCTGGTATGGAGCTTGCCCCAAAAGTGGTGCGGCGATGCGGCTTTTTTTTTTTTTACCTGCTTTTTTTTTTTTTTTTTTTTGGCTGCAAATGTCGGCTGATGACTGCAAATGGTGCCCGACTAAACTTAGTGCAAATATATGGGAGTCCAAAGAGGCCACATAAAGCTTATTCTCGATCATAACCCCATCTAAAAACACATTAAAATTGTGCAGCAGCAGAATTCCAGTCGAACCAGTGAGTTTGGCGGTTTTGAGACATCATCTTGTATTGAACAAAAAACTTTTTCATTTTGCCGACGCGCATGGCTACGGCGACGCGCGCGCATACCAGAAACCGGAGACTTTTTTTTTTTGGCCTTAGCTAACATTAAGTGACATAATGCCATCTTTTAGTTTTGCTGCTGTCACCACAAGATGACATCACCCATTTCCCCCTAAAGTCTTTAGACATATCACGTGTATCTACAATATCCATAAAAATGTCAAATTATCGGCTCATTTTTTGGCGAGTCATTGTCCATCAAAGAATACCGCTGCTGGTTGCTGTATGATTTTTCCTATTTTGAATTTTCTAATGCAACTAGTACAGACATCACCCTTAAAATCAAGAAAATTGTCCAAAACAATTGAAAGCACTCTCGATGAAACAAGCCAATGTTACTGCCCAAGAGCCACTGTAGACAATGACGACTACCCTTTCATGATGAGGGCACTCCTGCGACTCTTTAAATCGCTAATGGCTTTGTTGGATTATTGCCCGAAACTTGCAGATAATTGTATATTCGCCCATTTATATTCAATGCAACAAATTCGAGCGCTTGACAATTTTATCATGAAGGCACGTTGTGAAATGAAAAGGACAATGCGCAATCAAAACGAAAAGCCATTTCAGTTTCTTGCCAACTTCATCAATACTAAAAAAAATCATCTTGAAATTACATTCACTGCAGTTATATTGGCGCAGGATGATAGGATCCGAATTAAAAAACGTTTGTAATCATCCAAAACTCAAGACCCCAAAACATATAGAAATGAATTGATTTAATACCATTTTATCACAATAGTTAAAGTTAAAATTCATTATGCTTTACTTGTAAAAGACTTGTTTTAACGATGTAAAGCAATTTAAAGATGTGGACATGTCATATTTAGGAAAGGAACACTTTTTGGGAACAAAGCAATTATTACGTGACAACGCGCTTCTGTGGTTATACAAGTCGTTACTTATTGAGACATTGAGGCCGGATTTGTTTTCCATAAGAATGTGGACTGTAACTACATTTGTATCATAGAAACACAATTTTTAATGAAAACCAAAATGTTTTTATCAAAAGACCCCCCCCCCCAAAAAAAAAAAAAATCATTTAAATAGCAGACGTGTGGTTTGATGGAGAATGAATGCCGGGACGTTTTGTTTCGTTAACTTTTTTGATCAGAGCACAATGTGTTATTTGTCTTCTAAATTCTCATAAGACTTTTATACAATTAATATGAAATTGCCTTCTTGTAACGTTTTGCCTTCATATATTTGTTTTCATATGATATAATTATAAGTATGATTATTCACAAAATATGTTATGATTATATCAAAAAACGTCATGTAAAAATCTTAATATTCACCATATTTTGGGCTAATAGTCTTTGCCGATACATGTTTGATGGGAGAAATAATACGTATGTATTGTAATGCATATTAAGTAACATATTAATAATACTTATATTTTCTTACATTTATGACTTCTAGTGCATGTAACGTAGTACGCTTATACGCAAAAGTAATGTTACTATATGTTCTTCGGACTTTAAATTGGGCAGATTTCATGAATTTATTTTCCAGAAGTGACTCACTGAGCAAAATGTACATGTACATGTAATCATTAAAATTGTCACATGAAGCGCATATGACACCATCACCAAAACAACTCATTCCTGAAGTTCTTACACATCAAATAGGGCGAAATAAAACAAACCAAAAGGTCTCTTATGAGAGAGCCTCTCAATTTGGATAACTATTTTTTTGTTTTTTTGCATTACAGTGATGTTAAAAATTTCTACAAAATCGGTGTAAATAAATGAAACTTCACCTCATAATCAAACATCTCGGATATACTAGTGTACCAAACATTGTGAAATTCTTAGTCCATTATTATAAATATGTGTACATTTTGAAATGATTTTCTCAAAGTCAACTTCAGAGATCTTTACTTGCACAAACCCGTATTTCAATTTGTGCTGTTTTAACAATTTTTGTTCTTTAAACAGAAACCTTTGGAACGTTCAGGATGTTCAAGTTTAAAGTCAAAGTTCCTAAAAGATTGGTGGCCGTACATGTAATTAGCCCATCGTCAAAAGTCTGGCACCCAGCCACACTTGGTGCAAAGTTTTGGGCACGCTCTCATGTGGTGGTCACTCCTACCAGGGCAAGAGGTCTGAGTCTGTTCCACTGCTGCGGGGAGGTTAGTGTGGGTAGCATCACAGAACGGCGGATTCTGGGTGTGCTTGCACATGCAGATGGAGTATACACTCTGAGGTTTCTCTGGAACAATCCACTTGAGAGATTTAAAGCCTGTTCCTTTGTGTGCTCCTGCAAAAACAAAGCAGGGAACATTTAGGCCCACGTGTTCCTGGGAGAAGAGGTGCACCCAACCACGGAGTAATGATTTGAAAAATATACTAATAACAGCCTTAATCTTACTTAATCTACAAGAAAATGTCTTATCGGCAAAACTAAATATGCAAGACGTCAACAGATTTGGTGTTGCAGCTGTTCAGCAATATTTTGTGGATGTGAGGGAAGGGGCCAGTGGAGGGGTTGGAGATTCGTGAACACAGTCAGCGATATTTAGTGGATGTGAGAGGAGGGGGTTGTTAATTATTGTACATGGTCAGCAATAGTTTGTGGAAGTGATGGGAAGCGGGGGACCAGGGGAGGGGTGAGTACATGCAGTTTTTGTACATGGTTAACAATATTTTCTGGATGTTGGCGAAAGGAGGACAAGGGAGGGGTTGGTAACAGTTGTACATTTTCAGCAATATTTTGTGGATGTGAGGGGAGCGGGACCAGGGGAGGGGGGAGGGGGATACCGATGGGGAGGATATACCCCCCCCCCCCCCACACACACACACCCTTACGCAGGCGTAGAAGTGGGGTACTTCCTTTGTTCTCGTGTACTAAAATTTTGCAATTGTCACACTAATTTCAAAATGCTCTTATTATAACCAGAATTAATTTCCTGGGCTGAAATTCGGACTTAATATCCCTTTTCTTAAAATCTTCTATCTGCGACGGACCAACCCATCTGCGACGGACCAACCGATAGTTTCTGAGTAAAATCCATATTTCTATTTCGTGAGAAACTTGTGGGGTACCAAAATGGTACCCCGCAAGTCGGTGGGCATTCCTTGTGGGGTACCTCCCATTGTTCCGGTAGCCAATAAGGCAGTGTTTATACGTTCAACCCAGCACACTTTTTTATTTACTTTAAGGGCCATCGAATAATCTCCCCAGAAAAACAATTTTTCTGAGAAACAAAGAAATGCCAATTTTAAGATTATGCTGTAACTTTCAGCTATTACCATGATTACATACATTAACTCAGAAAATCGGAAAATATACAGTATAAAAGCTGTAAATGCACCATTTTGTGGTGAGGTTATGTAGGTTAAGCATGGACCATGGTCCGTGGGATGAGGGACGTAAGCATGCAAGATTGCACATGAAATACAAGAATGTACCATGAAACAGTGCACCCTACACTGCACCCTACTGTCATGTGTTGGGCAACATAATATGGAGAACACGGCCTCATTTTGAGGGAATAAACATCATTTGCTTTTGCTGTAATTTTCAGAAATGGATGGAATTGGGGGGTTGGAAATATATATCAAATATAGTTACACTGACTTTTTTGAGGTTTTGGGTTCGAAAATGCTATAAAAACCAAGAAAAACAATCATTTTCCTGTAGTCTGGTTCCCTGACTCCATATAAGAAGAAACAGAGCAGTTTACATACATCGGGGAATTGTAAGCTCAGGGAACCAGTCTAGCTGGCTTGTACCCGTGCATAGGTGTGTAATCGATTGCAAACAAGTGCGATGGTCAATTGGGGCCAGTATTTGAAAAAAAGCCAGTTTTTTCCAACGCTGGTCGGCCGACCAGCGTTGGAAATTGATACAAAAATATCACTTTTCTTGAAAATGACAGTATACCAGGTGCCATGATTTTACAGGATGCTTTACACTGTCATTCACTTACAGTCCAGCAAGGTATTTCAAAATGATTCGGTAGTTTTATTTTTTGATGTTTGCAAATGTTGTATTTTCCCTTTAAAATCATCATAATACATGTATTGTGAAATGTTAAATACATGAAGTCCTGTATACATGTGTATCCATGGACTTCTTCTTATCAAGGGTCATGATAGGCTACCCTAGTTAGGTCAATAGACCAATCAAAAAATGTCAACACAATCAAGGGCATAATACATGTACGTATGTAATTACACTAAAAATGGAAATACGAAGTGTTTACGTATGACTCTCACAGATCTGACATCGGATACACAGAGTTTAAACTCTTTTGTTCCCAAAGACTGAAATTAGATAGAGACAACAAGATTTAGATCGACAATCAATTGAATTTTACAAAGAAAAAGTCTGAAAAAAGAATCATTCAAGAAAAACTTGAGTTGTTTTTTAATGACTGAGTTTCACTCTAAATGGTTTTATCCTTTATTGCATCAGGCAGATGGAGCTACTTTTCACTCAAAATAGTGTGAATGTTCACTCTTTGGGAATAACAGAAGAGGTAATTTTTTGTGGGACTTGCAAAGTAAAAACAAAAAAATGGAACATTAATGTAATGAAATGTGAATCGCACCATCACACCACGGTTGCGTCTTACTCAATCCACACGTGCACCACTTCATCTTCTTGCCTGGTTCAAGATCTCGCACATTGGCCGGCCCATACTGTAAAAACCAAAAAGGAAAAAACAAAATAACTCAAGGGAAATTCGAAAACAGAAATTGTTCAAACAAAAATTATCACGCTGTACTTTTACACTGATTATGTGGCTTGTACACGTAATATAAAAAAATAATGTCTTTGTTGCCAAGCTTCATTATATTCAGTTTTGACAAATTTAAATACTGGTACTTTACCCTGATACATGTACATGATACAAATCTTGCTATTTAAACAGTACCAATAGGCCTCAAGTGGATAATTGGCAGTCGACTATCTGGTTCTCTGACTTGACAATATTTGACATGCATGAATAAAAAAAAATCTTTTGTTCTCGGAAACAGATAATCAACAAAATGGTTCGTGGACTTAATTTCCCTTTAAGAAATTATCTAGGCTAAAGCCATAGATCACTAAGAAAAAGTACAAAAATCTGTATAAACATAAAAGGAAAATAAAAAAACAATTGTATTATCTCCGAAGTGTGGGAGTCCCAACATTTTCCCCAATTGCGCTTCATGTACCTCTGTAGTCTGGAGGAAGTCCAGTAATTAAGACAAATCCATGGGGCTAATACTACCACCCCAGGTTCCCTTCACTGAATAAACTACAGTATTTTCACCAATTCATCTCAATAGCCCGAGCCCAATGTCTATACTAGGTTCCAAGTTGAATGCAGACATGGTGTTTCAAAATAATCAATACAATCCAACCATTTTGCCAACCAAAACATCAGATTTCACCATCAAAACAGATACGCCACCTGAGATACAAGTAGAGGTCGATGACTGAGATCAGGGTACTAAGGTTTACTTATGATGTGGATGAAAAGTGAAATTTACTGTGTAGGCCAAGTAAAAAAAAACATGTTTAGCGTCCTGCCTTTTTGAAAAAAAGAAGGAGGCCCTTTTTTCCCCTCCAAAATGGCTGCCCGACTGGGCTATTTTTCAAGATGGCCGCCACCTTTTTTTTTTTAAATTGGCCGTCACTTGGACTTGAAATGACATGTACCAGCTTTATATGGGCTACATGCAACAGACAAAGAGGCCAAGTTGATGTCACTGTTTAATATTTTTCTTTTTTTTTCAGTAAAAAAATAGCCAAAAAAAAGGAGGCGGCCTCCAAAAAAGAAGCGGGCAGGGACGATAAACATGTTACTTTTTTATTTGGCCTCAATACCAAGGTCTCCTTTAATAGCCCATGTTGTTGTCGCTGTGATATCATTCAAATTTGAAGATTGTAATTTATCTTTGATATAACTCACGTCATGAATGGTGCACGCGTGTGTATCTATAACACTGTATAAAGGCCTCTATGTTCCCGAGTCAAGGTACTCTACTTGACCTAATGTCGCTCCCCATATATCTTATGTCATGTCATGACAACGCGCATTCTTGCATGTTGCCTGGCTTCACGTATGCAGGCGACTGTTTCCTGAAAATGGACGTCTGTGGTCAATGTACTCGATGTCTGAAAACACACGGTGGTGAGTAAAATCTCAGAATTTTCCACAAAACTTCTGTCTGATGGTCCCAATGTCATTGTTCCTAACTTTTCAAGAGTTAGGCCTATGGATCAACCAGGGTAACTTATTGGGTGGATTTGTGTTTCAGAAAGTGGATCAATTTGGATTTTCAAAGCCTATAGCCCACAAACCATCCGAAAAATGATAGTGTCTTCTGTAGAATTCTAAAAGTTGTCTACCATGGCTACGGAGACTTCAGAATTAAACGTTAGATTTGACTTTTCATACAGAATAGTAAACCTTAGTACCTCCATCTTAGTCATCGATCTCTACTTTTGTATAGAGTGGTATATCTAGTCATTTTGCGGCCATTTTGAGGGTGGAATCTGATGTTTTTGTTGGCAAATGGTTGGGTTGTTGATTGAAACGCTATCATGGACTGCACTCAACTTTGACCCTACTATCGCCACACCATGTCCGAATGTTAAAAGGCAATACGATACGTTGGGTCCAATTTACTAGGACTACCTACTCCAAAAGTGGCCAAAATCACGGCAAAGCCAAAGACGACAAAAATAGGCCTACCTGGAAAAAAATGTTGCAAACTGTCGCCAATTTTTATCTATTTATTTTTGATAGAGTATTGCAACGTGACGTCACTTTTCTCTTCAAATCATCTCAATGCAGGTCAGATAATGCAAAAATGTTGAAAAACATGAATCTGGGACTAAGAAACAATCTCAATTTTGTTAGGAAATACGTGAAAGTTTGAAACTAAAATTTTCCTGACCCTCCATAGGCTTTGTAGACAACTGCTGAAGTGTCGTCTGGATCACTATATTCTTTCCAGTTTTTCTTCATATCAAACAATGTCAAAAGTATCATCTCATTAAAACTGATTAAAGCAAGGTCAGTCATTGCAAAAATGTTTTAAAAAGACACGAATTCGGGACTGAAAAACATTTCCGAATTTTTTAGGAAATAAAGAAAATTGTCTTGACTCTCTATATACTTTGTACACAATCACGGAAGTGGCGTCAGGTTGCAGCATTGTTCCGGCGTCTTTGAAACTACATTCTTTCCAAATACCAAAATCACAGCAGAGACTTGACAAAACATACATAAGCTCCTACCACTACTGGTTAATATTAACCAGTAGTGGTAGGGGCTTGGGCCTATGTTTACTCCTAGAACTATGTAGATGAAGAACCCCACAAAATTGTTTGTAGCACAAAACACTAATTAAAGGGAAAATACAACATTTGCAAACATCAAAAAATAAAACTACCTAATCATTTTAAAATACCTTGCTGGACTGTTAGTGAATGACAGTGTAAAGCATCCTGTAAAATCATGGCACCTGGTATACTGTCATTTTCAAGAAAAGTGGTATTTTGTATCAATTTCCAACGCTGGCCGGCCGACCAGCATTGGAAAAAAAACTGGCTTTTTGCAATACTAGCCCCAATTGACCATCGCAATTGTTTGCAATCGTTTACACACCTATTAACGGGTACAAGCCAGCTAGACTGGTTCCCTGACCTTAGGCCTACAATTTTCCAATGTATGTAAACTGCTCTGTTTCTTCTTATATGGAGTCAGGGAATCAGACTACAGGAAAATGATTGTTTTTCTTGGTTTTTAGAGTATTTTCGAACCCAAAACCTCAAAAAAGTCAGTGTAACTATATTTGCTATATATTTCCAACCCCCCAATTCCATCCATTTCTGAAAAATACAGCAAAAGCAAAGGATGTATACATGGGCGTCGCGAGGGGGGGCAAGGGGGGGGCACTTGCCCCCCCCCCCCCCGGAAAAGCAAAACAAAAAAAACAAAAAAAGGAAGAAAAAGAAAAGAAAAAGAGGCGCGAAGACATAGTGGTGTGAATTTAATGAGTTGGGAGGGGGGTAAAATGTCCCTGCCCCCCTCTAAAACTGATAAATCGAGAATGTGTTGAGAAATACAAGCATTTTTTGGCAAATTTTTTTTTTGCCCCCCTCTAGAAAAAATTCTGGCGACGCCCATGGATGTATATTCCCTTTAAGTACAAAAACGTCCATCAAAATGCAGACATTTCCCACAGAACCGCTGCACAGTTTGCCCCCAAACTCCGTACTACACCTCATGACATACTCACGTAATATGCGCAGAACAAACATCGCTGGATTTTGTCGTTTTTTTGGCTAAAATGATGAAAAATATGCCCTTTCCGCACTGAGCCAACCTGACACTTGAAACGTGCATGCATGATCCAGCGATGATTTTCGGTTCGCTCGGAGCGCACTGCGAGGGGTACATGCGAAATGATAGTATGCTCATGCGTACAAGCGCTTGTACTGTGAGTATGTCAACATGAGGTGTAGTACGGTTTTACGGAGTTTGGGGGCAAACTGAGCTGTGCAGTGGTTCTGTCTGTGGGAAATGTCTGCATTTTGATGGACATTTTTGTACTTAATTAGTGTTTTGTGCTAGCGCTACAAACAATTTTGCGGGGTTCTTCATCTATGAGGCTCCACGTAGCCTCATAGTTCTAGGAGTAGCCTATTAAATACATTGTATTTGTAAAGAGTCTCTGCCGTGATTTTGGTAACGTGGTCAAAACGGAATTACGTACGTTTGCTAGTCGATCCTGTGGACAGAACAATTACAATTAACATGTATGTAGAATGGGGCTACAGCAGACAATATACCTGAGACACCGCAGGACAAAGCCTTTCTTTCGCTTGGTCAGAAACAGCCATCTCTTGACTCAAACCGTGTCCAGTAAGCCAGCAAATTCAGGCCCAATGGTCAGTTGTGCAGACGTGTGCTCAAGGAAGGAGCATCGGCGAGACGGCGATTGTTGATTGAAAGGGCGCCCCCAACTGTTTTACTTTACTTTTAGTCAACGCCTCCGTTCGCCCGTATCTCCCGCCCTGCAAACAGGGCACTGGGGTACGCTGATGAACTTCAACGAGTCTTGTGAAGGAAGTGGCACTTCCTTCACAAGACTCGGTGAACTTCACAAAGTCTTGTGAAGGAAGTACCCTGTGGGGTGGCATTCTAGGTAATTTATCATTACCTAGTATTATAAAGACATTTCGCTGCAGCTGTTTAAGACCGCAGTTAGCCAATGCACGCAAATGCTATCTCAAAAATGTTCTCATAGAAATGCACACATTCCATACAGGATGATTTCATTTTCATTGCGCGATGTGGACACAACGTCGCATAATTAATTGTGCAGTTTAACCATTGAACCTTTGTTAATTCCAAACGGGGCCTGAGCAAGTGAAGGGAGAATTTAAAATTTACAAAACAGATAATAGTTTTACAGATTTGCAGAAAAAAAAACATGATGGAAATAATTAAAAGAGCGATGACTCAGTCTAAAAAAAGGCCGTTTAAAACCTTGCAAAGTTGAGGGTCGTGGCCGTGATGACTTGCAGGTCACAGGTCACGCAAAATTCTATCCAATCAGAGCGTAAATTCATCAGCGTGTTCCAGCGTCCTGTTTTGCAGGGCGGGGGTACGAGCGAGCCTTTCGTCCCAGGAAACATGTTTTTTTATGGGGGCGGATCTCCTTCGCTATAATTCGCAAAAAGTAGTTAAAGCATAATATCTTTATTACGATTGAGTTTAAAAAAGAAATAGGAAAACGTTTGTTGCGGGGAGACTGGTAACGAGTGGTAATTGTGTAAGAATAACCTGAACATCGTCCGAGTAAGTCAAAAAAGATTGTTGACGGAGTAGTAGTATCGAGTACGTGTGATACCGGAGAGCTAGAGCCGATTTCCTGTATTAAAATTATGCGCATACAGTCACATTTTTCAAGTTCTGTCTGCAAGTACCTTCTGATATACTTATGACACCCAGAGTTGCACTGAAAAAAAACTCTATCTGATTCGACTTGATCATAATTATTTTGAGTGGATCCTTTGCTGCATAAAGGATAAATATCATTAGATGCGTTTTTAATATTTGAACGAACATGGAAAATATCGGTAAAAAAAACAAGAAAAGCGAAAACCACCGTCCAAGTCACGTCAGGGAAAAAGTTCCAGCTATATTCGTATATATGCGAATTAATCTCTTCCATATTAGCTTATCTGCAACACTTAAAAGATGTCTCTCGCTACATATGTACATGTACTAACATTTCAAACAACATTCATTTGACAACTACTGACTAAATAATTTAAAGAAATAATGAATAGAAGATAGAGCGGTCAAAAGTTAGGCCTCTCCTCCCCCAATAGTAACTCAATTCACGGAGGAAGGCACAATCCGTGAATAGTTTTTCTGCATACGTTCTTGAAGCGAACATTTTTTTTTGTTTTTGTTTAATATAATGTGTACGTATACCATAAATATGTTTATTTTTCCCACAAAGCAAAACCAAAGCAGAGCATGAGAAGAAACAAGAGATAACACTGAAGCAGCCCACAAGACGTACTGGACGCTTCAACACAAACAGTAACTCAATATCAAAACATAGAAAAAGGACACACAGAACAAACACGGCCACGTTAACACCAAAGCTTAAATCATAAAGTCCGAATCTAAAAACCTAACTTAACAATCATCCAACTGCAAACATAAAAGGACTGAAACATAATATTAAAAACCAAGTGCATAAAAATTATATCCTTAAACAATAAAAATACACACAACTTAATAAAAGACGACTCGGGGTGCCTAAAACCAACCGGAACTCATCAGAACATTCCTTGAGTGGTCAACGGGTGATATACAGTTTTTAAGTATTTTATTCATAACCACAGCAAACATACAATATTAAATTAAAAGCAAGCTAAACTTAAAATGTACATATTATTAAACAAAATAATACATGTAATAATAAATAAATAAATACAAATGAAATAATTGAATACACAATGCACACGCATTGACAGATTAATTCGGTTAAGTTCGCAGATAATTAACATATGATGAAATAGCCAGCAAATTTCGTTTAATCGGTAGCTTTATTAGTCAGTCTGCCCTTTAGTTAGAACAACAACAACAACAACAATAATAATACTGAAGAAGGTACTTTACCATTCCACCCAAACACATTAAACGCGTATTTGCTCATCAACTCTTGCGAATGAATCGTACTCTGTTGTTTGTTCATTACATTACTTTAAAATACAAAATAGACTACCTTAGTTCTTATAGATCTTCCGTGTAAGTTAGGACCATAGCAAATATGGGGACGAAATTATACCGTCAAAATTCAAGTTGCCGACTTGCCGTCGTATTCGCGCATCATCCACCCACAAAACGGGTCTGAGCTAGTATCACAATGGCCTTTGTATTTGGAAGGGGAATCCCTATGACGTCACAGTGATGAGTCATCGATGGACGGCAAACAGAATGACCAGTCCAGACTTGTCCGCTCGTCATGTCCGAATTCGCGGTGTTTTTAAATATCTCCATCGGCGGTACACAGCCGACAGTGCCAGTGACATCATTGTGATGATTCAGAGATGAACGACAAACAGGCTGACCAGTCCAGACTTGTCCAGTCGTCAAGTCCGAATTCGCGGAGTTTTTAAATACATGTACATGTATCTCCATGCACACACGATCAGCGGTGTGAACCATTTCAACGTTAGGTAAACGTTTTGTGTGCATCGGCAAGGTGAATGAATGCAGTTTATATATGCAGTTGGTTTTGATTTCATCACGACGATCGAATTAATGTCCTTCACAAATTCAAGATAAGTTTATGTCTCACGATATAACTATTATCATCAACATTTTTTTTCTCTCTTTTTTTTTTGGGCTTAATGATTTTGCAATGTCGGCGTGATATATTGCACATTATAACATTTTGTTGGAATCGTTTGGGTGATAATTGTCCAAAACAAATTTATTTTTTCTTTTATTACCTCAGGGTCGGCCCATATCCTCTCGATGCAGGTTTACAAGGTACGAACCGTACTGTTTTTTTTCTACCAAATGCGTTACAGTAAATTATTATTTTAAAAATTACAACAGTCTTTCTTAAGGCCAAAACAAAAAGTCTCCGGTTTCTGGTATGCGCGCGCGTCGCCGTAGCATGCAATGCGCGTCGGCAAAATGAAAAAGTTTTTTTTCAATGAAAGATGATGTCTCAAAACCGCCAAACTCACTGGTTTGACTGGAATTCTGCCGCTGCGCAATTTCAACGTGTTTTTAGATGGGGTTATGATCGAGAATAAGCTTTATATGGCCTCTCTGGACTCCCATATATTTGCACTAAGTTTAGTAGGGCACCATTTGCAGTCACCAGCCGACATTTGAATAAAAAAAGGTCAGGTAAAAAAAAAAAAGTCTGGCAAAAAAAAAAAAAGCCGCGTCGCCGCACCACTTTTTGGACAAGCTCCATACCAGAAACCGGAGACTTTTTTTTTGGCCTAAACTACTAGTCTTCAGTCATCACTGTCTTTAATCGACGCTAGTCTTCCTCAAGATCTTGGAGCAATCCGTCAAATTTGGATTGGTGTTTAGGCATTATCTTGTTGAGGGCTGTATTTACTTCTGTGCCTTTATTTTTTTTTTCTTCCAGATCTTCAACAATTTCTTGATGGGTATCGTTATCTTTCAAATGTAGGTAACTTGACAAAAAATCCTTGTAGTTGTTGAAAAAGCATCGCTTGACTGCCCAAAGTGTCTTCCTATTTGCTTTTTCCTTGGCTTGATCTTCACCCATACGCCCGTTGACGTACTTTTCATATTTCTCACTCCACATCTCTTCAGTGGCGTCTTTGGCGTCTTCCAACCAGCCTTGATAGGGGACATTGTCTTCCAATTCAGAACTAGACTCATCTTCATCCGATAATGCGCCTTCTTCTACCTCCGTTTCGGATTCAGAATAACCTTCCTCGAAATCTTCGCCTTCATTTTGCGAAGATTTGGCTTCATAGTTTTCTATTTCTGAATCTTCAAATGACTCATCTTCATCCGAAAATTCTTCTCCTTCTACCTCCGTTTCGGACTCCGAATAACCTTCCTCGAAATCTTCGTCGTCATTCTTCAAAGATTCAGCTTCGCAGTTTTCTATTTCCGAATCTTCAAATAACTCATCTTTATCCGATAATTTGTCATCTTTTACCTCCGTTTCGGATTTTGAATAATCTTCATCGAAATCTTTGTCTTCATCCTGCGTAGATTCAGTTCTACAGTTTTTTATTTCCGAATCTTCAAATCTACGCTTTTTAAAATCAGGTTCAGAATCATCCACATTAAGGTCCTCCACTTTAATTTCCTCTTCAGCATGTACATTTTCTATATGCCTCCGTAGGTTATATCTCCGTCCAAAGCGCTTGTCACACTTGTGACAAGCATCGGATTTGACTGCAGAAATAGCATTCATGTTGAGTCTTTGAAGGTAAATCTCTGAATGGCAAGAAACGGATGAAAACATTTGATATGTAGCTCCTTTGTTTTATGTCTTACTTTCTTCTTGTTCGTTTGCTCTTTTCTTGCTCATTACTTGCTCTTTTCTTTCTCTTTCCTTGCTCTTTTGCTCTTTTATTGCTCTTTTCTTGCTCGTTCCTTGCTCTTTTGCTCTTTTCTTTCGCTTGCCTTGCTCTTTGCTTGCTCTTTTGCTCTTTTCTTGCTCTTTTCTTGCTCTTTGCTCTTTTCTTGCTCTTTTCTTGCTCCTTTCTTGCTCTTTTCTTGCTCTTTCCTTGCTCTTTTGCTCTTTTCTTGCTCTTTTCTTGCTCCTTTCTTGCTCTTTCCTTGCTCTTTTCATGCTCTTCTGCTCTTTTATTGCTCTTTTCTTGCTCGTTCCTTGCTCTTTTGCTCTTTTCTTTCTCTTGCCTTGCTTTTATGAAAAGAGCTTTTGCTCTTTTCATGAGCATGAAAAAAAACAAGGAAAGAGCAAGAAAAGAGCAAGAAAAGAGCAAGAAAAGAGCAAAAGAGCAAGGAAAGAGCAAGAAAAGAGCAAGAAAGGAGCAAGAAAAGAGCATGAAAATAGCAAAAGAGCAAGAAAAGAGCAAGAAAAGAGCAAAAGATCAAGCAAAGAGCAAGGCAAGAGAAAGAAAAGAGCAAAAGAGCAAGGAACGGGCAAGAAAAGAGCAATAAAAGAGCAAAAGAGCAAGAAAAGAGCAAGTAATGAGCAAGAAAAGAGCAAACGAACAAGAAGAAAGTAAGACATGAAACAAAGGAGCTACATATCAAATGTTTTCATCCGTTTCTTGCCATTCAGAGATTTACCTTCAAAGACTCAACATGAATGTTATTTCTGCAGTCAAATCCAATGCTTGTCACAAGTGTGACAAGCGCTTTGGACGGAGATATATAACCTACGGAGGCATATAGAAAATGTACATGCTGCAGAGGAAATTAAAGTGGAGGACCTTGATGTGGATGATTCTGAACCTGATTTTAAAAAGCGTAGATTTGAAGATTTGGAAATAGAAAACTGTAGAACTGAATCTACGCAGGATTTAAGACGAAGATTTCGATGAAGATTATTCAAAATCCGAAACGGAGGTAAAAGATGACAAATTATCGGATGAAGATGAGTTATTTGAAGATTCGGAGATAGAAAACTGCGAAGCTGAATCTTTGAAGAATGACGACGAAGATTTCGAGGAAGGTTATTCGGAGTCCGAAACGGAGGTAGAAGGAGACTAATTTTCGGATGAAGATGAGTCATTTGAAGATTCAGAAATAGAAAACTATGAAGCCAAATCTTCGCAAAATGAAGGCGAAGATTTCGAGGAAGGTTATTCTGAATCCGAAACGGAGGTAGAAGAAGGCGAATTATCGGATGAAGATGAGTCTAGTTCTGAATTGGAAGACAATGTCGCCTATCAAGACTGGTTGGAAGACGCCAAAGACGCCACTGAAGAGATGTGGAGTGAGAAATATGAAAAGTACGTCAACGGGCGTATGGGTGAAGATCAAGCCAAGGAAAAAGCAAATAGGAAGACACTCTGGGCAGTCAAGCGATGCTTTTTCAACAACTACAAGGATTTTTTGTCAAGTTACCTACATTTGAAAGTTAACGATACCCATCAAGAAATTGTTGAAGATCTGGAAGAAAAAATAAATAAAGGCACAGAAGTAAATACAGCCCTCAACAGGATAATGCCTAAACACCAATCCAAATTTGACCGACTGTTCCAAGATCTTGAGGAAGACTAGCGTCGATTAAAGACAGTGATGACTGAAGACTAGTAGTTTAAGAAAGACTGTTGTAATTTTTAAAATAATAGTTTACTGTAACGCATTTGGTAGAGAAGAAAACAGTACGGTTCGTACCTTGTAAAACTGCATCGAGAGGATATGGGCCGACCCTGAGGTAATAAAAGAAAAAATAAATTTGTTTTGGACAATTATCACCCAAACGATTCCAACAAAATGTTATAATGTGCAATGTATCACGCCGACATTGCAAAATCATTAACAAAGGACTGCCCCCCCCCAAAAAAAAAAAAAAAACAGAGAGAAAAAAAAATGTTGATGATAATAGTTATATCGTGAGACATAAACTTACCTTGAATTTGTGAAGGACATTAATTCGATCGTCGTGATGAAATCAAAACCAACTGCATATATAAACTGCATTCATTCACCTTGCCGATGCACACCAAACGTTTACCTAACGTTGAAATGGTTCACACCGCTGATCGTGTGTGCATGGAGATACATGTACATGTATTTAAAAACTCCGCGAATTCGGACTTGACGACTGGACAAGTCTGGACTGGTCAGCCTGTTTGTCGTTCATCTCTGAATTATCACAAAGATGTCACTGGCACTGGCGGCTGTGTACCGCCGATGGAGATATTTAAAAACACCGCGAATTCGGACATGACGAGCGGACAAGTCTGGACTGGTCATTCTGTTTGCCGTCCATCGATGACTCATCACTGTGACGTCATAGGGATTCCCCTTCCAAATACAAAGGCCATTGTGATACTAGCTCAGACCCGTTTTGTGGGTGGATGATGCGCGAATACGACGGCAAGTCGGCAACTTGAATTTTGACGGTATTATTTCGTCCCCATATTTGCTATGGTCCTAACTTACACGGAAGATCTATAAGAACTGTCCTTGCAAACGCCCGAGTTTTACACCTTAAACTATCTCCCAGGAAAATTTCGACAAGGATTTTTTTTCCGACCAACACGTGCATGCTTTTTAGCAAAGATCATATAGCGCGGTAGGCGCTATGGTTGACCGATTTCGGCCCGGCGGCAACACAAAGACGATCGCATATTCATTAGCGTCACTAGCTCGCCGTGACCTTGCATGGGACTCAGTATCGACCAATGGAATTCGGAAGCTGGCAAAAAGGGTCATATTTATTAAATAACTCGTGAAGGAGGCTTTTATGCAAATTTTAACTGCACACCATAATGGATAGGAACCCTATTAATACTCGTGAGGCTTGAAAAGATTGACAGGTATTGCGAATACCAGTGTTACAACTTTCAAAAATGCACGAGGCAAATGTGGCAGTATATCCTGTTCGTAAGTGGCTACGTCATACGTCACGTGACGGTGAACTTCCGGCTCCAACTGCAAGTTTGGCGAAATAGAAAGTGTACTGTCAAAGGTCGTCTGTCAACACAATCAGCTGTTTTTTTGTTTACAATATCGAGTAAATGGAACCGGTGTCGTGTTTTACTCTTTGTAGTTTTTTAAGGATCATCCAGAGACTTAAGAAGGCCAAAAATGCCTTGAAATCGGGGAGAGTGCTGTTTGTTCAAGTTCAACCAGGCGGTATGATCATGGGGGAGGTTCAGGCTTCAATGAAGCAGCAAAGTTACAGAGTGGAGGTAAGCGCAAGCGTCTATCAGTATCACTAGTCAGGGCTGGTCACTTAGACATTTATTGATAGGCGAATGTACACGTGTTGCTTACTTTTATTTCTAAATTATCATAAAATTACCGTTATTACTTTGTTTGTAATTCGGCATAGGGAAGGCCAAGGGACAGGTTGCCAGACACCAATTGTTAGTACTGCTTCCAACAGCTTTAGAATAGATTGTAGAAACCAGAGTATTGATTACACACTGCAACCAAATACACATCATCATGATTAAGTCACTGAGGTTATGACCACTTATTCCTCTCGTGACTCTACTTAGACACAGGTTCCGGAACTGCGGGCCCCACATTCATAGCCTGGTTTCAGGAGTACATAGCCATACTTGTTTTTGAAAATTGACACTTTTAATTTATATCCTTAATTAGTATATCAATTGTCATGGCGAAAAAACAATTGAATGAATCATTACAATTACATGTAGTACTTTACCAAGTGAAAAGGCTAGCTTTTAGGCTATTTTATTTAGGCTAGATTCCAAACAGTAAATGCAGACTACTAGTACTACCTATTGTCTACCATGTACATTTTTGGGAAGGCCTATACAAGTATTAAATTAAACTAGGCCTACCTGCCGGGGACATTTTACTGGTTAAATCCTTACCACTTTACTTTTCCAAAATGCATTATGGTGAAATTAGCTTAAGATTTTAAAACACACAAATTTAATCGTTCATAACTTGCAAGGTACTAAATTTTGTTGGAGGATCGGAGGCAGACAGTTTCTTTTGGGGATATAATTGCGCAGACATATTGGAGAGCTGTACAAACACCCATACAAACGTTTTAACTGTGCACTTTGATAAGATAATCTTAATTACTTCTACAATTGGCAAGTACCCCAATTTGGTGTGAACTTCATTGGAAATTATTTACCTTGTAGTCAATTAGAGTGAATCACATGTAACAGTCATCATTATTTTAATTTTCGTGTTTTAATCTTTAAGTTGCAGGTTTCTGAGCAGATGGTCACTTTTTCATCATGTGAATGCCCAGTGGGCCAGGACAGATGTCACCACATGGCAGCGCTCCTCCTATGGATTCAAAAGAATGTTTCAAGAACTGATCTTGAGTGCAAGTGGTCCCGCCCCAAACCCTGCAAATCCCAAGAAACCCCAATGAAGAGACTTTCACAGCTGACTCCAAGTACAAGTACAGGTAATTTAGGAGTACAGGGATTCTTTGTGTGTGGGGTGTCATGGCCGAGCTGTCTAGTACACCCGACTCATGTTCTGGTGGCTGAGTCATCAGAATGTGGGTTCGAATCCCGGCCAGGCCAGCTGTGAAGTTTGTGTCCTTGAGCAAGACCCTTTACCCTAAGTTGTTCATCTTCGCCCATGTGTATAAATGGGAACCTGCAAGGGCCAAGATGGCATGGTGTTTGATTAATCCCTTAGCGCTCAGTAGCAGTTTGAGGTTGTATGCTCCCCAGGGAGTTGAGAAAGTTTCAGGAAGGATTAAGTGTGCCCAATGATCAGGGTTTTAAAATGCGCCTATTGTAAGCGCTGTGATTTATTAAAGCGACTTTAAATGTTGATTGTACCACAAACCTGTGCCTGCCAACACACAACGGTACACACCGTTTCCCCAACCCCCTGATGATGTGGCATTAAACTCTGTTGTAGAGATAGTGGATGAAATTTCTTACAAGTAATTTTTAATTTTTTGATTTTTCAGCTGGAATAAAAAGACTTGTGGAAGAGGAGGATAGGGAGTGGCTATGACAGAGAGTTTCCTTGCTAGGAAGATTCACTGGGATTGGGTGGATCCTTTCCAAAGAACCTGAAGTGGTAAGATTGTGGTCAATAATTAACCTCATTAATTTCACTGGTAGTTTTAAAAGTAAAAGAGTATTTAAACAAAAATTAAATATTGTAATCATGCACAATGACCAACTAGAGTGCATGCACTAAAATAAAGACAATTTTAAAATGTTGTTCCATTTGGGTGTAATGCTTCCCTAACTGTGTGAAATCAATGGCAGCATTGTTCAAACTATCACCTTTGCCGCATGTCAGTATATTTTCTTCAGGGTTGGTTTGTGGGTTCTCCACCCAATCAACATCACATTCTGGACTTAAATTTTCACTAACAGACTTTTATGCAACTATTTCAATAGGTCAAACAAGTAAAAAGCTATGCTTTTATAACAAGCACACCTGAATGTGAACATGCCCCGGACAAAGTAGAGTATGTAGTAGAACACATGGCTGTTTCTGAAGAGGATGTCAAGGTGATTGAAAGGACTACTGTTGGTCAACGTCATAATGCTTTGTGGTAAGCATTTTATAGTTGTTGTTTCACTTTTCAAACAGATATTTCATTAGTAAACAAATTAAATGCTACTTTTACTGAGGACAATACAGTTTTGTATTCCTATGTAAAGTAAAGTGACTATTTACTTTATAAATCTGGATTGCAAGCACAAGAGATCTGAAGTGTAGTTTTTAAGAGTGATGTCTTTGGGCATGCAAGTAAAAAAAACCAGACATATTTAATTGTTATTTTCATTTCTTGATGTGTAGATTTGCGTATAAACAAAATCGACTGACATCCAGCAACTTTGGTGCAGTTCTTGGTGCTGTGAGGAGAAACTCCACTCCACCATCCTTGTTAAAGACACTCAGAGGCGAATATGGGTCTGCAGGACGATCTTCAGTGAGTAACTGATACTGTTTTATGTACACACTATTTGTTTTTATTAAGTTGGTATTTCAGCAAAATAAAAGAATACATGTATATACAGTGATGGTTATTATTGACTGAGTTGGTGGCTGGCCGCAGTTAATGAAAATTCACCTTTGGCTTAGTCCATAAACAGCGGCTAGCCCTTCAGCAGCGTAGCCAGGACTTTTTTGGTAAGTGGGCACAGGTGGGGGTGGGGGGGGGGGCTAGCTTTCAGTGGGAGGGCCAGCAGGGGAAAATCATGACATTAGCTCTGATTTAAGCCTCCCCTTTTTCAGTTAATTACACTTTTTGGGAAGAAACACTGTTAGGATTTTTGGCTACGCCGCTGTAGCCCTTAACCCAGTCATCTGACAGTTTAGAACGATTCCTCACACTGTTATTCTATAATTACTTCTGTTGATTACAGGCTATTCAGTGGGGAGTGAATCATGAGGACATAGCTTTGGAGAAGTATTCAGCACTCAGCGGATGTGATTTTCAGCCAACAGGCCTGTTTATCATGGATAATGGACAACTAGGGGCATCTCCTGATGGTCAAGTCAGCAAGGACTTAATTGTGGAAGTTAAGTGTCCGTGGAGTGCAAGGGCTACACCTTTGATTGAGTTGGCAATGAAGAAAGATTTCTTTTTGTTTAATGACCCAACTGCAGCCCCTGGTATGCTGAAGCTAAAACAGACTCATAAATATTGGCACCAAGTACAAGGTGCTCTCCACATAACTGGCGCAACAGCTTGTGACTTTTTTTGTGTGGACACCAACGGAGTACCATTGTATCAGGATCAAAAAAGATCCAAAATGGGCTTCAAATATTCCAATTCTCACACAGTTTCATCGAAAGATTCTTCTTCCAACTGTCTTAGGAAGTTGAATAAATAAGTGCTTAAATGTTACATTTCATTTTGTCTTGCCAGAATCATAGAGGATCACAGTTTTGACGGGACAGGTACTAATTGTTTTGTCTGATGTACCTCATATGTGGAAGTCTCACTTTAAAAACATGGTAGAGGATTTGTGATTATCATCAAAGAAAAAAAAAAGAATCTTAAATTGGTATAGTTCCTTTCTCATAAATCAATCTTTACAATCGCCACTTGTTACGATAATTACGGTGCCAGGAGTGTCATGTATGACAGACATGGCGCGTTATAAATTTCCATTATTATTGCCTGTATTACTGGTACCATATGTCCTAAAAAATATTTCTGACTGAAATGCTGTGTCATCTTTGAGGAAATTGCACTTGATTTGATGAGAGTGGCTCTTGCAAACTACTCTTTAATACATTGTAACATGTACAAAATCCATTACAAAACATGTTGTTATCTGGCACTGTTTTCTGACAATCCAAGGCTGTACCATCCCTTTAACAAAGTTTAAATTGTGACCTATTTCTTTTTAAATTGGTCGAGTTGAATAATCAGACTTTTACACTGTAAATTTGTGAGCAAGTGTATGGAATTCATTATATTCGGCCGATATACTGTGGTCCTGCTGTATCATCTTTCTCACGAAATCACGTGATCAGCCTTTGTAGTGGATATTGGGTCAAAGTTCTCTACTTAAATGTTGGTGTTTACAGAAAACTATCCCTCTGTAATGTATTCATTTATTATTATTATTACAATAATTATTATATCTTTCTGGAAATGAAACCAAGGAATCCTCAAAGTAATTATAGCAATGTAGCCCATAGCCTGAAGAAACCTGTGTGAAGAGAAGACGACAAAGAAATGTTCAGTTTTAGATGTGGGAGGAAAACCCCAGATGGTGAAAACCCATGAAATCAAAACTCAATCCACATGTATGGCCTCGGTCCAAAGTGGAATAGACCCATGTATTGAAGACGTCACGGTTTGTTTACTGCATTGCTTAAGTGCTGTACCTGGGTACCGTATTTCCGACAGTTGTGCAGCTACACAATGGTTTCCCATTCTTCTGCAACGATGTAAACAAGCCCTGACATCATCAGTACATGGGTCTTTTGAACCAGGGTCCTCATAGGTGAAAGGCAGGGAAGATACCGCTACGCCAACCTGATCCCCAATTTTTGTATTTAGTCTTGCCCTAACTGATACGCAGAGGGTTATGTAAACATAATACAAAAATCAACACGATGAAAATATGTTTTAAACAAATAACTTAATTTAATTGAAAATAAAGATTCCAATAATTAACAATTGATAATTTCTATTTTAGGAACTTTTTTCATATTTATATTCTTAATTATATACATGTATATTAATATATTATCTTAAACTAATATTCTATTTATAATTTATATTAAATAGACTCCTCAGTGATGAGCTATAATTGTTTTTCTTCCCAGTTTACTGTATACAGGGTGGTGCAAAAAGAAGGAAACCCACTTTGGACAGCACAATATTCAATTTAATGGTATTAAAATTTACTTTAACCATGCATGGTAAAAAAAAAAGTTTTAAATTGCAAGAACAGTGTTGTTATGCTTACAATTGGATACCAGTCACCAAAATCACTGTTGTCTCAAATCAAGCTCTGGAGCTCAATCAAGCGGGTTTGCCACATAAACAAATTTTAAACTACCGTAATCTCAGAGACAAAATATGCATTTTCAATCATTTTTTTCATGACTTATGTTTAAAGATCAATATTTTAATAGCATTAAATTGTGTTTTTGAAATATACTCAACAAGTAGGTGAAAATGGCTGTCAAAAGTGAGTTTCCCTCTTTTTGCAACCACCGTCTATCATAAAATTAAGACATTCATAACTTGAATCCTTCATTCTGACTGGTCTCTTCAGTGTATGAAAATTAGTTGACATCCCTTATTGGTTACTTTTATTGGAAAGTGCACTTATTTAAACGTTTCAAATTGCCCTTGCTTTTCCAGACAACTGAGGGCACTGTTTGCCGTAGTGTCATGTCAGAACCCCAAAATTTGCTCATTGAAAACATTTGTGAGAAAAGTTTGCTCATTGGCTTACTGCCATAAACTGACACAACAAATCATTAAAAAAAAAAAAGTTTACAACAGCGAAATGTCCAAAAATCTGGCAATTTTTTGTGCACAAACCATTGTAACATTGAGGCTTCTTCCTGGCATGACATCACACTTTTGGTCATGAATATGGAAATTCTCATAAGCCTAAAAACAAAAAAAAAAGCCCCAAAATACCCTTGAAAAATGGCAAGTTGAAAAATAAATAAAAGGCTAAATGGAACAAAAAGGTGAATTTTTAAGAATTGCAGTTAAGAAAATTTAAGTTTCAGGTGTCCTTTAAAAGAGGCATCATCGTTAATTTCTCTATTCTTCAATTTCACGAAGGATAAGTGTTTGAAAGTTAGTAAGACAAACACAACATTTGAATATTTTATCAGCTTGGCTCTTGAACTGATACGGAATATGGTCCAAAATTGCGAAAATTTTGACCCTCTGAATTGCCCTTTCAACGTGGATGCGGGCACATGCAATGAGTTTGTTATTGTGTGCCTCTGTTTTGGTGAACTGGCCATTTAGGAGAAGTGATGGAAAATTCAGTGACACGCCTTAAGGAAGAATGTCGTGAATCAGAAAACCTTTATCTGCCAAGATCATGTCTCCTTCTTCAAGCTGGTCCAGAATACCACAATCTAAGGTTATTGCCTTGTCTGACACACTCCCTCCATATAGATTACTAGCAAAAGTGATTACACCATTGGGTGCAACCCCTATCAAAGACTTCAAAGTGGTTCTACCTTTGTAGTTACTGTATAGGCTACACTGTGCATCTAGTTGTTCAGTATTGTCTACTGATATTTCCGTACAATCGAGCACAATTCGACAATTGGGAAACTTACTAAAGCACGAAGGCATAGACATTGCATTTTTGGATCTTGATGGAATGTTATTTTCCATCATGCCAACATACAAGATATTGTACAATGCACTGATGATAGTGTTAAACACATTACTTACAGTTGGCCTACTGCAGTTAAATCTAGTAGCTATATCTTCATGCCCAATGTTTAATCTCAGTTTCGTCAATGTTATGAACAACTGATCTAGAAGCGAACATTTTTCAACAACCCAGTTGCTGTAATATTTCAATGAAAACCTTTCAAGAAGGTCACATAAAAGCCTTACTGTTGCAGCATCTGGTAAGCCTGTGTAATACCTAACCTTGACTTGACTCTTTTCAATGTCAGAAAAAGAAAATCTTTGCCTCTTCAAGTTTAGTTCTTTGGTAAGGTTTTCATTCTCCTGTTTCAAGATTTCATACTCTACTTGTAACAAAACAACACTGGTATTTTGAAATCCTGTTTGGTCTTCGTCCTCCTGTTTATTAAGAGCTGTATCTGCTAGCAGCAGAAGTGGATTGTCTAGATTTTCTGGTGCTGCAGTAGGCTGTGTGCTTTGTTTACCTCTTTTATAAACTCTTGTTTTCCTTTGGAACAAAAAAAAACAATAATAATGAAAACAATTAAATTAAACAAATTTGAAAGTTTTAACCATTTCTTTCATGAAAATGTTATTTATTAATTGGGAAAACAGTGTGTGAACCTCGTCGCCAGCAGCCAGCATCCAACCATTCAGTGAAAGCTGGGTCTTCACACTCAAATTGTTCCCTAAATAAACAAACAACACTTTCAGACAAAAATCCTTGCTCATGTATAAATTTGTTCTTAGAAACAAAACAAAAAATCTTTTCTAGATTCATGAAAATAGAACTAGCGATCTGGTAATCATAATACAAACATTTCACATCATCTTGATAATTTCTTGTCCCCAACAACACACTAACACAACCTTCATGATGTTCTTAACAATGAAATAAACTAGAGGGACCAGTTGAAACAAAGTTTGTGCCTCTAAATGGTGCTTTCATACATTTATGTCTTACCGTTTCTCTGGACTTGGAAAGTTGAAATATTTTCCTTCATTCCATGGGAATCGAACCGGCCCAACACCTTTTCCATGCAGAAAATGCCAGCTGCAAACCCTTGACCATCCTCTTGGAATGAAGTCTTCTTGCCTAAAGATATGAATTGAATTTAAAAGTGACCATTAATAACAAAACCAACCCATAAAGAAGCTGATGTGACCTGTTTTCACAAAATGAGAGTGAAGTAGCAAAACATTATAGATAGTTCCCACTTTACGTCAGGAAATTTTATGTAAGCCATCTTTACGGGCAATGAAAAAATAATATCTTTTGAACTCACAATTATGCGTTACACGTTCGTCCCTGAGTGTACTCAGATCGGCTGCACAGAAATATTGTAACTTTGCAGCACAATACCAAGTTGCTGGCAAAGATGGCAGCTATTGGGAACTATCCATTAGCAGGTATGGGCGAAAAAACAAAGTGTGACTTTCTCAAACCTAAGCAGATTTTAGTGCTATTTGCATCCCTAAATGCTGGCTACCATTGGAATGATCTTTTTCTACTGAATTCAGAAACGCTTCGACCTCAGTTTTGCGACAAGCCATTTTTACACTCATTTTGTGGGGGCAGGTCACATCATTGTCCATTTAGAAAGTTATTTTTCATACTAATAAAATGGAGTTGACTTAAGGACTTGGACATTAACACTGAAGTTTATGACAGAGGTACAAGATGACTTGTGTATGTGCTGGCACTCTCAAATCAACCCTATTCTTACATAACAAAGAAGCAATGCAATTCAGACAAGCGAAGGTTGTTTCTTGAGACGATCACATGAGACAGTTTCTTAAAAGAATTGTACCATTTAAACATGCATAGGCCTACAATACCACAAAACTGACTTTTAGTAGACCAATGTGCACATTGCATCCCTCCACTGAGCAATGACAATGCTTTCATTTTTGTTTCAATGAGCAAGTTGGTAGAGGTCCATTAATAGTAGCCAGCCTCAACCTGGTCATCATTACGCTAGGCCTACATCACTAAAAAAAAACATGTGATACCTTATTGCTTTGAGCCACTTCTTTCTCCGTTTTACATCTTCTGGAAACCGGAAAAATGACAAATCTGGGTGGGTTTCTAAGCGTCTTTTACATCCCAGCACACAGCATTGTGGCATTTCCCATTCAGCAGGTTTGCCTCAATAAATGAAAGTTTTAAGAAACTTATTTAACAAATGTATATTCCATAGATTCTAGGATTTAGTTGTTTTATGAAGAACACTATGACAAATTACTTCATTCATGGAGGAAGAAAACCTAATAAGAAATGTTTTCATTCAAAGTGCTTTCATTAATCTAGACATTTAATATTGTTTTTATGTTGTATACCATGAATTGTACAATCAATTGTTCTATACGCCTTGTAGCGTGTGTGTGTGTGTGTTAATCCAATCCAATGATGATCCATAGTAAAACATGTAGTATTAAGGTACGTCAAATATACTTTGTACATTTTTTTTAATGATAGATATGCCTATCAGGTGAAAAGACACCCCTTTAAACAAATCAAATCAAGGCCTGCCCTAGACCTGGGCCGGGCCTCACTTTTGGAATTTTTTTTCACAAAAATCATAAATTAAACTGAATATAAAACTACGACGTTCAATCAAAAAGTTTGATCTAAACTAATCACATGTCATACTAACTACCATGGATGTAGAAAAATAGACTAGGTCTATGGTGCAGCGAGGTCAGTTTTGGGACACTTGCATTCCAATCCATAGTTTTCCGGAGAAATGCCAACTTAAAAAACAACCAGTGAAAATGTCATGGAAACATTGAATAACGGTTCAAACTCAAGGCTTGTGGACTGGTGGTGTTTTTCAATGTTACAACTTACAATACAAGTCGGGTCTCTCTCATTTATAAAATCGAGTTCAAACACGATTTTATAAAAAATGAGAGCTTTTCATACTGAAATATATTTCTGAAGACGACTGGTGGCAGTTCAAAATCGATAACAAAACAAAACAAACAAACAAACAAACATCGGTCGTCGCTACTTGACTGCGCAAGCGAACACCTTGTTTGTACACATACTGTACGTGTATTACGACCACAACTTCACACAGAAAGTCTATACGTTAGCAAGCAGACGATAAGTTGCACTGATTTACCGCACTCGTTCAATATTTGGTACATTTTTACCACTTCAATAACTTCAAAACGAAATTACAGTATATCTTCAGCCTACAGAGATTTAAGCATGGGGAGTTTATCTGCATTTCTACATGTTCTGAGTGCATAACAGATAAGTACTATAGAAATTTTTACCTTTTTATTGAGCGTTGCCAGTCGGAGCCACACAAAAATATATCGCTTTACACGTAAATTGTAGCAATCGTTTTCGTGACTCGCTTGCAGTTGGAGCCGGAAGTGCACTATGAACCATGTGACGTCACACTTACCAACAGGATAGATAGAGAATACGCGCGGCCTTGCATGGAGGGTCACGTGCTGGAGGAAAGATTCAAATTGTGCGCTAGACGTGACGAACGCAACGCCGTTGACGCGCACAACACGAGTTTATGGTTACTGTACTTGAGACCTTCAATGCTAATAAAAACACAAGATCATACATGTAGATAAGATAACACCGTTCCCATAATGTTGAAACACAGTCTACTCATGTTGTTTATTTCAATCAGTATCTCTTGAACATGAATGCTTATGATTATGACTAGGGCCTACTTAGCTTTGGTTGTCTTAAAACAGGTTTATTTTGCAGAAAATAAACTGGTTATCCCATAGCCGAAATGAAAAGCGGCAAACCAACGCGTAAGCGTGCGTGTACGCATCGCGTAGATACTCGGTGCGCATTTCTAGCTTCGCGCGCGTTGAGCTTGGTCACGTGCTGGAGGAAAGATACATTTAGCTCCATTACTCTACGTTGATTTGTTGCACGTCCACGAGAGACAACACAAATGGCGGGGATTTATCGCACAGTGAATGGGCACGTGTGGACGCGTTGCCGATCTTGTCTTTTTATTCTATATCTATGGTTCACGGGCTGAATCACGCGCTTATATGTCTGTCACACACATTTTGTGTGCGTGACGTATTCACTTTGGTACTCCAAAATTTCTTCGGATCGGTGCTTGATATCGCATAGTTGCAATCGGCTCAGTGAGAACGTGTATCGGACGCTGAATTCAGGCCCAATTCAAAACAGATTCAGCAACTTTTGAGTTGAAATCGAGATCCTAGAATGCTGTTTTTCTCTGAATATACAGCTGAAGCTGAGCTGAAACTTCCTCAGGTTAGTTGTTCAAAACACTTCTTTAGATTTTGAGCATTTGTGTTGCTTCAAACGGGCAAAATGCAGATATTACAAATGATGGACTATACCTTTAAGCGGCATGTTAAATCCTTACGACCTTTTGCGGGGAACAAAACGGCTTTGCGTACTCCTTGAGTGGGACGTAGCGCTCTTCGATCATTTTTTTGTTACATTAGAATTACAAAATAATGTACACCTTTACGACCTTTTGACGGGCACAAATACTGAAAACCCTCCTGACGACCTTTGTTTAATTTGATATTTCCAAGCTCTATCGTTTAGCCGAAGAAGCAGAGTTTGAGATTTTGACCAATTTTTTGCCCTTACCAGCCATGTGGTTGGCAAGGGCGATTTCTAAAGGTTACGTAACACTTTATTTTGAATGAAACTACATGTACACGCACATGTTCACGTTGGTTGGCGAAATCTTTGAAAATTAATTTCTTCCGTTTGGAAGACCGTTTCTTCATGCAACCTTCAGGGTTGATTTCCCTTATAATGATCCAATTATGTACTAAAAATCGTTGCGATATTTTACTTTTTGTTGAAATTGAAAAAATAGGCCTGGCTACGTGCATATTTGAAAGTTGTAACAGTGGCGTTAGCAATGTCTGTCAATCTTTTCAAGCCTCATAAATGTTCCTATTTATTATGGTGTGCAGTAACTATTTGAGTAAAAGCCTCCTTCACGAGTTATTAATTGATAAATATCACCCTTTTTGCAGGCTTCTATTGGTCGACACCGAGACCCACGCCAAGTCACGCCGAGTGACGCTATTGAACATGCTAATATGCGATTGTCCACTGTGTGGCCGGGCCGAAATCGGTCAACCGTATACTGTGCTATAGGAAAACTATACACGTGGGTTTGGTAGCTAAAATTCGTAGCCGAAATTTTCCTTAGAGATGATTCAATATGTAACACAAGCGTTAGCAAAAACAGATTAAGCTGAAATTCAAAAATATACTTAGATGATATGCGTGTTCAACTACTCGTGAAATAACAACTTCCGTAAATTCCTAGAAACTGATATAAATACATAGATTTGGGGAAGTTTTCGAACAATTTCTTTCAGATTTGAAGGTCAGCTTTACCAGTATAAACCAGTATTGACGTTTCGGCATCGATGACGGCGATTTTTTCACTGACATGAAGTTTAGAATTTCTTCTTCCGTTATATTTTAACATTTCAATATACTGAGCATATTTTTTGAGAAACACAACGTTCCAAAGGCCATGTTTTTGAGGGTGCATGAATTTCACTGCTCTGTTATAGCGTCTAAGTATGTAATCGGATTAGCTTTGCCTATAACGGCATGACGTAACTATTTGGCTGTTACGACCTTCTTGCATGCACCCAACGACACTGTAGTTTGCGTCTGTCTGGGACGTGGCATTCACAGATAAAATGTTTCCATATGTCTGCGTTGCAGTGTGGGTCTTGTTTGCGTTTCACTTTGCATTTATTACGTCGAGTAAGCGTAGCGCATCCGTCCAAATCGCGCCTTAGAGCGATTCCGACGGACTGATTCCTTTGAATATACTTGTAGGTATTGCGTCTTCCAACAGGCATTCAATTCCTTTTGTACGCAAACAGAGAAGCCGAAACGGCCTGATTGAGTTATTTGCAAAGAACAACACATCGATTAATAATAATTAACGTAATGAATAAAATACAAATAACAGTAATTAAAACATATATTAAATGACCTGCGGTTCGCGCCAAAATTAAGCCGGGATCCATGCACCTTTTTAGAAAAGATCACTTTTAAACAGACCATGTGTAATTGTGGTAAATTAACAACAAAAGAAATGAATGCTTCTATGATTTCCTCAACAACATCCAACGCCAAAACGATATTCTGAGAACCTTCAAAATCTCGAACATTTATAGTCTTGCTTTTACTTTCAAAATCACATCAAACTATAATACAATCAATAAAAATGCCAAACAAGAGTTTACAATGAGGAATGTAATGGGCCGTGCAGTCTTTAAGTATGTGATAGAATAATATAAACTACATTTGATTTACAATGAATGATCATAGAAGATAACTTCACAATGAAACACAAGTACCTTTGAAGTGCAAAGACAAAACTGTATGATCGAGTCTTCGGCAAAGAACGATAATTATGAAGAGAGGGTGAAGCGTTCGAAATACAGTGCAAACACAGAGAGGGAGCTCTTTGTATATTAAAAGTAAATACAAACAGAACTAATTACATAATCGGATTGCCTTTAAATTGTACTTGTGTTTCACAATGAAACACAAGTACCTTTGAAGTGCAAAGACAAAACTGTATGATCGAGTTTTCGGCAAAGAACGATAATTATGAAGAGAGGGTGAAGCGTTCGAAATATAGTGCAAACACAGAGAGGGAGCTCTGTCTATATTAAAAGTAAATAAAAACAGAACAATTACATAATCGGATTGCCTTTTAAAAAAAAATAGGAAAATTAGCGTACATTTTGCATGACCGTCAGAGGTGGAATTAAAAAGCGAGTAAACATGTAATATAAATTACCAGCATTTCAAGGAATTATAAGTTTTAATGTAAGCGTTGTTTACCAACATGTCTTTATGGTGTAAATCTGCAGGCAAAGATTCTACTGTGCCCGTTTTCTGTAAATCGTTCACAATCGAATCAAATCTAAAGAGCAGGGACAATATCACTTCCCGAATTTGCTGCGGAAGTTAGAGCGTGAATCAGACGTGGATCACCATACTAGTTACAGAGTAGATGTCATGTGTGGAGCTCCAGTACGTACAATTAATGATGGCGGCTGTTTAGATTGTCGAGTATAAGTGGTACTTGTGCTTCCACTAAGTGGGTCTAATGAACCAGTACGGGAGCTGAAGAATTGTGCCGGCTACCGACTCTGAATCTCGGACATTTTCCTGTCTCTATTCAACATGTCTAAATAATTGAACGAGAGAACCTGAAAAGGACGCTCGGCAATATTACTGATTTATTTCTTATATATTCAAAATTTGCAGAATGCATCATTATAGTTGACCATGCTCCATAATTTACTTGTTTCTGGTACTATTGATAGTTTCCAGTGGGGGAGGGGGAGGTCACTATATATCTTGTGATGCGATCAAGCTAAAAGAGTCGTTTGTCGGGAACTTTCATTTGGCGATTCAGGCCAAAATAGGGCCACTTCATCACATCTCTTGGTGTTCCGACATCCATAATGTTTTAACTAAAGATGGTATCAACGTGCGGTTTTCACAGCAGCAATGCTGAGATGTGCTCTCTTCAAATCTGTAAAAAAGAAATTGACCAGGGTCGACAAATGACTCATTTAGCTTGATCGCATCACAGTTGTTGACTGATGTGATATGAGGTATGACGTTTTGAACACCCGAGGGGCGCATAGCACCCGAGGCGAACAACAATTGTTTCTTATATCCCTGTCTTGGATTCTTTGGATCATGAAAAGAAACAGCAGTCTGCTAGCTCGTCTGCTAGTTCGCTGCTCCCATTCATGTGTAAAAACATGGTGAAAACAGCGTGGGTACCAACGATACAGGCGTTTCACTTCCATATGTACCGTACGCTCAAAGTCATAGCACACTCCCTGTGGTACGTTATATCCAAGAAGGAGTGTGCCATAACTTTTTTTATATACTCAACACATGATCGTTCTAGGCCAATGAAAATATGGTTTTCAAGACAAAGGTATAGCAAAACACTTTATTGACTACCAGTTCGGACTATACAATGTAAACGCACCAAATGCTGTCGTCCGGTCAGATGATAAAATTAAAATATTTTTTTAACAATAATTGCTTGAATCTCAAGATATTCTAGGGATTATCCAAAACTTGTCTGTCCAAGTGGTCATGCTAACTAAAATTGTATTACGTTTGAGTTTTAAAATACTCTCTTAATTGCATTAATTCAAGTTTCCGCCATCTTCAATCGAGCCAAGAACTCGTCCGGCTAAGTCAATACCCCTGGGGCATCCAGCCGGTACCCGCTTGCGAAGTGGGGCACTGGTGATTGACACTGGCGCAGACATGAGTATAATGTGATGGCTAATCGAACGCTCTCGTTTAATGTTTATGAACACGTGCAAGCTACTCGAACGTTGCTGAGACTCGCAGCGAAAAGCGATGCGGCACTGTGTCCTGCTGCGCTAGGTCGGTGGTCACATTGCTGCAGGTTGTATAGGTTCGAGTCCTCACAATTTTTCCCGACATTGATTCCCCCTGCCCCCCCCCCCCCAAAAAAAAAAAAAATGTATCTAATCAAATCCTACTGATGGATGAAATAAGTTGACCCTTTTCTTCTGATTCAGAGCCCGGAAGAATTGTTTAAAGGGAAGTTAATTCCGGGAAACATTCGTCACCGATGACACATGCGAGTTATGGGCAGTGACTTTATGGTCACAGAATTGCGTTCTGGATCATTTGCATGTCAACAATTGTGGGCATAATTAGTTGGGGAAGTCGGATGACAATGAGCTAGCAGTTTGTCAAATTTTGCCTAAGGGTCCGGGTACAGACTGAAGCACTTCGTTGCCATGCCAGATCCGAAAACATGATCATTCCAAAATATTACGCTCAATAGGATAATAAGCAAATAAATGAAAGAATAAGTGATGATCGTATTGGAAATGGGATAACATTTATGAGGAGGATTGGACCTAGTAATTCACAGTGATCGTCACGTGATACACGTCGAAAAATCTCAAAATTCGATTCAGGGAAAAGAGGAGGCAAGTTACCCTGCCAGGGTCCACGTTTGTCTCGAGGTTGAAAGCTTAAATTAATAGCCAAATTGTTGTTTTTGAGCACATTACAGTGGTTATATTGATTATTTTTGTTTTCATTTTAATTGACTTAGATACATCGTCATCACGTATCCACTGAAGCCAAGGATGACCAGAGGCACCACATCTATCCTATTGGCCATCATCTGGCTAGTCTCCACCACAGTCACGGTTCCGGTTGCCGTCCACAGCGAATTGTACACGGTGCGGCTACTCGACGGCACGGTCATCGTTCAGTGCGCCGAGAACTGGAAGAACGGCTACGCTATGAAGGCGTACACTCTGCTAATGGTGTGTGCGGAATTTCTGGTTCCGCTGGTCGCTATGTGCGTGGCGTACTACCTGATTGCCAAGACGCTGTGGTTCCGGGAGATTCCCGGTGGTCATAACACGGAGGAGCAGGAACAAGTGGCTGAGAACTCCAAACGGAGGACGATCCGTATGCTTATCATTGTGGTGGCGCTGTTTGCACTCTGCTGGGCCCCCTACCATGGATTCGCCATCACCCGTGACGTAGTCATCCCCGCGTCGATGTCAGAGAACTTTGCGCTTTACCACACTCTATTCTACGTCGTGGAGGCATTGGCTATGAGCAACAGCATATTCAACACACTTGTGTACATTGTCTTCAACGCCAACTTCCGCAAGTGCGTCATGCAGATGAAGTTTCCGCGTACGTTCCACCACGTGATGCGCCATAGCAGCATGAAGACACGGTCTTCATGGCCTACCTCTAATTTCCGCATGGGGACCTATCAGCGATCCACGGGGCCTGACAAGTCCTTCGGGATGTCCAGTCCCTCTCGCTCACCCGTGACGAGGCGTCCGGTCCAGGCAAAATGCGTAGAAAACGATTTGCTATGTTAAAAAATTCAAAAAAGTCCCACGTATTGTTTTTATGCAAATTAGTGCCGCCATTACCGAAAAATCTATGTTTAATTAGATCTCAGCCAATATTGCAGATAACTGAACGAACTAGATGTCTAAACCCATGTTTTCAAGGTCAGAAATCACAATAAAACTATTTTGGAAGTCACCACATGTGTTTGTGGCATATCTCGGCCGATATAGCACATAACTACACCAGTAAGGTGTCTAAACCCATGTTTTGAGGGTCAAGTATCATTAGAGGATCATTCACGAAGTAACTATGCGTGTCTTAGGCATGAAAATATGTAAATTATAAGGTGTCGGTTTATCAGATATTTGATTTTTAGCCAATATCTCGGCCAATATTGCACATAACTGCACAAGTAAGGTGTCTAAACCCATGTTTTGAGGGTCAGGTATCATTAGAAGACCATTCACGAAGTAACTATATGTGTCCTTGGCAGGTAAATTTGTAAATTCTAAAGTGTCGATTTATCGGAAATTTGATTTTTAGCCAAAAAAAAAAGCAACAATGATCAAAGTTTATTTTAAGCCATCATATTTAAAATAAACTGTACTATTGGCTGAAATTGAATATAATATTGGCTGAAAATCAATTTTTTGATAAACCGGCAAATTAGAATTTACATATTTTCATGCCGAAAGACACACATAGTTACTTCGTAAATGGTCTTCTAATGATACCTGACCCTCAAAACATGGGTTTAGACACCTTACTTGTGTAGTTAAGTGCAATATTGGCCGAGATATTGGCTAAAAATCAAATATCTGATAAACCGACACTTAATATTTTTCATATTTTCATGCCAAAGACACACATAGTTACTTCGTGAATGGTCTTCTAATGATACTTGACCATCAAAACATGGGTTTAGACACCTTACTGGTGTAATTATGTGCTATATTGGCCGAGATATGCCAAAAACATGATGTTCCGGTATTAGCGGCACTAATTTGCATATTCCTATGCCACAGACACATGTGGTGACTTCCAAAATAGTTTTATTGTGATCTCTGACCTTGAAAACATTGGTTTAGACACCTAGTTCGTTCAGTTATCTGCAATATTGGCTGAGATATAGTTAAAAATAGATTTTTCGCACTTATTTGCATAAAAACAATACGTGGGACATTTTTTGAATTTTTTAACATAGCAAATCGTTTTCTACGCATTTTTTCTGACCTAGACACGTTGATTAGAAATTGATTTCCGAGGGTGCACGATACCCCCCTTTTCCGACTAAACTATAGGTTTTGCCCTTCACCGACGCGTAAAGACTGTATACTCAGTGTGTTACCTCCCGAGTGAAAGTTGGAAAAAATATCACTCGGTGGGACTCGAACCCACGACCTCGTGCTTTCTAGTGCAGACGTCTTACCACTGATGTACATAGAATCTGATGTACATAGCAGCGGGTACCGCGTTACCGTATCATTCATCGCAGGTCGTATTAGCATTATGATTGGCGCCATGCTTAAATGTGGGTCAAAACTTCGAAAAAGCCGTCTGTGGAAGCATAATAATCATCAGACATTATGCTCCCTGAATTTGTCCCAACAACCCAATGAATGCGATAAGCTGGAATACACTTCTGATTCTAATGTACATATAAAGCAAATACTTCACATTCTAGCATTGCTGCAAGACATGGCTGAGCATTGATTTGTGTCATCTAGGTGGGAAAACTATGGTAATGTAACACAGAGGAGCATTAGACAGGCTGTTAGATTGCGAGAGTGTGTTCTTAGCAAGTACGACAATGGGAAACTATTGAGTAATAATACAAATACAAGTGATAATACAAATACTAATGAACACTGATTATGCGCATACATCCAACTAAAAACAGAAACATTAAGAAACAAGAAAACAAACTAAAAACGGTACATAATTTTACATTCTGACAAGAAAGAGAAATTATGCCGTGGTGATTTAGATAACAGTTGTGTGTTCAGAGAGTCGTTTTCAATGAGCTGGGAGATGTGCTAGAACGGATGTTAATGGGGAGACTCTATTCCTCAGACGTGGGACAGCTGCACGGAAAGAGATCTGTCCCCAGGAGTGGTAAGATCTCGGTATATCTAGGGGAAAAAATGGTTAGCAGACTGAGCGCCTTAATAATCTAAACTATATGCGAGACGTTTAAACCCATAGGATAGGAGAGTACTACGTAGCGTATCACGGACCTATCCATACTAGAGGCAAAGTTGTACATGTTTCAGAGTCGCGCCAATCGAACCCAAAGCATTCAAATTATGACTACAGTGGTCCCAAATAGTCGATAGTGCCAGACATTGCACTGAGTATCATCATCGTATTTTGAATTCAACTCGCTCTGTATTTCGTTCCAATCGTCAACAACTTAAACTTTATCTAGCTTTTTCAAGCGTCGAGCTTTTCATGTTCACTGTTCAATTTCTAAGTATAATATTGATTCGGTGCGATTCTGTAGCGTAATTCTGAAATGAGAGTCATTTATGAGAGTCCAGCACCATGTCGGGATTGGCTCCAATGATTCAAGTTCTTCTCCTTGTACCGAGAAATGAATCAAGGTAACTGTTTTTATAAGTCAAGAAGAGGAGCTTGCGACAAGTCTGTCATGTCCTTAGCTGCTGGACTCAAAAGGGAAATCCTTAGTTCCAGTTCGAATATCAGAACCAAATGTGCACATAGCACGAGTCTCATTTTTGTTGAGTGATTCAAAGATTGCTTTACTCTTGAAGACATCTTCCAGATAACTCTTTTTGAATGTGTCATGTATGCTTGGGTGTGTGTGTCTGTGTACAGTGATATCAATCTAGCGCATGTGGGCAATTGTAATGAACATTGCAAAAGTAAACAGGTGGAGTTAAGACCAACGTTTTGGCGAGGTAAAATATTGATGTTTATAGTTTGGAGTCGGTGCAAAATGGACTAAAAAGTACCACGCATTTGTTGCGTCCGTAAAATATTGTATTTTGAAAGAACACATTCGGATGACGTTCCTACAGGGTTTGGAGGTGGCGCCTACAATTATTCTTCGCTGTAAAATACCCGTTGTCAAATCTACCACAGTCTTGCAACGGTGGAAACATTTGCAAAATACTGAGGGGGAAACTTGTCGCCGTCCCCCACTCCGATGTTCTCCCAATTAGATATTACTTCTTGGAGTTTAACCAATGGTAATTAAGATCCGAAAAAATAACAACTTTTTTTCTTCTATTCCTGGGTAATTATAGTATACAGATGCTGGAGGTACTTTGATTCAGACAACATCCTCGTCTGGTAAATAACAAAACAATACCTGTCAAATTTGCAACGTTTTGAAGCAAAGGTTAAAAGTCAAACTGAGATGGTAGAAGTCGTCGTATTTAGAGGTAAAATGAAAATTGAGTGGGATATCCAATGTGTGATAAAGTGTCGATGGAGAGTTAAGATAGACGTCAGTTGGTCTGAGAAATGTCTGGTGAAGCATTAGTGCGTTACACTTTGAATCCGAAGCATATTCAAAAGAATGGCATGTGTAATAAATAATGTTTTTAAAAAGGGCACTTGTGAAAGGAAAGAATTTATCATAAAAAGCTAACAAGAAATTGTAAGTTTGAGAGACAGCATTGTTGTCAGTTGGTTGGTTGGTTGGTTGGCTGTCAGTTGGTTGGTTGGTTGATGTGATGTTTTGTTTCCTTGATAAGGATGCCTCAGTCTTCTTGTGTTGTTATTTGCTGTGCTTGTCATCATCATTGCACCTCTGTGTCGAGTGTGGCTTTAGAAGGTGAGCGCGAGAATAGGAGACATGCATGAACAGTTGATCGTGTGATTGCAAAATACATATCGGACCAGAATTGTACGTGCACGTTGTGAACTGTGAGGAATGGATCAGCATTTGAGGTATCAGTTCAAAAGTGTTTGGGAACATACAGTTTATCCGCATGGGGTTATACGCTATACAGGGTGAGTACAAAAGAACGAAATCCAAATGTCGGGACTATTGTTTCATTGAATTTCTGCATGTAGCACTTTCAAAATCTAGGACATTAAAGCCTAATTCAAAAGCTTTCTTTAAGTCAGGAATCATTCAAATCACTCATGTACTTTGTAAGTTACGGAATTTTAAACACAACCACCGTTTTAAAGTTCTGACCACGGATCACAAAAAAAGCGTGCGTTCTTTCAGCAAAACGAAAACAATTTACACACATCCCTATGTGATTTGTTTTTGTTTTGCTGAAAGAACACTGAACGGATTTTGTGAACCGTGGACAGAACCTTAAAACGGTGGTTGTGTTTAAAATTCCGTAACTTGAAAAGTACATGAAAAAATTCGAATGATTCTTGTACTTAAACATGGGCTTTCATATCCTAGATTTTGAAAGTGCTACATGCAGAACTTCACTAAAACAATGGTCCCAACATTTGGGTTTTGGTTTTTTTTTACTCACCCTATACTTCCCCCGGAATGATCTGCTGACGTTTTTGAATGAATCGATAGGGATGAGTGAATGGATGATATACGGTCTTGAAATAAAAGAAAAACGAATGTCAAAGAATGCTCAGAGGAAACGGGACAAGAGAAAGAATTTATATATATTTCGTTTTGAACTCTCATTTTGGGACCAAACACCGTGCAGGTATAAGCTTTTCAAGTATACTTTTAATACGAAAATATCCTTCGGAATAACAGTATGGGACGCGATCAGTAATACATAATGGGGTTCAATGTTTAATGAATCTATTATCGGAACGACTGTAACCTTGAAATAAAAAGTACTATTGCATTTAGTTCTAGCTGTAACTGTTGTTTAAAACAGTCGTCCGTATATGTATAGCTAATGATGTCTAAATTTGTTCACATTTTATTGATGCTATGGTACGATTTCCCGAAAAACCGTTTAATATAATTAAATATTCCATATACGCATGTATTATTTCTGGTATAAAAAAATAAGATTCTTTAAAACCGTCTATTATGTCACTGTAGCTCGCAATCCTGGGGAAATCTGCAGAGACGTACACGAAGAACAAATATTCATTCATAAAGGTTGGATGAAACCCACATAGTGTTTGGAAACTCACGAAATATAGAAAACAATAAAGGATTACTCTAGAAAGTGCGTTTAGCAATTAAACACAATCCTCCTCTCACTTTGTAATCATGTAAAGAAACTAAACACTATGTGTCCAATTCCTAAACATCGATGTTCATTTGCTAAATATTTATATCCATCAACACTCTAATCATGTTTAGTATTTAAACATGTTTACAAAATGATTGTAAAAGAAAGTGTTTACAAAAGTGTTTGCTTGCCAACCACAGTTTTTGCAGTGAACATAGTTCACCTTAATGTATGAAGCTCGTTTGACTACGTGCATAATGTGGAGAAGACCTTTTGTAATCTTCAAGGGCATCTCAAATACTAGCAGAGAGCGTCCGAATTTGATAACTATCGGGAAAAGATGTTTTACAATAAAAAAATATAATACAATAACGACTGAGCTTCTTGGTTAAACAACGGTAACTGGAGCTGTTAAATGCTGTTTATTTGCAGGTGATTAGAACAGATAAACCAAAACCAGACATTTGCTGGAAATTCTGACTTGTGAGAAAATTGCATGTCGAAACTCGAGCCTCCGAACGATCTTATCTCCATTGCGATATTATGGCAACGGATGCACACCCCAAAAAAAACACCTTGAATAAAATCGTTACATTTCTGTGCATTTGAAATACTCATAATGTAAGCCCCCAGGCTGATATTTAGTCCAGTCCAAACTAGTAGCGTTATTTTACGATTGTGATTAAAAGACAGGGAAAGAAGACCTCCACTGCAAGAAACGAGTTAAAACATTGCAGTGTTTAACCTACCGTCAACTGTGGTAGATTTGACAGGTTGTTCTCATCTAATTTAGCAAATGGGCTTGAAGCAGCTTCGTATGGGATCTTTAATGCCAGATCTGAGCCACAGTGGGTTGATATGTCAATTCTAGAGTAGGCTCTCTAACCGGCTTTTTAGGTTTTCACTTTGATTATGATCGTCGATTTAACTTTCAGAGATTTGTTTCTTAACATGGATTATTTCGGGGGGTATTTAGCAAGGTACGTGTTCGTTCTTGCCATCATTTTAATGTTCCCCCTCTAATATCAGTCCAGTCCTTAAAAAAACTGTAGGTCTAATTTCGGTGTATCTTTTTAATGTTCCTTTCAGGTGTGTCTTTTTAATGTTCCTTTTGTATTTCTAATTTTATATTTGTTTGCGTGCAATTAATCGTATTTTCTTTTGTAATTAGGTGTAGTTAATCCCTTGTACCCCTTTACCCAGCATATAATCTGTAATAGGATCAATCACCTGTTTTTCTTTGGTATATTATCTTTTTGGTTTTAAACAAATAATCAATCAAATTGACTGAGGGGTTATAGGTCTACAGACTACAGTATTTGTTTTGCTTTTAGTTGCCCCTAGCCCATCTTGGTGAATTTTATAATTTTTTCTCTTTGTGTTTTCCTGGTTATTGATGTATAGGCCTATGTATTGCAGTCTTGTCTATTGTATATTTGTATTATTTTATTTGGCTGAATAAATAATAAATGTCCGAAACATGACAAGCCAAATATTTTTCCCTTGTACTTGTTTGCACCTGAACACTAATCTGAAACCTAGTGACAATTTTTCAATTCGTTTTTTTGAATATGATTTAGAGCCTCCTAGTGTGTTATCAAAATTTCCCCGTATAGCGGGACAACTTTGCAAAATATCCGAATTGAATGAAATTGATATTATTTACAAAACTTGTACAATTATAACTGAACAATAATGTTATTTATAACCATGGAAAAATAGCAACATAATAGTTTAGGAAATGTCTTTCATGAAATTAATTTTATTATAGAATTGTAAGTAATATCGGTAGTAGGTTTATACATGGTAAGGCTTAATTCTGCCCGTTACCAAGGGTAATAACTAAGGTGACCCCAGTTTATGATATGTTTTCTGTAAGATGTTCTGCTCGAGAGTAAATTCTCTGTCGCGGACCTATTATAACTCCCATAAAGTCAACATGTTATAGTCTCTTTCGAGACGCTATAGTGGATAGCCTCACGCCGGCGTCGTGTGCCGTTTGTTTCACAAAAGTGCGCCCTCACACGATATATTTTGAACAGCTTGCATTGCAAGTGTAACATTTCCTTCACTTCAAGTATTTCCCCATAGCCTATCCAAACATGTTGATCAGTGTGATAAGGTCAGCTGACAACAATTGACCAACCAACAGCTTTGGCCACTTGGTACTTGGTACCAAACATTCTTTTGGTCGGTATATATCCAATTAAAACACCTTTTAAAACACAGTGTAAGCTTTAGAGGGCGTTGTACTCACTTTCGTGGCAAATTTCATTTTTTGTTCCTGTTTTTGTTCCAATGTTTGTATTTTCTACCACAATGAGCCCTACAAGTACTTATGGTAGTTTGGTTTTTTTTGCATTTTTTTATGCACAAAATGCTAAAGAAGTACCCCAGAACAACGACAATATTGTAGACTGCAGAAAAATGAAAATTAAAAGCAGTTTTATGCGCAAATGGAGGCCATTTTGGAGTTGGTCACGAGACTATGAACTGTAGTCTAATGTGGATACCTAGTGTGGATACCTGGTTCCACGAGAGAAAACATGGTTTTACCAACGAAAATCAATTATTTTCATGTACTTACACACAATAACCAAGCTTTAACATTACTAAGGGAATAAATGTGTGCTTGAGAGGTTTTTATCACTCTGTTTAAGACCGCTTAGAGTCTGGGTGCTGATAATTACCAGAGCCGGAGGGTCGGGTAATTATCAGCACCCAGACTCTAAGCGGTCTTAAACAGAGTGATAAATACCGACCGAGCACATATTTATTCCCATTCATAAATACCTTTTTGGTATAAAGAAATCAAATAATTCGTTCAAAAATCCTGATTTTGTTCAATAAGTTCACTTCGTGCTTTTTTAAACATCCCTCTAGCAAAATACTGGAGTTTTCAGCTGGCGAGTAAGATGTAAACAACCCTTTTATGGAGATTGACGCGCGCGTAGCATGTTATGCGCAATGTCGCGCAGAACGCACCTGGGGCGTTGCGTGTTGAATTTAGAACTATAAAATTCTGACTCGCTGGTAGTGTTCCGCATGCCTACGTGAGGATTGTGAACGATCAACCAATAAAATGGTAAGAGGCACCGGATTTTTAGGAGTCCACTTTTTATTGTGACACTGGAAAAGTGTTTAAGACCAGCTAGCCATGTCTTTATCCATCCGTTTAAGACCGGCCACGTGACGGGCTCTCGACCAATAGGAATAGCTAAACTGTTTGAGGTATTTATGAATGTAGTTTTAAATTGCTTGCCATGCTAACCAAGGACATTCTCCGGAATTTGAGTACCAATATAATGAATTAGGGCAGTTTGGGATACTGCACGTATTAACAGTCAGACAGCGCGAGAACCTTGGTTATTTATATACATGGCGCGCGACGCACCAATCGCCCTCTATAGTCAGACCACGCCTGGGTATCGTGGGGAAAGACACTGACTGTGAGAGAGACTTCAAAACTGTTTGACTAAACCTAAGTTGGACTTACGTAAGTAATTAATGAATTATTGTTACAATATTACACCGATACAAATTTGGAAAAGTCACCAAATTTCATGCCGATCGGCAAAAGCGTTTCGGAGCTATTACAAGACGCTTGTGCTCCTTTTCGGTCCTAATAGGGTTAATCAGGACTGTAATAATTGACCAAAACCTCATTGGGCTGGGCTTCAGAATCGGTCTTATATGCCTTCGATGATAAAGGCATGATATTTTGCATAGTTTTAGCTTATTCATGTTGTACAATACTAAGATGTTCAGCTAAAGGGCCTAATTTCGCAGCTTTGCCTTGTAAAAAAGAAATACCCGCCATTTTCCCAAATTGCCAGCTTCAGCTGTTTAGGTGCCTTTGATATGGTCAATTAAGGCCACTGTAGCGAGAGGAGACCTGGTTAATCAGCGATGCACCACATAACATGGTTTAAAACCCTACATTCGTAGAAAAAGTCCTTTGACAAACATGACCACCTTCCCAATATGGACGCCAAAGACATTATGTCTAATTGTCTAGGTTAAAATGTATAAAATAAAGTTCTTGGAGAAGCCCAAGCCCAGAGTGCTTAATAATAATATAGTGCTTATATGGCGCTTTATACCAAAGGTCTCAAAGCGCTTCACAATTATTATTGTCCCTGTTCATCAGGCCATGAGACCAGTTTCTGCAGCAGCTCAAGATCAGTGCAATCTGGTCTCTACCTTCACAGGTACCCATTTATACTCCTGGGTGGAGAGAGGCAATTGTAGTAAAGTGTCTTGCCCAAGAACACAAGCACCATGTTCCCCGTTCGGGTTCGAACCAACGTACCGCGGCAGGTGAGCCGAACACCGTAACCATTGGACCACAGCGCTTCCAACGATCTTCCTTCCTATACTGGCAGTAAGTTATTTGGCCAGCTGTGACAGGATATACTTTTGCCCGCGCTCTCTCGACACCCCGACCCGCGGCCAAAACCGCCTACAGTCGACACCGCGAGTTTATTAAAACTCCAGATAAACTCTGATGAGTGGCTCCCCAATAGTTCATGGTTGTCTTTGACCGAGACTGGTTGTGCGACAGTCTACTACACATGCGCTTTACGAAGCAGTCGTGGAAATGTCGCACGGGTGTAGTACGCACGCGCGAACATCTCCTAGCTAGCTATGCATTAGTCTAGTTCCCAGGCCCCAAAAAATGTGACTATTTCTGATGAATCCATCATTTGCATGTGCAAGAATTTTGAACACGTATGCAAATGAGGAGTAGTCTGGTGCCTGCATGTGCGTTACATCAGCGTTTGTTTTTGTATGCGGTGTCTGGGGTAAAATAGCATAAATTCGTCGCTCCATGAGTGATGAAAGCACTATATTTAGAAGTATGCCTCCCGTTTCCGAAAATGTCCGAAGTTTGCCGAATGTATTTTGTTGATACTCTCGGATAGCGGCCGGGTGTTTCCAAGTGCACAACAGGTCTTATTTATACCTGCCATGATTACAAAATAAAATAGATAAAATTCATTGCTTGCATGTAAAATACTTGAAATTCAATAACGATGTTGTGCATCAAGTATACTTTCAGATCGTACGAGGGGCGAGCTCTGCTGCGTCATGTACTATTTCGATTCTGACGACGGTTACTTGGATTTACTAAAACTTGGCGTGGTCTCCATTTCGGCTTCACCAGCTAACATTGCTATTTGGATCCCTAACTTTGAAGTTTATCCGAAGATTTTATGATCGCGAGGTGCATACTGCAACGGATAAATTCGGCAACTGAATATGTATGAGGTATTCTAAAACAAATATTACATGGTTTATTTCGGGGTGGGGGATAGTCGATATAAGCTCCCCTCGGTATTGGAAGTTGACACACTAGGATGTCAACTTCCAATACCTGGGGCAGCTAATATCGACTATCCACCCTCAAATCATTTCATATTGTACTCACTGGTAGTATTGCGCATGCCTACGTGTGGATTGTGAACGTTCAATCAACAAAACGGTACTGGCACCGGATTTCAAAAGAGTCCAAATTTCATGTTGTAACCAGGTCGAGTTTCAGTACTTACTTTTACCCGACAGGTTCCTTACTCCATGTACTCCAGCATTCATTTCATAACTTTTGTAACTTCGTGTTTGTGTCATTTTACATGTGAGCAGCCATTGCGATCATGCTTTTTGCCTAGCGCCCTCTCGCGGCCAACTAAACTTTTTTTTACAACGCGCGCCGCCTAGAATTTTGCTCAACTATGCGATGGGCGTAGCGAGCATGCGAGTTTTGCGTTCCACCGCGCTTTGTTAAAGAGGAATAGCTGACATTCCGGGCGTTTTCGTATGGTTTTCTTGTAGGGCTAGGTCCAAAATATTGTTGATTCCGTTCCAACTCTGCTTTGGGTTGACATCTATCTGACTGGTTCTGCTCCTGCTTTGCGACCAGCATTTACAGCGAGCATTGCACACTCCACTTTTTCTGCAAGTTTTGGGTGCGGCTCCCCGATAGCAGCAATATAATTTTATATCCGGCGTTGCCGGCATTGTATTTTGCAATATTTTTTGCTGCTTCTACATCAATTTTAACACCGAGCACGGAGAAGACATGAACGTAGATCATCCCAAGTGGTGAGTAAACCCATGTGTGTTATTTAACTCTTTTATGCCTGAAGCTGTTTATGCCTGAATCTGTAACATTTTTATGCAACATTTTGTTCACTGACTGATGTATTTATAAAAAAAAAATTCTTTGATTTAGAAATTAGGAAACCAGTTTTTCCCAAATTTCTTTGAATTAAATATCGTTAATAATGTATTTGGATCTTGAAGTTATTCCCATAATTCATTAGACATTTATTGTTTTTATGCATTTCAGATAATATCCTTGGAGCGACTTCATTAGCCTATTTCCCTATTTGACTGTCGTTTTTATATACCCAACAAAGTTCTGTTTTTATATACTCACCAAAGTTCCTAATATAATTCTTTTTGTAAATACTGTACCTGATCATTTGTATATATATTGTCTCTACTTATACTATGAATAAAACATTTCATATTATTGAGACAACAGAAAACTTCGCTCTATCCAAATAATTTTTATAGTGGAACCACTCGGTTGAAAGGAGAGTGCCACATTTTAAACTAATCAATTCCACTCTCCCCGGTTACACTTGGCGTAGTCGGCAGGATTTGTATATATATTGTCTCTACTTGTACTATATATAAAACATTTCATATTATTGAGACAACAGAAAACTTCGCTCTATCCAAATCATTTTTATAGTGGAACCACTCGGTTGAAAGGAGAGTGCCACATTTTAAACTAATCAATTCCACTCTCCCCGGGGAGAGTGGAATGTAAAATGACACAAACACGAAGTTACAAAAATTATGAAATGAATGCTGGAGTACATGGAGTAAGGAACCTGTCGGGTAAAAGTAAGTACTGAAACCCGACCTGGTTACACTCACACCCTGATTTTAAAGAAAAAAAGACTTTTGTAAAAAGGGAATTTCATAGTAACTAAGAGTTAAAAGGAATATCCTATTTTTAAAAACTACTACACCAGCTCCTCGAAATAAACTTGGACAATAATAATATGTTCAAATGGTCGAGAGCGCGATAAAAGATTGTCCACCACTAGTATTTGACTAGTGAATTAGAGATTACCTCATTATGGACCTTAAATCTAAAACTCCCAATTTGGCCATAATTAGACATATGAAAGTCCGCGTAAAAAATGAAGATTTGGCTATGAGTTTCTACAAATAAAAAATCCCTAAAAAACATCCATAATATCAGTATTGATTAAAATTGCAAGATTGTGTTGAATGACGGGATAGAGAAAAATGGCAAAAATATGGTCCACCTCTAGCATGTCGCTAGAGAAATAGAGATTATCTCCAATGGACCCAATAACCTAATTCTCAATATATAATCATACTACACTAATCTTACTATAAAAACCCTAGTATCTGGCTACACTTAATGTATTTTAAAAAACAAAATCCTCAACATCTATTTACAGGGCGTCTTTCAACCCCAACCTAAACATGTCTATTTATTCTAGTTGGGTTAGCTAATGCCAACATCGGTTAAAACGAAATTCGGACAATGAGAGAATACAATTTACCAAATACTGGCTTTACTATCAATACAGATATAATGGAATCTACATGTACAATGTGAAATAACAGATATGGCGTCTGCATTTAAGATTATCATAGGTTAAAGATGTAAGTGTAATTCGCCTAAAGCGCTAACTAAATCCTTTGCAAAATATTTACTTTCTGCAGCTTAGTACGATTTCAATATATTGCTACAAAAAGAATCCTAGACTGGCAATGGGACGATTAAAAAAAATAAAAACATCTTCAAAAATGTTAGGGTTTAGCTGACGACGCGCGTACGCAGTCAAGCAACGACAACCTTATATGCACGCTTTAGCGTTGAGCAGCTGCAGTGAGCCTACAATATCCACTATATAATACCCAAGCACGGTTGAATCACGTGCAACTAAAATGAAAAGTGAATCACGGGGTGGAAGAAGGGATGGATGGCATGAACGTAGTCACCCAAGTGGTAGTATGTCCCAAATCTGCATGCACAGAAAAATATAAATGAAAAGACATCTGCCACAGGGGCATTAAAATGTTCAACAAGAATCATTGTAACAGAGCTCCATTAAAAATATCAAGAATTCCAAGCACTTCCTCAATAAGCCAAAAAGGTAATGTTGAAATAAATACAACAATTACTATGAGAGGAAGAATATTGAGCTATAAAGGAGCAGTGCATATTAAAATAACAATTAGAATACTAAAAATGAAAAAGCTTTGGATCCGTCCAACTCTACGCTACAGTGTGTGTATAAGCAGGCGCAATATACATGTGTTTCCGAAGTAAAATTTCGTTGTGTTCTTAGTCTTTTTTCTAGGTTTTCAGAGAACAATAATAATGCAATGAATTACAACAAGTAAGATATATTACCAGCATCGGCAAAAATATGAAAAATGAAGCTCCTACAGCCCGCTCCAGAGATCAATCGTCGTTGTCAGTTCGATGGACGGCCACCAAGATGGAAGTGCTTCAGTAGTGTCTAAAGGCAGCACCAGAGTCTCTTGGAGAACAATGTGTTTTTTTTTCAAGATGGCACCAAGTAAGGAAGGCGGCAGGAACCTGGGTTATTTAAGGGTCCGTCGGTGACAAAGGAGTTGCCAGTTCAATGGCGAAAAATGGCCACACCAAGTCTCTCCAAATGGCTACAACAAATGCTGGAGTTTCTGGCTAGTATAGGAGTTGAAGAAGTCACCAGGTCAGGCCAAGTACAGCACCCTGGTTGTACCCATATCTTCCGCTGGGCCTACCATGCCGATGCCGAGCTTAGCCTGGACACCCAATCGTCATGAGCAGAACGACGCCACAGAGCTCCCGGTCTCATCAGTGCCAGGCGACTTCCCTTTATATTTGATTGCCGTTTAGCCCTGATTTGATTTATCTAATTTCGCTCCCCAATCCAAAATAAAGTGGATAGCAAAGCTATCCTGCCGACTACGCCAAGTGTAACCGGGGAGAGTGGAATTGATTAGTTTAAAATGTGGCACTCTCCTTTCAACCGAGTGGTTCCACTATAAAAATGATTTGGATAGAGCGAAGTTTTCTGTTGTCTCAATAATATGAAATGTTTTATTTATAGTACAAGCAGAGACAAAATATATACAAATGATCAGGTACAGTATTTACAAAAAGAATTATATTGGAAACTTTGGTGAGTATATAAAAACAGAATTTTGTTGGGTATATAAAAACGACAGTCAAATAGGGAAATAGGCTAATGAAGTCGCTCCAAGGATATCTGAAATGCATAAAAACAATAAATGTCTAATGAATTATGGGAATAACTTCCAGATCAAAATACATTAGTAACGATATTTAATTCAAAGAAATTTGGGAAAAACTGGTTTCCTTATTTGTAAATCAAAGAAAACTTTTTTATAAATACATCAGTCAGTGAACAAAATGTTGCATAAAAATGACTTTTACATAAAAAAGATTCAGGCATAAACAGCTTCAGGCATAAAAGAGTTAAATAACACACATGGGATTTACTCACTACTTGGGATGATCTACGTTCATGTCTTCTCCGTGCTCGGTGTTAAAAATGATGTCGAAGCAGCAAAAAATATTGCAAAATGCAATGCCGGCAACGCCGGATATAAAATTATGTTGCTGCTATCGGGGAGCCGCACCCAAAACTTGCAGAAAAAGTGGAGAGTGCAATGCTCGCTGTAAATGCTGGTCGCAAAGCAGGAGCAGAACCAGGCAGATAGATTTCAACCCAAAGCAGAGTTGGAACGGAATCAACAATATTTTGGACCTAGCCCTACAAGAAAACCATACGAAAACGCCCGGAATGTCAGTTATTCCTCTTAAACAAAGCGCGGTGGAATGCAAAACTCGCATGCTCGCTACGCCCATCGCATAGTTGAGCAAAATTCTAGAAGCGCGCGCTGTAAAAAAAAGTTTAGTTGGCCGCGAGAGGGCGCTAGGCAAAAAACATGATCGCAATGGCTGCTCACATGTAAAATGACACAAACACGAAGTTACAAAAGTTATGAAATGAATGCTGGAGTACATGGAGTAAGGAACCTGTCGGGTAAAAGTAAGTTCTGAAACCCGACCTTGTTACAATGTGAAACTGGAAAATTGATTCAGACCAGCATGACGGTCTTCATCAACCGTTTGAAACCGGCCATGTGACGGGCTCTCGACCAATAGGAATGGGTGAATTATTTTTGAAAGCATCTTGATGTTTGTAACAGCTCGTCAATTGAAGGGAGTGAAACAAATGCCACGCCTCTGACGGATAGGGTAGCTCTCTCCTATGTTGCACAAGGGACAGGGACCCCCCCCCCCTCCCTGACGAAATGCAAAAATGTGTTGTATTTTAAGAGAGGAAAGAAACGAATGACAGCATAGCAGCACCTCAAATCCGGTACTTGTTCTAGCCAATCCTGCTTTAAAGATAAAAAATGTCTGCGACTGAAAAACAAATAGACCACATATTCTTTAATACCTATTAAATTTTTACCATTGGAGTCCATTCTGAAAAACATGCCGAAAACCTCATACAATTACATATAATTTATTCTAAAATGTACACTAGATTCAAAACACTACCGTCTTCCAATATTGTTCATGTTTTTCCAACTTTCATACTGCCAGAAAAAAAATGGGAATTGAAAGAGAAACCAACACGGTTCTAAATAGTGAAACTGGAGCTAGACAACTCAGAGTGCACACCATTAAACATTTTAATTAATTAAAATAGTTCATTTTAGTCAATGCTTCGATTGAATGAATAACTCTCTCAATCGTCTTGTCCCTCAATTCAGTCTGGTGGAGTAAATTTACATTTGAATAAAGTGATATTTCACTCTTGGCCAAAGTGCAGTAGCGCGATGGTCATTACCCATAACCCATTTCGAATCTTGTTTTTATTTACCCGTTGACTGTCATTTTGAACTCTTGCATGTTGTAGTTCTGGGTCGTGTTAGTGACTGCTGTCTGGATAAGACAATCATACTGTTCGTTACCTGGACGGCAATCATCGTACAGATCGTCCGGCGGAAAAGCTTGTACTTAAAACAATAGATGATCGGGTTGAGGCAACAGTTGCAGGCCGTCATTTTGGTTCCGATGACATTAACAGGTCCCTTGTCTTCCAAATCGATCCAACCAATGTTGAACATGAAGTAGGTGACCTGGCTGGGAGTCCAACAGACAATGAATGTCACAAAGACAATGACCAGACTTTCGAACATGTCCCTTCTTACCCTGAGAAGCTGATGCTGCTTATGCATCTGCTCCGCCCGACCCACCTCTGATGTCGTTATATGGTCCTGGTCAACGATGGTAGTTTTCAGGGACATGGGTTTTGTTTGACGCTTCAGCGTCCTTGCGATGCGTATGTAACAGAAGAGCAAAATCACGGTCGGAAGGAAGAACTGGAAGCAGATATAAGCGGGCCCATTACCTTGGAGGATTGGAAGTTTCGGAAGACACACGTATGGCCGTCGACGACGCTGTAAAGGAAGAACGAGTAGGATTTGATGAACGTGACAAGCAGCTACATGATTGCTATCGTTGCTGCTACTCCCTTGCGGGAATGAATCAGCCGAAAGCGGAGGGGTTTAACGATTTTGATGTACCTGCCCAGAGTCAAGGCGAGGAGGTTGTAGGTGGACGCGACGAAGAGCAGAAAGAGGGTGACATCCCCGATCCACACACGGCACAGCAGCTCACCGCCGAACGTCTGTGGTACCTGGGCGGGGACGGGGATTGTTATCGTCGCTGATAAGTTTTTTTCTTATTGATAAGTTAACCAATGTAATTTGAATGGAACGTTCATCGTCTGGTTCTTTTATGTGGCTTAATTTACAATTCAGATTGACTTAATTTGAATAGTATGTCTTCCATGTGTTCTTTTGTCGTCTTAATATATTATTATTCATCTTTGCCTAATTTGCATGGAATGTCGTGTCACATGGCATTGCTCCACCAATGGCATGGCAGAATACGCTTATCACGTGTAGTATGGCTATTTAAGCGTGGGAATTTCCAATACGCTTCAGTCTTCGTCACGTCGCCGAAAGCTGTGAAGACTGTAAGTTTCGTTCTTATTTTCTGTACTTTAATTTATATTTATGTAATTTGGGACATTTCACATTGTGACATTATCCTATTTTGTGAGTGTTTATCTGTGAATTCTGGCTTACTTGACTTTATATTGGTGTATTTAGTTGCAAAAGGTCATTCATGTAGGCACTAAAATGTACATGTACGTGTGCTTGTGCACGCATGGTTTTTGGTTTACCAGTTACGATATTGATTGAACGTAGTGTTTAGTGCTGTTTATCTGTTAATTTATGCTTGTATTTACAGCACCAGAATGCCGCTGTGAACCCAGAAAACCCCTGTATACTCCAGTAAACTACAGTACATACATTCCTGATACCCATCCATTGTGTGTAGCGACGGGTGTTGGCCCCGCATACGATTTGTGAGTTATATTCAAATCTAATTGCTAAGTTATAGGCTAACTGTAAACTTTATGAAGATGCTGTATCTATCTCAACCTGTGAAACTCTAAACACTGTGCTCTAATTAACTTTCATTTATTGTGAACATATTGTTTAATTGTCACTGTGTTTAAATATTGTACTTTGGTGTGTAATTGTCCTTATTTCTTTTATGTAATTAAATGTATTTACTTGTAATTTATTTTCAGTTTCACCTGCCTATTTATGGGCTGAGTAATAAAATGAAGGGGAAAGCATCCTACTAGTGTCACCTCGTCAATTTTTCGGTGTCACGCTTACACACAGTGACAGTGAAAAAATCGTCATCCCAGTGAGAACTACCGTCATCCCAGTGAGAACTACCGTCGTCCCAGTGCGAACTATCGTCATTTCCAGTGCGAACTACCATCACTCCAGCATCACATCTGCTTATCTTTGTTGTCGTCGCCTCCGAGCTTGGGTTGGTCATCGCTTCTTTCTACCGGACAGCGCATCGTAGTCTACACTGCTCAGCCTACCGCCGTCACTGACATCTCGTCCTGCCGTTCTCGTCTAGTCATCCCACAGGAAGTTGAGGAGACCTTCGCATCATGTCGACGGTGGCACAGCTCAAGACAACTAGGACTTCTGCTAAGAGAGCCGTGACCAAGCAAGTCAATAAGATAAGACAGTGTCTAGCTGAAGATGATTTAAGTGTCATTGATGATTATGTTGCAAAACTTAAAGATCTGTTTAAGGAATTTACGGCTGTCCATAATGAATATCATTCATTGCTTGTTGATGATGATGATGTAGATGCTAGTGAAACTTATTTTTATAAGGAACAGGACGTATACATATCCGTCCTTCACTCGACTAAGGGTATTTCTAAGGATATAAAGGTTGAAGTTGATCATGATAATGCTTCAAGTACACACAAATCAGGTACATATGGGGATTTATCTCGGGAAGAATTCTTGGGTTTGTTAAATTTACCTAAGGTTGAGCTGCAAGTATTTGATGGCAATCCTTTGCATTACCATCAATTCCTTAGAGCATTTGAAGTCAATGTTGATAGAGTATGTGAGGATAGTGATCTCAAATTAGCTAGGCTCATGCAGTATACATCTGGTTCTGCTAAGGAAGCTATTAGGGGTTGTCAGTTAGTTGGGGGATCCAGCGGCTATTCCCAAGCACGTTCTATCTTAGATAGTCGGTTCGGAAATAAACATCTTGTAACTGAACGTTTGGTTAAGGAACTTAAATCCGGTAAACAATTACGGTCCCCGCAAGAAATACAACAGTTAGCAGATGACTTGAAAACTGCTTTGCTCACACTTGGTCAGTTAAATACTCTGAACGAGGTTAAATCACAGTCCGTCATACTTGAGATAGTAGGCAGATTACCCAGCTATGTTCAGATGAAGTGGAAAAAGTCCGCCTTGAAGTCAGTTAAGGTTACGGAGCATTATCCTGGATTTAGAGACCTGGTTGAATTCGTAGATAATATTGCACGTGAAGTTAATGATCCGGTCTACGGTAACATGCATCCCAAACGTTTTGATAGGAACAAAAATACTGGTCAGGGAGTCTCACTTAATTCGTCTGTGTCAACTCAGTCTCAGTCAGGAAATAGTCGTAGGTCAGGTCAGCATTCAATCACCAAGTCATATGCTAAACCTGAACCACCTTGCGTATTGTGTAGCCAATCCCATCGTTTGTGGCATTGTGATAAGTTTAAAGCGATGAATCCCAAGGATAGGTTAAATATTGTAATTGTCAATAATCTTTGTCATAATTGCCTCCTCGCTTCTCACAGTACTGAGAATTGTGGTAAACGATCAGTTTGTGGTGTACAAGGTTGCGGTAGAAAACATACAATGTACATTCACTGTCCTGTCAATGCCCCAGTTGAATCTAAAGTGTCTAATGTAAGCTCATTTACTGATAAGGAAACCTACATGCCTATTGTTCAAGTGATGGTTAACAGTTCATGCAGGGTATTCGCTTTATTGGATAGTGGTTCAAGTAACTCGTTCTGCTCTCGGGCTCTAGTAGAAAGATTGGGATTGCAAGGGAGGCCTTCACAGTTTCAGCTTAGTACATTGAACAAGTCAGGTGTTCATCAGTCTAAAGTTGTTGATTTGTCACTTAGTTCAGAAACAGGGGAGATTGTACAGATGGATAATGTTTGTGTAGTTGATAACATACCTGTGAAAAGTGCATCTGTGAACATTGCACTTTTTACTCATTTCAGTGACATCAGTCCAATGCCTGCTTATGAACATGATGGTGTGATTGTTGATTTACTTATTGGTCAGGATAATGCAGAAGCTCTTGTACCATTGGAGGTGCGACGCGGCAGTCCCGAGCAACCTTTTGCAGTCCGTACATTGTTTGGATGGTGTGTGAATGGTCGGTCACCAGTTGGCAGAGTCAGTCGTAAGGTAGTGTCTAATTTTGTGTCTTGTCTACCCATTGATGATGTCTCTAAGTTGTGGAAGATAGAAAATGAGGGCTTGGAGTGTTCTTCGTGGTCGCAGGAAGATAGGTCTGTGATCAAGCTGTGGGACCGGGAACATCGGAAGATTGATGGGCACTACGAACTCCCCATACCCTGGAGAGACAGAGAGGAGTCCTTGCCGAACAACTTCGTCGTGGCCAAGTCCAGGTTAGATTCACTAGACAAGCGGTTGGTTGAGGGTGGTCTGTATCCTAAGTACAAAGCAGAGATCAACAAGCTACTGCATAAGGGTTATGCCGAGAGAGTTCCCCCAGATGAGATCATGACAGGTGAGAGGATTTGGTATCTTCCACATCATGCAGTGGTAACCGACAAGAAGCCCGACAAGCTCAGAGTTGTTTACGATTGTGCTTGTAAATTCAAGGGAAAGTCCCTCAACGAGCGTTGTCTACAGGGTCCTGATCTCATCAACAAGTTATTGCTAGTTTTGTTACGTTTTAGACAGCACAGCATAGCGATTCAGGCCGACATCGAAGCCATGTACAACCAGGTGAAAATACCACCCCGAGATAGAGATGCACTTAGGTTTTTGTGGTACAGTGATGGTCTCTTGGAATACTACAGAATGACTTCCCACTTGTTCGGGGGTGTTTGGTGCGCCTCAAGTTCGACCTATGCTCTCAGTCGTACAGTTATTGATACTCCAAATGTTCATCCCTTGGTTAGGTACACTGTGAATAAGTCATTTTATGTTGATGACTGTCTTAGCTCGGTGTCTTCGAAGACTGATGCAAAGACTGTTATCAAGGAAACTCCAAAGGTCCTGCGTAAGGGGGGATTCAGTTTGAAAAAGTTTGTTGTGAATGATGAGGAATTGTTGAGTGAAGTGTCTGAAGATTGTGTGGCCGAGGAAGTTCGTACTTTTGGTCCTTTGTGTGAAAGTCGAACTCTGGGTACAAAGTGGAAGGTATCTACAGATGAGTTCTTCTTCGAAGTCGGGCGTGACAGGGAGAGTCCTATCACCAGAAGGAAAATGTTGAGTGCCGTGTCATCCATATTCGACCCTCTCGGTCTATTAGGTCCTGTTGTACTTGCCGGTAAACTTCTGTTCCAAAAGGCTACAGCTGATAAATTGTCTTGGGATGAAGCAGTTCCATCACAGCTTGAAGATGCATGGTATTCCTGGGTGCAGTCATGTCATGCTATGAAGCAGCTGAAAATTCCTCGGTGTGTCAAACCACGTGAATTTGATGATGCCTTTATTGAGCTCCATCATTTTTCAGATGCCAGCTCCAAAGCGTATGGTTGTTGTAGTTACATCAGGTGTGTTAACAAACATGGAATGGTGCATGTCCAGTTGATCATTAGCAAGAATAAAGTTACACCGTTGAAGCAGTGTACCATACCACGCTTGGAATTGCAAGCCGCAGTTGTAGCAGTTAAAGTTGATGCATTGTTGAGACGTGAGTTAGATTTAGACATCACTTGTTCAAATTTCTGGACAGATTCTGAAATTGTGTTGAAATACATCAGTAATGATAGTAGGAGGTTTCACATTTTTGTTGGTAATAGAGTTGGTCTCATCAGAGAGTTGACCGATTCAAATCAGTGGCATCATATTGACAGCAAGTCTAATCCAGCTGATCTTGTGACGAGACCACAGTCGTGCTTGAAGTCAGATGACAAATGGTTCCATGGTCCAGACATTCTGCACAAGTACAAACATGATTGGGATATGGGTGATAGAAAACCAGTAGATTTGATGAATGAGGATCCAGAAGTCCGTAAGACTTCAATTGCAGCTTTCGGCGCCGTTACCACGGAATCTCTTGATGTTGTAGATAAGGGTTATGCATGCCAGTTAAACCGAGTTGTAGAGAATGATCCTATTGATCAGTTAATGCATAATTCTTCCTCTTGGTACAGGATGAAGCGAGCTTTAGCATGGTGGTTGAGATTTCTAGAGTTTCTGATGAAGCGCAAGCTTACAGGTCAACTAAATTTCAAAGAAATTTGTCATGCAGGGGAAATTCTTGTCCGCAAGGCTCAATTGCAATCATTTGCTCCCGAAGTTAGTAGATTAAAAAAGGGGAATTTTGTCAAAGCTTCAAGTTCCTTGAAAGCTCTTAATCCTTACCTAGATGATCAAGGTTTGCTGAGAATGAGTGGCCGTGTGAACGAAGACAATAAGGTTAAGAATCAGTTTATTGTCTCAGGGAATCATGTTATTGCAAGGTCAATTGTGAACGACGTACATGGTATTGCTCATGTGGGTGTAGAATGGGTACTAAGTATGATTAGGAGAGAATTTTGGATTACCAGAGCAAGACCTCTCATCAAAGGGGTTATTAAGGCCTGTGTAACATGTAAGCGTCTCTATTCTAAACCATGTCAGCAGCTCATGGCTGATTTGCCCAAAGAACGTGTAGACGCCGGTAAACCACCATTTTCATATATTGGTATTGATGTGTTTGGACCATTTTATGTCAAGTATGGGAGATCTGAGATCAAACGCTATGGTTGTTTATTTACATGCTTTTGCACTAGAGCTATCCACATTGAGAAACTAGATGCCTTAGATACAGAGTCGTTCCTGAATGGTCTTAGGCGTTTTATAGCCCGTCGGGGCCACCCAGAGATCATTTACTCAGATAATGGTACTAATTTTGTTGGTGGTCGAGCCGAATTGAAAAGAAGCATGAAGGAGGTGTCACAAAAGATTATCAATGCTTATGCTGTTAAACAAAGTATTGTATGGCGTTTTAATCCACCCAAAGCTTCCCACATGGGGGGAGTTTGGGAACGTTTGATTGGTGTAGTAAAGAGAGTCATGGTGGCTGTACTTCCCAGAACAGTTAGATTAACTGATGAAATTTTGGGTACTGTATTTTGTGAAGTGGAGGCCATTGTTAATGGGCGACCGTTGACCAAGGTGAATGATGATCCCAGTGACCCTGCGGTTATAACACCTAATCACTTATTGCTCTTGAGAAACAGTTCCAGTTATCCGCCTGGTAGGTTTAGTCATGAGCATTTGCGTAGTCGTTGGAGACATGTTCAGCATTTGGCTAATCAATTTTGGCGAAAGTGGCTTAAGTTTTATTTGCCAGAATTACAGAGACGAACTAAATGGGTGAATCCAGCTAATAACATTGCTGTTGGTGACCTAGTGCTGGTTTCAGAGGAAATGACCCCTAGGAACCTGTGGCCTCTCGCCCTTGTTAAGGATGTAAACTATGGTCGAGATGGTCTGGTTAGGTCAGTAAAATTGATGACTCGAGCTACAGAACTTGTACGTCCCATCACCAAAGTGATTTTATTAGAAGGGTCGGGTTCCTCTTGAATTATAGATTCGTCATTCCATGAATAGAATTCGCCAATTGATAATATTTAATGTACATGTACACCAGATTAAGATTGAAGATGAGAACATATTTTTATGCATTTGCTCGCTGTATATAAATGTACAAGTATTGTAAAGACAACCCACTAGACTTCTGCAAATAATATTGCAAGATTACATGTATTTCCTGATGACTATTTTTGTAATTCCATTAAAGTGATAAGTTTAATTTATAGTTTGATGTTGCATGAATTGCTGCCCCCTCATGAGTGGTTAATGTCGATTTGCGTAGAGTGGTGAAATGTCAAGTTACATGTTGGACGGTGATAGTGATTTTGAATCGGCGATCATACTGTGTAAGACTATTATAATTGTATTAATTTCTGCGGTTATATTGTATAAGATTAATGATTGTATAAGTCTCGTGGTTATAGTGGATAATGGTAATTTATGATTGTATAGACACTTGTGGTTATGATGTATAATATAATTGTATGTCTTGGTTGAATGTCATTCAAGGGGGGAGTGTTATCGTCGCTGATAAGTTTTTTTTCTTATTGATAAGTTAACCAATGTAATTTGAATGGAACGTTCATCGTCTGGTTCTTTTATGTGGCTTAATTTACAATTCAGATTGACTTAATTTGAATAGTATGTCTTCCATGTGTTCTTTTGTCGTCTTAATATATTATTATTCATCTTTGCCTAATTTGCATGGAATGTCGTGTCACATGGCATTGCTCCACTAATGGCATGGCAGAATACGCTTATCACGTGTAGTATGGCTATTTAAGCGTGGGAATTTCCAATACGCTTCAGTCTTCGTCACGTCGCCGAAAGCTGTGAAGACTGTAAGTTTCGTTCTTATTTTCTGTACTTTAATTTATATTTATGTAATTTGGGACATTTCACATTGTGACATTATCCTATTTTGTGAGTGTTTATCTGTGAATTCTGGCTTACTTGACTTTATATTGGTGTATTTAGTTGCAAAAGGTCATTCATGTAGGCACTAAAATGTACATGTACGTGTGCTTGTGCACGCATGGTTTTTGGTTTACCAGTTACGATATTGATTGAACGTAGTGTTTAGTGCTGTTTATGTGTTAATTTATGCTTGTATTTACAGCACCAGAATGCCGCTGTGAACCCAGAAAACCCCTGTATACTCCAGTAAACTACAGTACATACATTCCTGATACCCATCCATTGTGTGTAGCGACGGGTGTTGGCCCCGCATACGATTTGTGAGTTATATTCAAATCTAATTGCTAAGTTATAGGCTAACTGTAAACTTTATGAAGATGCTGTATCTATCTCAACCTGTGAAACTCTAAACACTGTGCTCTAATTAACTTTCATTTATTGTGAACATATTGTTTAATTGTCACTGTGTTTAAATATTGTACTTTGGTGTGTAATTGTCCTTATTTCTTTTATGTAATTAAATGTATTTACTTGTAATTTATTTTCAGTTTCACCTGCCTATTTATGGGCTGAGTAATAAAATGAAGGGGAAAGCATCCTACTAGTGTCACCTCGTCAATTTTTCGGTGTCACGCTTACACACAGTGACAGGGATGTTCCGCTGCAGAAGCAGCAGCAGCGAGCCCAGAAAGTCGATGATTGCTTGATGGCAGATAATCGCTATGAATGATGTGTGCATGAAGGGGACTCGCAAGATAACCTTGATGATAAGACCATACCCCAAGACACCTACCACGCCAATGATATATTGCACAGATGCGGTATATCAGTAAGATACCAGCAATGATCTACAAGACACTATGTTGTTGATAAATCTGAACTTTACTTTTCAAACAGATCTATCTAAAGATGAACGATCAATTATTATGCATTAATTTGAAGTTCGCAGTGCAAGCTTACATTCTATAATAAGTTGTCATACGCATTAGATTATGTTATATAGGCTACCTGCAACCTGCAAAATAAACTACAAAAGGGTCAGTAAGCTCGTTTTATGAATTAAAAAGACAAAATAATACGTTGTTGAGAGAGAGATAATTCCTACTTGCAACCATCCGGTAATCTGTTTTAATGAGGGTTTGCAAATAAGTGGGTCATTTCTATTTTGTTTAAGTAATTGCAAACAGCGAATTTGCTGTATGTAATTACCCTGCATTTCTACTTTTTACAGCCATCCGTGTGTTGGTATGCAAACAATCACATGTGCATTTCTGCCCCTCCGGTCCATTTAGTGATCCGAAATATATGGCTGCGTTTGATTACCTTACACGTGTGTTCACGACTATTATGTCCGTTTGGTCAATTACGTCCGACAACAGATTTTGACGAGCAATGGCCGATTATGTCCGACCCATTATGTCCGACAGCCGATCATGTCCGACCCATTGTGTCCGACAGCCGATCATGTCCGACCAATTGTGTCCGACGGCCGATTATGTCCGACCCATTGTGTCCGACGGCCGATTATGTCCGACCCATTGTGTCCGACGGCCGATTATGTCCGACCCATTAAGTCCGACAGCGATTATGTCCAACCCATTATGTCCAACGGCCGATTATGTCCGACCCATTATGTCCGACAGCAGATCATGTCCGACCCATTGTGTCCGACGGCCGATTATGTCCGACCCATTATGACAGACGGCGATTATGTTCGATCCAATGTGTCCGACGGCCGATTATGTCCGACCCATTGTGTCCGACTGCCGATTATTTCCGACCCATTGTGTCCGACGGCCGATTATGTCCGACCGATTTTTTTCGACTCATTGTCCGACGGCCGATTATGCCCGACCCATTATGTCCGACGACGACTATGTCCGACCCATTGTGTCCGACGATGAGATACGTCAGACCTATGCTGTATTTATATGGTCGATTACGCCGGATTCATTCGGTTGTGTAGGCTACTGACATTAATAAATTATCTTTGGGTTGTGACTGCAATGAGCGCGTAAAATTACCGAGAACAATTCTTAAAATGTCCCCTAATACGCTGATGAGCTTTACAGAATCTTGTGAAGGAAGTGGCCTATGACTTATGTATAAAGCATCTAGCTGCAACTGTTCAAGACTGTAGTTAAACAATGTGCGCAAATGCTATCCGAAAACTTCCCATAGAAATGCACACGTTCCATACCGGATGTGATTTCTGGTTCATTGTGGACCATGTGGACAAAAACTTGCTATCCGACTGTTCGTGATTCGAAACGGAGCCTGAGCATGTGAAAGGAATTGTAAATTCACAACACAGATCCGTTTTCGAGAATTTCCTACAGCATTACGCTTTTCAACGAAAAAAAAAACATCTCTAAACTGGAATAAAGAGTAATGATGACGCGCAGGTTACAGGTCACGCAAAATTATGGTGGCCCCGAAGGGACATCGCATATCGCAAACGTGTGCTCATACGTATGCGATGTCGCGAAATTTATCGCGAATGTGTGCGCACACGTATGCGATGTCGCAAAATTTATCGCGAATATGTGCGCACACGTATGCGAATTTGTTTGCAATGTCGTGAATTTTATTGCATACCTTGTCGCATACCTTTCAGTAAAATTCCTAATGAACTGGGGAGTTGTAGCAGCTAGTCTGGAATCTAGACGTACTGTTAGATATAAATAGGGTCTGACTAATAAACCTTCGCGCGCACGCTGTTCCTCGTGCAATCGTTACTACTAGTCCTGTCGAGCGCAAACTTGCTACTTGCGCAACTTTGAAATTTGCGCGCGCAAGTTTGAAACTTCAGTTTTTTACCGGACGAAATTGGGTCAGGGAAAATCGGATTCCTGGTATCCAATTCCTGGACACAATGGGTCGAACATAATCGGACGTTGGACATAATGGGTCGGACATAATAGGCCGTCGGACACAATGGGTCGGACTTAATCGAACGTCGGACATAATTGGTCGGACATAGTCGCTGTCGGACATAATGGGTCGGACATAATCGGCTGTAGGACACAATGGATCGGACATATTCGGCTGTCGGACATAATGGGTCGGACACAATCGGCCGTCGCTAGTCAAAATCTGTTGTCGGATGTAATCGACCAAACGGACATAATGGTCGTGAACACTCGTGTAAATAAAACTTACACGGGAGCGATCGACCAGCTATCACGTGAAATTCGTGTCTACTCCCGAAATTCGGCATGTAAATGTTTAGATGATAAAATATTCTATGACAGGACACCCTGCTTACTTACAAATTATACATGCCCTTTAATAAGGCCTTTGACCGCTAATTCCCTTCAAATATATTTTAAAGGAAACGTAGATTCGCAGAGCATAGTAGGTTATTTCCAATGATTAATATTCGCAATGTCCGGATCATTTCATATTTTCAGTAAGTCATTATACAAACATAGAGTTTGCTGTTATTAACCTGTCTTCCACTTTTTCAATCATCCGTGCGTTAGTATGCAAAACAACCCCAACATAATTGCAGGGATCAAAGAAAAGTCAAATAGAACCACTCCAGTATGCCAGAAGTCAATTCAATTCCAATGCCATTAAGCTTCTATGCAAAATATTCCATTAGGAAAGTGTTATTCAAAATGGAGATCGGCTGAGAAACGCACTAAAGAGGCAAACGATGCCAAACAGTGAAATTGACCGTCACAAATGGAAATTTCGATTAATATTTCGCGCTCTGGTGGCGATGCTGTGCCTATAAAAGAAAAAGAACTACAAGAAAAATTAGGTTTGAAATAGCGCCCTCTTCAGTGTACGTGCCATATCTCGCATCAATTTGTTTTCGGTGTTTCTTGGTTTTTTAAAATTGATTTATTGATTTATTTTTTTGTCAGTAATGAATTTCGTCATGAACGGTAACAAGTTAAAAAGTCGAGGAGTCGGATCGAAGTGAAACGATCCAACTAAGTAGAAATCGCATCGAAAAGAAGCAAACCTCTAAACTTCACGATCATAATTATTATCAATCATATAATCAAATTCAAAATGTAAAAAAAAAGTCACACAAATGCTAAAAATTGAGTAACCGATATTGCCTAAATAGCTACTTCGCGAAAAGAAAACGTCGACAGTGGAAATTCTAGAGAATTTAATAATAGTAATTTTTTAACATGTAAATATCAGAGATCATCAGATGCACTCTTCTTTCTTCATAAACAAACTATCAGTGGGAAAATGTCTTTAACATCCATTCCGCAGATCCCGGTCGCATATTCAAATTTGTAAGCAAAGTATTTGAAATATTACCTGTTTTCTGAATCATTTTGTCAGTGGGCAGCATGGAATACAACCTAGACAGATTATATTGTGATAGTGTACCAAAATGCTATTCCAATATGACACGGTTTGTTTTTTCAAGGTGAACTGTTTTGGCTGTATCATAGTGGCAATGACAAAAGCATGTGGTTTTCCACACTCACTTGTTTCTCTTCATATTTTCGTACACTGTGATTTATACTTTCTGTCGAGAATGAAAGTGACCCAGTGTGCCATCACGTACCGCCCTCCGTGCCCCCTGATCTCGGGATAATAATGTCAACGAAGGCTGGTATTCACGTAGACATGTATCCGGATATGGCAAAGTTCCAATAAAGTTCAGTTTAACGCAAGAGATTTCCGTGACGCGAGCATATAGCTGGAACATCATTCAGCAATGGCGTCTGTGCTGTTCTTATGGCCGATGTTTCTCACTATAGCAATTTGCCAAGCAGGTAAGATACACTTAATGCGATATCCTATATTAAAAGATTCTACGCAGTCTGTATGGCTGTCTGCTAGCTAGCTGTGTGTCACGATTTTCTTAATAGGCCTAAGAATAGTGTAGAAGACGTACAAAATACAAGGGTCAATGGAGAGGCTTGGTTATTTACCATCAACGGTTCCTCTGATAATGCAGTCATTCAGTGTATGCAGGTCCTTAAATTGTATGAATATGCTCCGATTTCACTGTCCTCTGAAGTTAATTGGCACGTGAAAAAAAAAGATTTATTTGTTTTGCTTTGTTTTGTTTTCTTGGCAAATTTGTTTCTTTGAGACTTTGAATAATTAAATAATACAACATTATCTCTACGAAAACACTCCAAAACGTACGTATTGTTATAACAGAAAACGTAACGATGATGATGAAAAAATGTGGCAAAATTGCTTCACTAAGCTTTACCACGCCCACTTGGGGTCAACATGCAAATTGAGGCGAAAGTAATACATAAGTATATATAGGCCTTACTCTTTAACCGACGATCGTACGATTTTGAACGATATGAATAAGCATTTCGAAACCTGATTGTATAAGGAACCCTTCTCAAAAATACGTCAATTTACATGCAAAAGTCTCCCGGTAGTTGCCCGTGGGCATGACAAAGCTTCCATTGTCTATTACAAATCGTTTTCCACAAAATATCTAGGCTTTCAACCACGCAAGTTTTTTTTTTTCTTCAAATTTTAACTTTGAATTTTTTTCCCACTTACAACTTTTTAAAACCTTCAAAGAATACAAACTTTACGATTCCACACAGCTAGCGGCATCCCGCTAATGAAACATTAAAATGGCCAAGAGCTGGAGTTTGGCCAATTTGGTCTGGTCAAGTAAGAAAATGTGATGGATGTGGAGTCCGTTAAATGTCTGTCCTTCAAAAAAAAAATGGTGTAAATTGAGGATACACATATAAAGCACCATCGAGTAATTGAGGACAGGAATCAAATATAGGACGACGTGTATTAGCAAACGTGTGCAAAATCAATGGGAGCTGTTGAAAAAGATCGACGATGAGGAACAGTATAAAATCCTCGCTTTACACAATAAACAAACCCTTCAAGTGCTTGTGCATGCGCGACCTTTGTCATTAGAATTTCTGTACAGCTACAAGCTCCAACCTGATTTCTTATTATTTTTGCGTTACAAGTATGTACAATTTTATTTCATCTCAGAGTTGTCAAAGGTTTACCACTGCATAGCTAAGGTGAACTTTCGACGGCGTCAAACTTTAAACATTTTTTAATTCATTTTTTAAGGAATTGGCAGAAGCATAAATATATGACCAGGCGATGTAATTAATGGCGCTTCAGAATCCACAATCAGCTCCCTGCACGAACAAGAGGGTGCGCTATTTTACCACTTTTGATGTAATGTAATAATTTCACTCTGTAATTTTATAAATAAAAAACGACGCCTATAATAATAATTTTCGACCAGTTATGTCATAATTAAAACCGACCAGTTAACAAGTAAGGCGAAGTAAACAAAAAAAAATATGTTTCTCGTCCCCGCCCGCTTCCTTTATGGAGGCCGTCTGGAATTTTTTTATTATTTTTTTATTTTTGAAAAATGCAGTAAAAAACACAGAAAAAGTCCACAAATTCATCTAAAAATAAATACTTGCGAAATATGTGACCAATACATCACTAAATGACACTGTAAATATGTTCAGTTTTCTTGTCCAACTTGTCTTTAATTTTAAAAGTGTCTTTGAACAGTGGAAACACCAACGGTTGCAGGAAATTTCAAAATTGCGACCATCAAAATAAACAGTTATGTTTTTATTTTATATATTTTTTCAAGATGGTCTTCCTCTCTTCCTCCTTTTTTTTTTAAAAACCCGTACCAGAAACATTTTTTTTGGTATTCGGCCTAAGAATATGCAAGTATTTAGGGGGAACTTATAATAATTTTTTTGCGACTTCCGTTGGGTAATAGGGATGTTCATGACACGCTTTCGGCGGTGACCATAATTCTCGACATTGCTTTAAACCCGTCCATAGCATGAACTTCATATGTTTATTGACATCAATCCTGATACAGGGGGGTACATATTACCGTGAGGTCATAGTGACGCCTTAAGGCATTACATAAACGATATTAGTTGAGAATGTGATGATCTTCGTCCAATTATAACCCATAAGCTAAATAAACAAAATCATGATCAAGCTTGGTAATCTAATAGACCATGCATTGATAAATATATTTGATCTTTGAACGCAAACTCGCTTAACATTTCCTTCTGGGTTACTAGAAGGTCAAACGTTAATGTGAATTTAAAATACATATACAATCCCTTAAATCAAAAGGAAACCAACTTCTTCGAAACGGATCGAGGGATGAAGAAAGAAACCTATATATGAATATGAACCCATTTCCGAAGATGAGGGGGAAATGCAACGTCAATCATGACATCTACAGGTAGTTACAAACGTTCGAGGTTTAAAATTGAAAAAAAAAATCAATTTTATCGACTGAACGATAAAATATCTTACACGCAGCACGAATGGGTTTTATGTTTAATGATTTATTGGAGTTCATGAATAATGCATTAATGAGCGGATTGGCTAGCCCAGCAGCAACGTGGTTAGACAGAGGCAAGGTGTGGGCTGTTGTCACGTGGAGAAGACCACTTCGTTGCAGTAAATGAATGTGGAAACATCGTTATCGCTATTCTCCTGTTCAGCATCAAGTTATACTTCGAAATTTATCCGAAGTTGTCTTCAAATTTCTTAAGGGTAGTTTCGTTGTCTGGTTGAAGTTGGATCTCATCGAGTAACTTCCAAGAATGCCTAAATCCACCCGGTCATCAAAGAGCTAACAAGCAAGGCGTGGTGAGTCTGGGGTGTCATCTTTGCATGCAATGAACATTAATCACGCTTCTTTTTTGCGAGCCAGCCACGACTGGCTCGCTAGATAGTAGTGGTAATATTAATATGTAATGTTGTGAGCTTGTCACTAGCACATGGATAATAGTTGTTGCTTCGATGCTTGTTTGGTTTATTGTGTCTCAGTACATCTCAGTACATCGCATGAGGTTTATACTTATCAAAGGGCTACATTGTTTTAGGGTGCAATCTGATCCAAGTTGGGGCCTTATTCATTATTCATTAATAGTAAGTTGGGGTTCATGCATTCCAATGAGGATGAGGTAATGTCTGGGTTTGGGTGTGTGGTTTCAGATCACTAGGTGCCTAATATACATAGCTTTCATGCAAGGATACTACATCCCTCCTCACCTTAGAATGGAACTGGCTAATATACAGCAAGAATGCAATGAATAATATAATGGTGCATGATTTAAATCTAGATCTAATTTTTTTGGAAACAGTTGATAAATCTAAATTTAATTTTATACAGTTAATTAGTAGAGAAATGTTCATTGTTCGATGTACAAAGTTCATGAACATGATGAAGCAGTAGATCAAGTTAGACTGGTTTATAGTTTAAGAGAAAGTATGATCATGCACAGGGTAAACATAAAGAGATTCATTGCGGTATATACAGTTCAGTTCAGTTGTTTCCGATGATCAGTGTTCGAAGTTAAAGTTCAGTCGTTTCCAAAGAGTTGTTGGTGTTCTAGTTGTGCTGCACTCTCTTTCCATTGTGGATGCAGATATTATTGATGGCCCACTTGGCCAGGCCAGAATTGACGTTCGTTAGTCCATGGTTGCATCATGGTCAGAGTTGACGTGTGTCAGTATGTTGGTGTTGTGATTTACACGCTTGTTTGTTATTTGGTGTCATTATTAACACGCGCGTTTGTTCTTCAGTGTCGTTGCTTAACACGCTTGTTTGTTCTTTGGTGTTGTTGATAACACGCTTGGTGGTTGGCTGATATTGTTCGATTAGAACACGTAGTCATCTTCGGAGTCGCTATCCGGAGAGCTTGGTGGTTCGTCGCTGATAATGGCGTTGGACATGTTTGGCGCCCGTCTGCTGTTCCGTACTCCGGTAGATTTTTGCGTAGTGGTTTGAAGCAGTTGCTGTTGCTCGGATGATCACGAGGGTCATGACTGGATCTTGTAGTAGGCGTTTTTGCGGGATGCTCTGATCCGCGATGCCGAGAATATTTATGGCAAGGTTGTGATCTGCCATGTCTAGAGGTGGTCTGGTTCAGCTTTGATGCCTTGTGCCATCTTGATATGTTGATATATCCTCACAATTTTGTTATCCCGTCCTCGTCGCCAATGTAATGTAGTGAGCTTGTCACTAGCACATGGATAATAGTTGTTGTTTCGATGCTTGCTTGGTTTATTGTGTCCCAGTACATCTCAGTACATCGCATGAGGTTTATACTTATCAAAGGGCTACATTGTTCTAGGGTGCAATCTGATCCAAGTTGGGACCTTATTCATTATTCATTTAGTAAGTTGGGGTTCATGCATCCAATGTGGATGAGGTAATGTCTGGGTTTGGGTGTGTGGTTTCAGATCACTAGGTGCCTAATATACATAGCTTTCATGCAAAGATACTACATAATAGTTTTAGTAATTTTGCACGGGTTGACGATTCCGTCTCCCAGCTCGGCGATATTCGGCCTGTACCGGCCCCAGCCATGACAGCACTTGAAAAAGGACTTTCAACGATAACTTTTGCCATGAATGAAGAACCGTGTTCATTTTTTGTGAGGTGCGTTGGTGATTGCCTTCGGTAACATTTTTGATTTCCGAGCACAAATCCGCTTGGCCCTTGCTTCCTTTTTTACATGAAGTTTAATGAGAAATGAATATACTTTGAACTATTTACTACATTTATACTGAATGACTAAATGTTTATTATGGGATGCCAAACTCAAATAAATACATTGTAACGCGCGCAATAAAATAACATTGAAAAACTAAGGAATTTAATTCGAAAGAAAATTTCATTAATTAAACAATGTACCCCAAATAATCAAACAAACAAATATAAAAATTTTAAATGAAAATAAAACAAACATTCAACTGGGTATGAATTAGACGAAATACCAATATGGTGCAGCGGATATGTGACAAAATTGTGCACTTTTTCATAATAGCGTGAAACATGGCTCATATTCTTTGTTCATATTAATGTGGCAAAAAGTTTTAGATGTGGAGCCATCCCAAATTCACCCTTTTACGGGCGTGGCAGCAATATAAAAAAAGGGGGACTCATCATGCCCGCAGTGAAAACTGGGTTGTTTCCACTTGTCACCAAGGCAGGAAACCTCACAAAGACATAATTATATAGATTATAAGTGTTTTCCAGATGTGGAACCATCACAAAAGCACCTTTTTGGTGCGAGTGGCAGCCATTTAAAGGGGGGGGGGGGTAATTGTAGGTTTTCCCGGCCAACTTCACCATTAACCTGGCTCATTCAGTTTAGATTGAAATTGAAAGATCACACAGATCGTCATTCGATAATCAAAAAGAATCATTCAACTTGACTATCCGAGCAATCTATCGCCTTCAAATTAAAAGTATCCCATTGTTCATTCAATTTCGCCTGAACCAGTAGTAGGGGGTTGATCGGGCATTCCTCTTCATTAATGGGCAAACGTATTTCCCATTTTGCCAAGCATGTTTTAAGACTTTTAAAATTCTAAATTATCTCGGCGTAAATCATATTTGATGTTTTCAATCCGTAAATGCACATCTCTCTTTCTAAATTAAAGGATTCGTGCGAGGAATGTTTCTCAGGAACACATTTTGCTTTCTACTACTAACTTTCTACTACTCTGAAATGTATGAAAACTATTCAGACATCTTACGATCCTTTTTTGGTTAGTGAAAGAAAGGGCAGGACAGGAGATTGGTGACGAGTCTATGATTGGTTGATTTGCTCTCCTTTAATTACTGATTGTTCTCACATTACAATGATGAAGATAGTAGGTGAGCTGATTAGGTTAATTTACTGATGAAGACTTTAAGCCGTGGTATGGGAGCCGTGAAATGCAATGTAGGTTGTGTAAGCCGTGTGGTAGGCCGTGGTTCTACAAGAAAACCAAATTAATACAATAATAAATATTGGAACCTACATTTATGAGGTGACATGAAAACATATGAAAATGGACTAAGATTCGTGTAATAATTTCCCCAGTATCAACTAAATTATCTAACAAACTGAGGGATTAGATAAGCTATTATAAGCCCCAAATTACACTAAATTAACCAGCAATAATGATAAAATATGAGGGCATAATCCTTAGTAAAAAGATCAATAAAATGTACGTTCATGTACCCATAAAACAACATGTGAGGAAACCCACGTTATTTATCCATTACAAAACCCCCCACAAAATATCCCTTAAAATCATCTATAAATCTACTCACTTTTAGCTTCTACGCATGGCCGCTGATGGACGGCATACAGATGATTAGGAAAATTTGGGTTAACCTGGGATTTTACGTTTGATTGAAGGAATAATTGCGAGGTTTATCGGAATGATTTCAGGACAAATGTGACTAAAATTGGAATCACGTTGGAATTTTCTAGATTCATAATCACGAGAGGGCGCTATACCAATTTAACGCTTAGACACTTTTGTACAGCCGCCCCTAAATTTGAGCATAAAATTTACTAAATCTGAAAGTGTCCCTAAGAATTACAAGAGTATTGATACAAGTTAACAGTTTAGGTGTTGTTGGGTTCACCATCGGGTATGTTGTCGTCACTGACCTCCGGAAACCTGATCAGTCGTGCCACTGGGCGAGTGTAGGTTTTACCTCGAACGCTCACGCTGGCAGTGCGGACACGACCGTCGGAACCCGGAAAGGTCTCTGCAACTCTTCCGATGGGCAACTGAGCTCTGCTGAGTGCTGGGTCGACAATCATAACGACATCAATGGTGGTCAGGTTCGGACGGTCTGTACGCCACTTCTGGCGTTCCTGGAGAGTCGGCAGGTAGGATTTGACGAACCCGGACCAAAAGTGATCAGCGAGGACCTGGCTATGCTTCCAGCGTCGTCTGCCAAGTAAATCCCTTGCAGGATAGACAACCTGAGGGAGAGTCGCATCATGCCGCCCCATCAGCAGAAGGTTTGGATCGACTGGATCGGGATCTGCAACATTAGATGAGACATACCCCATAGGCTTGGAATTTAAGATTCCCTCGACTTCAATGAGCACAGTGCGAAGTACTGACTCGGGGACGGACTGCTCATTCAGGGCAACTCTTAGGCCATCTTTCACGGACTTGATCTCCCGTTCCCAGGTTCCTCCAAAGTGTGGAGCCTTCAGAGGGTTAAACACAAACTTGACCTGGTGCTTGGCAAGCTCCTGCTGTATGATAGGATCCATGGCAGCAAAGGCGTCCCGTAGCTCATTATCACCTCCTTTGAAATTAGTGCCACAGTCGCACAGGATCTCGAATGGTTTCCCTCTTCTGGAGATGAACCGTCTAAAGGCCATCAAGAACGCGTCAGTATCGAGGCTGTCTAGTAGGTCAAGGTGAATGGCCCTGGTGGTCATACATTTAAATATGATCCCCCAACGCTTCTCGCTCCTTCTCCCAATCTTGCACGTCATTGGACCGAAACAGTCTACCCCTGTTAAGTAGAAGGGAGGCTTGAAGAGGCGGAGGCGTGCTGGAGGCAAATCTCCCATCTTCGGAACTTGAGGGCTAGCTCTCCACTTCTGGCATTCGAAGCACTGGCGTTGATGTTTTCGGATTGCTTCTCTTCTGCGTAGTATCCAAAACTTACGTCGGATCTCTGCCAGGATGCGCTCAGGTCCGTAGTGGAGCAACTTCTCATCGTAGTCACGGATGATAAGCTTTGTTATGGGATGAGCTGGATTCATCATGATGGGATGCTTGGTGTCTTTGGGTAGATCTTGGGTACGACGAAGACGTCCTCCCACTCGGATGAGGCCCCAAGATTCGTCATACTCTGGAGCAAGCTGTAGGAGTCTGCTACCACGGGGGAGCTCTTTGCCTGCTTGGATGCAAGCAATCTCCTCTGGGAAGGAATCTTGTTGAGCACGCTGATAAAGAAACATCTCGGCTTCTACCCGTTGTTCAACCAACTTGGTAGGATCAGCATCCTCGGCCGCCCCATGAAGATGCTGCATGGTAGCTGCAACAAGGTCACTCCAGGTGTCATGTTCGGATGGATCAGGTAAGTTGGGCTGAATGACGACCACAGCACCGCAGAAGGTTGACTTCTTGAACTCAGATGGGTCTTCTGTCTGTGATGTAGACGGGTGAGCTGGCCATGTGTCGGGAGTCAACCGGAGGAAGGAAGGACCATCTCTCCATCTATTGGCTTGGCTGAGGTCAACCAGGGTTTTGCCTCTTGTAAGGTCATCCGCGGGGTTGTTCTTGGTGTCGACATACCGCCACTTGTCAACATCGGTCAGGGTCTGTATTTCTGCGACACGGGTGCCAACGAACACTTTATACCGGCAGGATTCTGATTGCAGCCAGGTGAGCACAGTAGTCGAGTCACTCCACAGGATGACTTCATCAAGAGGAAGAGTCAACTCTTTCTGGACAAGATCAGCTAATTGGGCACCGGCTAAGCTGCAGAGAGCTCTAGACGAGGCATTGAGAGTTGCCGTTTGGGGGCAACACGGGACCTGGCCATGATGAAGCTAACATGGACGTTGTGATCTTCATCTTCTGTTCGGATGTAAGCCACAGCTCCGTAAACTCTCTCCGATGCATCACAGAAAATGTGAAGTTGGCGATGGGCAGCCTCTGTCTTGACATTTGGTGGTGTGTAGCATCTGTTAAGCTTCACTCCAGTCAGGTGGGGAGGTTCACTCTCCCAGGCTTGCCACTGGTCTCTGATATCACCCGGCTCAAGTGGATCATCCCAGTTGCGCTTCGTCTTCCACAGGTCTTGGACAATGACTCTCGCTCGGGCTGTAAATGGGGTTAGGTACCCTATAGGGTCGTACTGGCTCGCGAGGATCTTATACATATTCCTCATGTTGAGGCAGTCATAGCTGATGGGTCTGTGGCGGTACAGCAGGGCATCTGAACTGCATTCCCACAACATACCAAGTGTGCCTTCAGTGGAATTGGTCTCCCCGAAGGTTAACCACAGCTCACAGCCATCAGAACGGGCATCTGGTGGGAGATCTTCTACTACAGCAGGAACTTTGCTGGCCCACTGTCGTATTTCAAACCCACCGTCAGCAAGCAGGTTTCGCATCTTCTGGACAAGGGCTTTGGCATCTGTCTCGACCGGTAGACTCTGCAAGCAGTTGTCAACATAGAAGGACTTGTCGACTGCCTTTGCAACTTCTGGATAGTCCTTCTCATGGTCAAAGGCGTGCTTTCTCAGAGCATAGGTAGCACAGCAGGGACTACAAGTCGAGCCAAAGGGAAGCACCTGCCATTCGTAGATGTCTGGCTCTTTGTCGACTTGTAGGTTGCGCCACAGGAATCGGAAGAGGCATCGGTCTTCTGGTAGGAGGCGTACTTGATAAAACATCGCTTTGATGTCTCCTGAGATTGCTACTGCGTGTTGTCTGAAGCGGAGTAGTACACCTATGAGTCATGCACCGAGTGTTGGCCCTGGCAGAAGGTGCTCATTAAGGATCTGGTTGTTGTACCGGAAGGAGCAGTTGAATACTAGTCGATACTTTCCGTTGTGGTATACGGTATGGTGTAAGATGAACCAGGATTCTTCGGACTTGTCTGCTTCATCCTTTGGCAAGATCCTCACGTGACCCGCATCGACCAACTTGGCGATTAGCTCGTTGTGTTTCTCGGCAAGCTGTGGGTATTTGTCGAGTCTCTTCTCGGTCCCCTTCCGAGTCGGTAGCACTGCCTCTTTTGGGTCATGGAATTTCATCTCATCCCCTTGCCTCAGGAGCGGAGTGGCGTAGCGCCCTATCCCGTTGACTTGAACGCGTTGAGTTGTGGCCTCAAGCATCTGAACTGCCTGTTGATCATGCTTAGAACGGGTAGCTTGCTTGTCATTCAGGTACGGTAGCACATCAGCCTGCCACAACCTCTCCACGTGCTGCATGAAACAGAGAAGTTTTGTGGAAACAGAGAAGTTTTGAAAACCTTCTGTTCTTTCAGCTGCTTCTGGTTCCCTGGAGGGTCCAACCCAGCTTAGTGTTGATGGCAACTGGAGCTCCACGTGTGCCAGACTTGATTGGATGTCTTGCCACGATGAGATCTGCCTGATCAGATCCAATGAGGACCTGTGGAGAAGCATTATTGATTACGGGCAACTGAAGGTGACGGAGATGGGAGTAGCGGTGTTGCAGATCTTCAACAGGATATGTGTACTGGGACAGGCACAAGTTACTGGCTCCAGTTACAGTGTACATCTCTTCAGGTTTGTCTCTAGCTGACATCTGGAAGGTACAAGACTGGCCTTGACATTCAACAATGTCTTCACGAACAGTCCTGAGCAACATAGTCTCTGGGTTGCCATGAAGCTTGAGTCTGGCAGCTGCTGACTGGAGTAGCATGGTTCTTTCAGAACCGTCATCCAGTATGGCATATGTGTCGATGGATCCCCCTGGACCATGGAGGGTAACTGGGAGAATCTTGAGCATGACGTTGTGGGGACGAGTTGGTTTGTCCACGAAGACTGCTTGGTTGGACGTCTGGAGCCTATACACATGACTGGTTGCCTTCTTGGCGGCATCATGTAGTACAGTGAGGTGAATTTCCTTGCAGGTATGACAAGGCTTTTTCAATGTGCAGTCCTCTGGCTTATGGGTTCGCCCACATTTCCAACAACGTCCCTTGTCTTTGATCCATTGGATGATCTGGTCGGTGCTCATCTTCTTGATCTCTGGGCAGCCACCGAGGAAGTGCTCCTTGTTGTCGCAGTAGGGACAGTATGGTTTAGGCTTGAACTTGGGTTTGTCCTTTGTGTTCGGTGAGGCCATGAACACAGTTGTGGAAACCTCCTTCTTCGGGGCTCGGTGCTGGCTTTGTTAGTGGGTTGGTTTAGAGCCTGCTGAGTTGTGACTGGATACAGCTCTACTAGCGAAGCTCTGGGACTGTGACTTTGTGCGAAGCCACTCTGCAAACTGGGGCAAGGTGTATGTCTTGCTGCTGTTTGGTTCCAGTATGCCCTTCTTCAGGCAATGCTCCATGAAACTGTTTCGGTGAGAGGGGGCCAGTTTTCCCAGCAGACGATCGACATGTGATCCACATCGAAGTTCAACTCCCTCCGCGCCTTCCAAGGCTTGGAGCATTCCAACGAGTGACAGAACATCAAGAGAAAAGTCATCAAGTGCATCTGTATCTCCATACTTGATTGGAGGAGTGGACATGATGGCTCCAATTTCACTCTGCACGAGTTGTCTGGGTTGTCCATACTTGCCAGTGAGGGCTTGGAGGGCCTAGGTGTACGGTTGACTGGCGTACAGGAATGACTTGGCAAGCTTTAATGCTCGGCCACCAAGTCTGTCGATCAGTATTTGGAACTTATACTGTTCGGAAAGATGGGGATGCACATCAATGAGGTTCACCAAAGCCAGCTTGAGGAGGGCGAATTCTTTCTCCTTCCCATCAGAAAACTTTGGCAGGGTAGGTTTAGGGATTCCATGTGATGATGCAACAAGGAGATCCATAACGGTTGGTGCTGATGACACCGTTAAGGAGGGTACAGAAGCCATTGGGTATGGCAAGTGCGGAGGACAAGTCCCTGGAGTAGGAATGCCTTGTCTTGGAGTGACATCACTGGTTACCACTGATGCGGGTAAGGTCGCACTCACTGGGGCACCATGACAAACAGAGGTCGAAACACAGGGTAGTGTTTGCTGAATGTCCGGCGGTGAGGTCGAGGATGGGGCACCAGATGGAGTCGAATGACAGACAGAGGAGGAAACACATGGGGGTGCTTGCTGAATGTCTGGGTGAGATGTCACAAGTGGAGCACTTGGATTACCATGACAAACAGAGGATGAAACACTTGTGGATGTTTGCTGCATGTCTGGTTGTGGAGTTGAGGATGCACTTTGTGGGGGTGACTGATCGTCTGTACCCATTAAAGGATGTGATGGTGATGATGATGATGATGTTTCGTTATTCAACATGGCACTGATGGCTTCAGCCTCCAAGAGTTCTTGACGAGCAATCCGCACTCTGCATTGACGGGATAATTTGGAGGTGAGGGCCTCACGCTCTCGCAACGCCTGTCGCTCCACTTCTTCAGCTTTAAGTCGGGCAGAGCAGGCCTTCTCGTCAAGTTTACGAAGTTGCTCATCAGCGGTCTGATCTTCCTGGAGTTGGCACTCCAGCTCGTTAAGACGAATTCTTCTTCTGAGTGTTCGCATCTTAGCTGCATCCTTATCACTAAGACCGGATAGGTGTGAGTTATGGGAACTTGATGAGCTATTAGTGCGTTGGCTGCCGGAGTGCTTTGAAGCAACAGACTCATCACGGTTCTCCTCGGCCAGAACATCATCGGCATGGTGTTCAGACATTGTGGTAAAATCCGCAGGTCGCTGGTATAGAGGATCCGGCTCGAAGGACCATGAAAGAAAGGGCAGGACAGGAGACTGGTGACGAGTCTATGATTGGTTGATTTGCTCTCCTTTAATTACTGATTGTTCTCACATTACAATGATGAAGATAGTAGGTGAGCTGATTAGGTTAATTTACTGATGAAGACTTTAAGCCGTGGTATGGGAGCCGTGAACTGCAATGTAGGTTGTGTAAGCCGTGTGGTAGGCCGTGGTTCTACAAGAAAACCAAATTAATACAATAATAAATATTGGAACCTACATTTATGAGGTGACATGAAAACATATGAAAATGGACTAAGATTCGTGTAATAATTTCCCCAGTATCAACTAAATTATCTAACAAACTGAGGGATTAGATAAGCTATTATAAGCCCCAAATTACACCAAATTAACCAGCAATAATGATTAAAAATGAGGGCATAATCCTTAGTAAATAGATCAATAAAATGTACGTACATGTACCCATAAAACAACATGTGAGGAAACCCACGTTATTTATCCATTACAAAACCCCCCACAAAATATCCCTTAAAATCATTTATAAATCTACTCACTTTTAGCTTCTACGCATGGCCGCTGATGGACGGCATACAGATGATTAGGAAAATTTAGGTTAACCTGGGATTTTACGTTTGATTGAAGGAATAATTGCGAGGTTTATCGGAATGATTTCAGGACAAATGTGACTAAAATTGGAATCACGTTGGAATTTTCTAGATCCATAATCACGAGAGGGCGCTATACCAATTTAACGCTTAGACACTTTTGTACAGTTAGTCTTATTGCAAAGTGCACGTCTTTAAACATTTAAACGTTTCCATGCTTTTTTGGACCACTGAGTGCGCTGTTGCTATGATGTGATTTCAGGAAGACAATGTTCAGTCTAGGGGGGGTCTCCTTCAAATTATTCACGCAAAATTTGCGTAAAATTTTTTTTTCGGGAAAGGATTGCTCTTTGGCTTGCTGCCATGTACTGATGCATCAAAGAATCACCAAAGAAAAGAACTTTATGGCAGCAAAATATCCAAAATTCTAACATTGTTTTTGTGCTGAAACTGCCATGTAAAATTAATCTGTTCGGAATGACAACAACATTTTGCTAATGCTTGAATATAGAACTTTGCATTAGCATAAAAACGGAAAAGGCACCAAAAACACCCTTCAAAGGGAAACAAATAAAACTTGAAAAAAAGGTTAAAATGTGACACAAAGATGTGATTTTAAGGTTTTGCATTGGACGATTACTTTGCATGGGCCCTTAAAATAAGTGTTCGGTCAGATATACGCAAGAAAACTTTGAAGAAATTACCAAATAGAAGTGTTCGCGATGGTACAACCATTGCCAAACATACATGACCAGATGTCTTGCACGTCAAGAAATCGTCAACGTAAACAGTGATAAAGAAATTATCTTAGCCCTTTTTATTTCAGTACATCTTCTATCCTTCAAATCAGTTAATTTATTACATTGTAAATCTACAGTCACCAAGATGTTTTGGGAAAAATTGATTTGAATAGCCACACGATGAAAGTGATTGCCCAAAAGCGAACTAGAAACGAAAACCATGGTAATGCGTTGTAAGCGCACCGACGTTCGCTAATTTGAATGCGTCAACCGTCAAGTGGTTGGAAAGACTTAATTTAAGAATACTACAAATTAAATCTTGCATGCAACAAAACAAAATAAAATGCCCCAAAACAAAAACGAACATACAGTGCAAAATCCTGGCAGCCTAAAAAGGAAATCGAATGCCCCCAACTTGAAACTGATAAGAAAAAAATCGGAGATTGGCCGGGAAAACCTATATTATACCTACCTTGGGAAAAAATTGTGCCAACATTTCTTAACCGAATGAAACTTCCAACAGACGTTTATATTGACGAGAAAAAAAATCCAGACGTGAAACCATCTCGAACACACCCTTTTAGGGGCGTGGCTACCATATTGGAAAAGGGGGTTGGAGTTTCCATTATGCCCATGACAAATTTTCCTAGGTGCACCATGGTAACATTGTTCCACATTCATAAAGAAATGAAACTTCCCACAGACATTAACATACATGAGGAAAAAAATCCAGATGATGAGCTATCGCAATCACACTCTTTTAGGGGCGTGGCAGCCATATTAAAAAACATGTGCCCACATCTCATAAACGAATGAAACTTCCCACAGGCGTTAATTATTCACGAGAAAAAAATCAGACGTGAAGCCATCGCAAACACACCCTTTCCCATAAGGAATAAATCAAATCAAACCAATTTAAAAAAACTTAGAAATACCTAACAACAGACTAATACAATCTCCTCTGAATAAATCACGTGATTTAATATGTCTATTCAAGTCGTCAATTCAACTGCTCATGTCAACTCCTCAAATCAAATCCCCAAATCAAATTCTTTTAATCAAATCTCAAATGCACTTACCAAAGTGAGATGGGCCCACCAAAATCATTCGCGAACCATGCATGCCAGTATTGGATCCTCCGGTCCTTTCCCAGTTGTCCCTTGGACGTGGATACCAAACCCTCCAGAGACTGGGCAGCCCTCTGTCTCGGTTTCTTCCAGCTGCAGGCGCCGTCCGTGCTTCGGCTCTCCGTTGTGCTTGGATTTAGGGTTCTTGGGTAGGCTAAATTAATATGAGTCCATTAATCGATGCCATATAGCAGGCGCCTTGCTCTGGCGTACTTAACCATTTGAAGTGTGCAAATTCAAAGACTAAACTTTCGAATCTTTACAATAATAATAGATAGGACAGCATAATAATATTTGGTCAACCGAATCATAAACAAATGTCATCTGTACAGAACTGACAGTCTGTGACGTCATAGTTCGGGGACCAGTGGACTTGCTCCACGCACGGGAATCAATGGAGCGGAGCCGGTAGAGTTGCTCCGCACGGAGCCGGCGAGGTTGCTTCGCACGTACGGGAGTCTATGGAGCGGAGCCGATGGAGTTGCTACGCACGGGAGTCAATGGAGCGGAGCCGGCGAGGTTGCTCCGCATTGGAGTCTATGGGGCGGAGCCGATGGAGTTGCTCCGCACGGGAGTTAATGGAGCGGAACCGTGGAGTTGCTCCGCACGGGAGTGAAAGAGGAGGAGCCGGCGCAGTTGCTCCGCACGGGACTCAATGGAGCGGAGCCGATGGAGTTGCTCTGCCCAGGAGTCAATTGAGAGGAGACCCCAGGGTGGGCCCAGAGGAGAACCCAGAGGTGATCCCAGAGGTGATCCCAGAGGTGATCCAAGCGGAGACCACAGAGGAGACCAGGAGACCCAAGCGGATACCCCAGCGGAGGCGCCGCCTTGTTCGGGGACGAACAAGGGTCCCCGGAGGGGGCTGTGTAACGGCGGTGCCGGGCCGCCGGCAGAGGACGCCAGCACGGACACACGGTGCAACGTTAGCGTTGGGACCCCTGCTGCTGGGCCATCAGACCCGTTGCCGGACTGCGCCGACTCAGTAGTGTGACTTTTGTATAGCGTTCCCTTTTTGTTGTTAGTTGTATAAAAGAGAGAGCCTCGTGTAAAGAAAGTGGCAAGAATAAATGGCCGGAGAGCCCCGAGGCCCTGGAGAATGGTGTCTGTGGTTTCCTTCGTCTGGCGTGTGAGAACCCCAGATTCGTTCTACGTTACAATAGCATTTATTTTATTGCACGGGGGTGCAATAAAATAAATGCTGATCAGTTCTCTGTATTTTTTAATACAGGGAACTGATCAGGCAATTTAGAGAGCAAATAACTCATATCTTTATATTGATAAAAAAAAGAACTTTAAAACAGAACTCTAGTGAAATCTGAAAACGGCTTCTATTTTGATTGAATGAATAAGTCCTATCCCTATATGTAGTTTCGGTCACATCGAGTACATATTCAGTCGAATATAATACCGTTGTGGGTGCTGCTATGTCCACCAAATTCGTACTTTCGTAACCAGCATGACATTTTGAGCCTTTTCCAAACTGTCATCGGTATAGTCAAAATGGCTGCTAGTCTGTGGTGTGTCCATTGTTGCATGGCAAGCTATTTAAATGTGTTGGTGCTTATAAATTACAGGGTTGTTTTGGCACACAAGCATGGAAAGTTTTATTTAATTCAACTCCTCCACCTAATATAACCAGGTGCGTACAGATGTTAACCCTATCAGGCGGGTACTTGGTTTTTTTTCTGAAAGGGAGGGGTACAGCACATTGTGATCCCCACGTTGATTTCTATATGCTTTGACCGATTTTCCTTCAACTGATTCGGCAGGAATATTGTTTGACCATTGTTACATAATATGACATACTTGATTCTAGTGCTGCTATCACTAGAGGTGATTTTTCTATATTTTTTGCAAACTCTTGTCAAAGTTTTGTTTTGTATAATTTCTGTTCTACATATTCCTCCCAGTTAGGTAATTGTAGGTATCCATTGTCACCGCCATAAAAACTATATACCTACCTATTGTATTCTTCAATAATTACAGCATTATGTACGGTGTACATGTGTGCATGTATCCATATTGTGTATATTGGTGTATATTGCATGCAATAGGGATGGTTGTTTTGATGTGTTTCTTATTTGCTGAAATTTTAATTCTGGTATGGAATGCATGCTGGAATAGTAGAATATTGTGGCTTGACCATACACATGAGCATGAGAAAAAAAGTGTTTGGGATACATCTCTTGTCTGCAATGGGGTAAGCATTTATGATGTGATCAAGTACAGTACAATTGAGCAAGTTTCATCTTCTCATAGGCACCTGCTGCACAATCATGAAGAATCTGTTTAACACCTGATACCAACTGTCGTTCCAGAGGACTAGTCACGCTGAACACAATTTATTTAGAGTGACACAAGTCCACCCAAATAAATTTTGGCTTCAGATGGGGTGCATGTTTCATGTACTAATTTCCCACTTTTTATGCTGGAGTTGTTTCAAACGATACAACAGTTGATGTTCTGATGTAGTTGCTCCTAATTAGTTTGAATGTGAAACTCTGGCTGCCAGTCATGCAATTGTGTGGTACTTGCTTTCTCAGCATTGACAGGGGACAATTATTACTTTCTTGACATTTTTGTGATGATTTCACATTTGTGTGTTTTTTTCCAGCTGATTGCATTGTGCTGAGTCCCCCTGAGCATGGCTATTACTTTAGACGTTATACAGCTAATGAAGAGGTTGAGCATGGAACAGTAATAGAGGTAAATGCTTCACATGTCATAATAGTTACGTTTTGTGTGTACTCATATTTGGCGTGAAATTAAGACAAAATTCTGCACTATGCAGTGTTGTAGTACTCGTACTCGGTACTCGTACTCGAGTACTACTCGAGTACTTTTTTTTGAAGTACTCGTACCCGTACTCGTACTCCAATGTCAAAGTACTCTTACTCGAAATGACGATACTCGTACTCGGGCAGCAAAGTGCTCGTATTCGACGTGTCGAAATTGTACTCGATCATCAAAGTTCTCGTACTGGCATAGCAGTACTGGAAAAAAAATATGGTAGTTAGACTCACCACTCACTCATTTTATTATCGACACTTTTAGTTGAAATGGTTGATTGGCTTGCAGAGAAATCAAAGTCCCCTGATTTTTCTCTGCGCACGTCCGGACAAACACATTGAACAGCTAGCCAGGAGTGGGGCTGTATATCAGTCTGACTGGGCCTGGGCCAATTACGCGCAATGAACCGTTTCCCGAATGGTTGATTCGGAAATAGAAGTACTCGTACTCGTACTCGGAATACAAGTACTCGTACTCGTACTTGGAAGTAAAGGTACTCGTACTCGGAGACCTGAACTTGTACTCAGAAGTACAAAGTACTCGTACTCGTATTCGGTAGCAAAGTACTCGGCAGTACTTGGTACTCGGAAAAAAAGTACTCGACTTCAACTCTGGCACTATGGCAAGTATTTGCAGTACATTGTCAAATATTTGGGAGTAATTTGAGAGTCTAATTCCCTCCTGCATTCTCATTCAACTAAAGTTTGAGCTGTAATTCAGTTTGCTATAGACCTATGTGAATGCATGTATTCCTGGTATGAATGCTTTTTACATGTACTTCTGCATTATTCAGTATACACAGATAATACAGGGTGAGGCAAAACGAAAGTTACCAAATCAGAAAAACATATTTTAAAATATGTGGTTAGCTCATTTTCATTAAACTAAATTAAACACAGTACATTTTATTGACTAGTAACTGTGAAAATGTCACGTTATTTGCAAAATCCATTTCCAAGTCACGTCTATTTTAAATGAAGATCATAACATTCAGCTATCCACCACTGATCATTTACTGTTTTACGAATGAATAAAATACAATGACACGTTGACTTTTTCCCACCTCAATAAATGGAAAACATGGCAAAATCGCCATTAATATTTCAGAAAAAAATAGATGACTTGTTTGTCGTATGCAAAACACACATTTTGACAGTAAAAATAATGTTGCAGTTGTGATTTTAATGATTAAAATCTCGTTTGTGCTTGAATGCTTGTGTGTCATCTGTAATTCTCACTCAGCTCAATAGCTTCCAATGGCAATTTATGGACAGATATAAGTATGGGTTCTTATAACTTCTGATGACATGGATCAATTTCATTAATTCATTTTTGGAAACGAGTGGAAAAACATGCTCCTTTAAGGTATACTTCATTTGCGTTTCAAATTGGATTGCTTTTTAAAAACACAATAATCATTAATTCGGGTTCTGTCTTTTTGACTCCCCTGTAGTAGACAAAGAAAATATCCACACATGTCAAGGATGGACTGAAAACTACACAAAACTATAAGAATGCAGTTTTGTCAATATATATGACTGTGACGTATCATATCGTAAAATATCCACCATGGAAATTTAAACTAATCAAGAATGTTTTAGGCGAAGTAAAAAAAACAAAACAATAAAACGTGTTTCACGTCCCCGCCCGCTTCCTTTTTGGAGGCCGCCTGGATTTTTTTACTATATATTTTTTTTATTTTTGAAAAATTTAGTAAAAAAACATCGAAAAAGTCCACAAATTCTTCGGAAAATTAATTGTAGACCAATACAAGTCTAAATGACACTTTAAATATGTTCAGTTCTCTTGTCCAACTTATCTTTTATTTTAAAAGTGTCTTTGAACAGTGGAAACACCAACGGTTGCAGGAAATTTTTGAAAAATAAAAAATAAAAAGCCTCGCTTCCTCCTTTTTTTCAAAAACCCGGACGAGAAACATGTTGGTTTTTTTTACTCGGCATTACAGGTTTCATTTTATTCTGTTTCAAAAGCGTTTATGAACTTATTCTTACATTACCATCGCAGATTGTATGCATTCCTCGGTACAGCTTGAACAGTGATGAGGAATACACATGTACCAATGGACAGTGGTCGTTTGATGCAAAGTGTGTAGCAAGTAAGTTTGAAACGGTTTGTCATACATATTTATGAATCATAGATGTAGTATCCTCACTGACAAGTTAGCACATTTCAGGCCAATATTCAGGCTATAGCCTGAATTCATGCTTTTTCATGTTTTGGAAAACCAACTAAGCCATTCCATCCCTTCACAGGCCGGGAAAAAAAATAAATCCTCGCGTAGCACGCATAGATACGGAGCTTTTAAAGGGACATAGGTGAAAAAAATTGAAAATCGTCGTAAGAATGAAAAAAATCTGCGTTCGAACGAAAAAAAATCTGCGTTCGAACGAAAAAAATCTGCGTTCGAACGAAAAAAAATCTGCGTTCGAAGGAAAAAAAAATCTGCGTTCGAACGAAAAAAATCTGCGTTCGAACGAAAAAAATCTTCGTTCGAACGAAAAAAAATCTGCGTTCGAACGAAAAAAATCTGCGTTCGAACGAAAAAAATCTGCGTTCGAACGAAAAAAATCTGCGTTCGAACGAAAAAAAATCTGCGTTCGAACGAAAAAAATCTGCGTTCGAACGAAAAAAATCTGCGTTCGAACGAAAAAAATCTGCGTTCGAACGAAAAAAATCTGCGTTCGAACGAAAAAGCTGTTTGCTGTTTGCTGTAAGCTGTTTGCCCTCCCTGTGCTGCCCCACCACTTATGTGGGTGATTTGGTCATGTTTTTTTCAGGTCCAACATGCATGACATATGTGCCCAATGTAGGTCCGTGGCCCAAGTACAGGAATTTCAATAACTGGTCTTAAAGCAGTCTATGAGCTTTCAAACGGTCTTACTAGGGCTTGCTGTTAGTTGGTCATGAAGTTTAACCATTGCAATGAAGATCTAGCTAATTTTCCTTCTTTTTTTAAGAGTCCCTATCCTGTTACAATACTAGCTACACCCCCCCCCCCACCCCATCAGTCCCACCCATTATGCTATGCTGAGGCAACACACTTATGAGACATTTTTAAAAGTAATTTGCCTTTTTGGTTTCTTTTTATAAAGTGAGGCAAGTTTTAAAAAAATAATTAAAAAAGGCTATATAATTATCTTTCAAATTTTTCAGGTAAAACAATATAACTGGTCGTCATTGTGATTTTCAGAAATTTGTCTATCCACAAATCGTTTACAGTATAAATTGTCATTTCTTATCCTTGTAATAGTTCCAAACTTTAGAAGCGACTGACATGTATATATTGTTTGATCATTTCTGGCTTTCAATAAGCCTATTTTACTAGTCCAACACTTGTACATGTACATGTACTTTCTGCTTCCTCACTTTCAGATACGGGATTCACCAATTAGCTGATTCCTACTCATACTCATAGCAATTGACAAACATGTCGGGCTATTCTAATAGCCATGGCTAGCCCGATATGTTTTTGGTGGCCCATGGATAACCAGTTAAATGTGGAGAAACTGTTGCACTTACAAGAGCATGATATGAGTCACATCATGATTGATACGTTTTACATGTTTGGTACAACAGTTTTCAGGGCAAAGAATGTTTTGACCCACAAAAATCACCCACATAAGTGGTCGGGCAGCACAGGGAGGGCAAACAGCTTACAGCAAACAGCAACCAGCTTTTTCGTTCGAACGCAGATTTTTTTCGTTCGAACGCAGATTTTTTTCGTTCGAACGCAGATTTTTTTCGTTCGAACGCAGATTTTTTTCGTTCGAACGCAGATTTTTTTCTTTCTAACGAAGATGTTTTCAATTTTTTTTCATCTATGTCCCTTTAAAAGATCCGTACATAGAAGAAGAAGAAAAAAGAAAATTGCATGCAGTGCTCCATAGCAATCCCCATTCTAGCTCGATACATGTGTGTATGAATTGTAAGCTCGAGGTAGACATACATGTTCACATCATGTGTAGTATTGCATTGTGGTGGTGTATCGCAGTTGCTTTGTGCATGTCGGCTATCTTCTACATGTCAATTTTTTTTCTGGCATCCCTGATAAAACTCAGGGAATATATTTTCATGGTGTGGCATCCAGATCCTGGAGTCCACATGAGTCCCCATCTCAAACTATTATAAGAGAAATAAGAGACACTTGCCATAGTGTCACACACACACACACACACACCCATGTATGTTCAACCCTTCGATATCGGACGTCCTATAGTCCCTCTTTTGTTTGTACTAACTTTTTAGGTAGACTCCCATAGCAGGGTTGTGAAATCTCAGCTTTATAGCTGATTTCGGCTTTTTTTTCCCTCACTTGCTGTGTACAAAAGTATTGGAGATTTCCAAAGTTCAGCTTTTTTACAACTTATTCAGCTGTTTTCAGCTATTTGTATCAGTGGTCAATCACACCCCTGCATAGGTTTTGTACACGACCCCTATCGCAGACGTATGCTGGGAATGGTGGACGATATTGTTCTCTTGTGTTGTCTTGCATTTTTCGTCCCCGGTTTGAATAGAACATGTGCTAGCACACTCAGCATTTGGGGTTTATGGGGTACCACTATTTTTCGACCCTAATTCCCTCCTTTTGTTCTCCTTTGTCCCCTAAGATATCTCAAAATACATAGCGTTACGGCTATGGGATACTACAATTTCTAAGGACAGACTTGTGGGGTACCATTGTCGCTATTGTTGTCCTTTGTTCCTGGTACCCCATAAGTGCCAATATGTAAGAGCACACACACACACACCCACACACACGCAGACTTACGTTACATACCTTGTGTGGACATTGCTTTGTTTTCGTGTAGTTAAGAAAACTCGGTACAAAAAATAACTTTACTTAAACTGTGAAAACTCTTTTAACCAATTTTTTTTCTATGATTCCCTATAGTGTTTCTCTTCATTCTGCTACGGATAAACCTAACCCCAAAATGCCTCTAAACCTGTTTTCCGGAAAGGGCAAAACCTTATGTGGACCCGGCTTAGTCCACATAAGGTTAACACAACATGCATTATGTGGACCTCTTTTGTTCACAAGTCCACATAGGGTATGTAACACAAACTCACACACACACACCCACACACACCCACCCACCCACCGACTTACGTTACATACCTCGTGTGGACATTGCTTTGTTTTCGTGTAGTTAAGAAAACTCGGTACAAAAAATAACTTTACTTAAACTGTGAAAACTCTTTTAACCCAATTTTTTTCTATGATTCCCTATAGTGTTTCTCTTCATTCTGCTACGGATAAACCTTACCCAAAAATACCTCAATGTGGACACGGCTTAGTCCACATAAAGTTAACACAACCTGCATTATGTGGATCTCTTTTGTTCACAAGTCCACATAGGGTATGTAACACAAACTCACACACCCATTCTCAAATTTGTATCCTTGTGGAGACATTCCTTTGTTCTCGTGTAGTAAAGTGTTCAATTTTGAAAGTGAAGTTTCAAAATGCTCTTATTTTAACCAGAATTAGTTTCCTTGGCTGAAATTTGGACTTAATATCCCTTTTCTAAAACTCTTTCATTTGCGACAGATCAACCCACCTTGGAAATTCCTAGTTTTTGAGTAAAACCCATATATCTATTTCGTGAAAACCTTGTGGAGACCTAGTCATCTATAGAAATTGCCCTGTGGAGACCTTTACAATGTTTTGTTCCCTATTGTGTGTGTGTCTCCACAAGGATACGAATTTGTAGTCACACCCACCCACACACACACACATAAATGGACTGTTCTGGACTATATTAGCCTCTCCCACTTTGCAAGTTTTTCAGACATGTGGATGGGCAGTCCGAATTGTGATTGGTCAAAACATCATGGGACAGGGCTTGACCCTAACTCCCTAGCATGATTTACTAGGAACCATACCCATCCTGGCAAATTCCAACACTATATGGGAAACTGCACACACATATGTCTGACTTTGATTCTGGAGGTGTGTCAACCCAATTTAAAAGACTGTCACTTTAGGGGTACTGTTCCTTACAGATTCCAACACAACATGCCGTTGGGGTTTGATGGGTGGAGTTCTGTTAGGGTTAATCAACCCTAGATCTAAACTTTGTTAGCAAACTAATTACAAAACTTTAGGAAACTTCATTTTTTAAAACTGTTTTAGCTTCAGATTCAGATCTGGACTTGACTATATGTCGTATGCTTGTGGCATATTAACATAACTGTTTTTCCAACTTATTTATTTACACAGCTCCCTGTTCCAAGCTACCAGAACTACTGAATGGACTGATTGTATATAACCCAGAGTTGGTGAACCAAGCCCTGCCTACCGTCCCTCATGACACACGGGCTACATACACATGTCTGTATGGCTTTGAATTGCAGGGAAGGCACAATGCACCGCAGTGTTACTATGGCACTTGGTATTATAAAACATCAGAGCCAGTCTGTACACCAAGTAAGTCTTCCCAGGGATATGCTACTTAATAATGCTAACATTGACAATGTTTGCCCAAACAGGGCTTACTCTGTGGCACAAAATGGTGACGGACAGTAGCAATAAAGGCTAATGGTCTTCCTGATGAGTTGCTTCAAAGTGTTTTCCAAAATGGCCCACTCACACATTTAGCTTTCCAGGTTGAAAAATTCCTTTTTTTTCAAAGTCAACATTCTCCAATAACTTCATAAATCACTGGTGAAATTTCACTTCCAGTTCCTTAATGGGAGAAACTGCTTTCCACATAGTGAAACTTGCAGAACTTTGCACCGTTATTTTGACTGCACTTGGAGTAGGCACATTTGAAGGCCTAGGTAAAAATATGCTGCAGTGGAACGCACCCCTCGCCCTAATTTGTTTATGGCACTGCTCATTGATTGGCGGAAACAGTGTGTTAACTATTGCATGTATTGACTCCATTCACAAATAAGTAAGCCCTCAGCTGTGGACAGTAAGGTCTTAAGGCACCGGCATTGCATGACATTATTGGTCCATCTTGTGTGAAAGCAAGGACGGTGAAATTAGACAAAAATAAATTAGTTTCTCACAAGGAGAATGTTACTTTTTTAAACTAAGATACAAAACATGTAGGTATACAGTATAAGTACAAGTGGTCACTAATGTCTCGTATACCAGACTGTGGTTTTACCCTCTGTACAATGTACACATCTCTTTGCATCATCCATTTGCAACACCTACATTTACACACTGATGGCCGTAGCAAATTCATCTAGCACAGTTTTGAAAATAATCGTGAAACAAAATCTGTTATTATTTGATCTGAAGCGGTGGACAACGGTCATATGCCATTTCCAAAAGGTGTGATTGTTTTTTTTTTATTACTTCAAAGGAGGATTGGAAAATCTTTGTCCATTACAATGGTAACCCTTTCAACAAACAAAAAAGAGTAAAAAGTCCTTATTTCTCCAAATTTCTTCAGAGTTGTGCAGTCAAGACAACTTGGAGCACGGCAGCGTACGTTACACTAAGAACAATGAGGAATTCAGTGTCCGGAACCAAGACCCCCATCATGGTGTTTTCAGGACTTTTAAATGCACCAGCGAATACAGTCTGGTCTGGGCCCAGACAGAAGCATCAGCATGTGTAGATGGGGTGTGGAATACGACTCTTCCAGCATGTGGGCCAGGTAAAACAATTATATGCTTTTGTTTTTCGACCAGTGTTGAATGCTTTGAATCGGTACATCTTTTTACTTCAAAAAAATTCTCGACTTCCTAAACTTTGGGCACCCAACGGTTAGGTCTTAAACATGTCAAGAAAGTCGGTGCAATTGGCCATGTCAAATTATAAGACAAAAAAAATTACTTCAATATAAGAACTTTGGTTAATATGTGCCAAAAAAAACCAGGTAAATATCTGAAACACTTTATTTTATGTATGCTAGTCCGGACACTTTAAAGGGAAAATACAACATTTGCAAACATCAAAAAATAAAACTACCAAATCATTTTGAAATACCTTGCTGGACTGTTAGTGAATGTCAGTGTAAAGCATCCTGTAAAATCATGGCACCTGGTATACTCTCATTTTCAAGAAAAACAGCTCTGTTTCTTCTTATATGGAGTCAGGGAACCAGACTACAGGAAAATGATTGCTTTCTTGGTTTTTATACCATTTTCGAACCCAAAACCTCAAAAAAGTCAGTGTAACTATATTTGCTATATATTTCCAACCCCCCAATTTCATCCATTTCTTAAAATTACAGCAAAAGCAAATGATGTATATTCCCTTTAAGACTTCCTATGCTTGTTTGCTAGGAATCTTTATGAATTCGACACACTGCTACTGTAAACTAACCATTGACACCTTCCTACATGTACTCTTAACTGTCAAGCCTATAGACCTCATCCGAATTACTTGGCTATGACTGGAAATTACACATCGGCCTTTGAAAGCAGCTGCAGTCACTTCCCATAGACCCCATGTGTTATATCCAGCTGTAGCCAGGTAATTCAGACAAGGCCCTAGACTGGAGTACGTTGCTCAATCCTCCAACAATCCTCCAGGCTGATAATCAAGGATAGAGGGTATTTTATGAAAGAAATTTAAAGCTAGAGTCCATCATTTGCAGCCATCCGAAAAGTAACTGGCGTAATTATTGTTGAAAAACAAACTTGGTTGAAAGATAGTAAAGGAACTAAGCTCCCTGTGAAATTATTCTTTCTGGGAAGCTGTCATTTTGAAGTAATCAACGAAAGAAGGCATTTCCAACGGTGATTCTTAAGAAGCACCGTAGGAAAATTTAAATTAGTAGTTCGTTTTGTTATTCAGCGCAGCGCGCACAAGTATTGGAACGACGCACACGCGCGCGCAAATGTTATAATTCGTCGGATCAGTGCGCGACGTCGCGTATAGCTGCAATTCAAAACAATTCAAAACATGATTCAGTAACTTTTTATTTGAAATTGAGATCTTAGAATGCTGTTTTTCTCGGAATGTACAGCTGAAGCTTAGTTGAAACTTCATCAGGTTAGTTGCTCAGTATCCTTCATTAGATTTTGAACTCTTTTGTTGCTTCAAACGAACAAAATGCACAAATTACAAATGATGGACTGTAGCTTTAATGTTAATAGTAAATATGCACATTAAAAAAAAATATGCCTGAATTGTTTACCTTTACGGAGATATTTATGAAATGAAAAATTGCCTTGCTGAAGTATATGTGATGCGATCAAGCTAAATGAGTCGTTTGTCGGGAATTTTCATTTGGAGATTCAGGCCAAATTAGGGCCACTTCATCACATCACTTCATCACATCTCTTGGTGTTCTGACTTCCATAATTTTTGAACTAAAGATGGTATCAGCATGCGGTTTTCACAGCAGTAATGCTGAGATTGTGCTCTTTTCAAATCTGTAAAAAAAAATTACCAGGGTCGACAAACAACTCATTTAGCTTGATCGCATAACATAACGTAGGAACTCAAAAGTGCTTATTTTTGTGTCTTTTCCTAAAGATTCTTGCTCCAGACCAGCTGTTGCCGGTAGTAACGTGGAGGTGCAAAGCTTGGGGCATGGCGGTACGGCCCATGTTACATGTGACCAGGGCCTGAAACCAAGTGTTGGAAATGGTGGTCTACGTTGCCATGCTGGACATTGGGTACCAGACGGCATAATGTGCATAAGAAGTGGTAAATTGCTTCATTTCCTTGCACCAGAGGGTGTTTTGTCTAGCGCTGTATTTTTAGCGTACACACATTTTTAATTTACTTCACACAAAACCCGATGTTGTAGTGAATTTTACTCAGTTGTTAAAACATAGTAGACCAGTGTTTCGACAAGTTACTGCCATAACAGCACAGGCAAATTTCCTACTACAGTTAATTTTTTATCATGTAGGAACATGCTGTGTTGCGAGTCTTGTTGACTGGGTGCAAAGTGGGCTGGATTATGGTCAAATCTTGAGTGGTCCATACAAACATACACAATACCCACTGATGAACTCAAATGTTTTGCTTTCCTTTAATATTGGTTTTGCCCTATCTTTGTGAATTCTCAGTGCAAACAATTGTCAGGGTGTCAGAAGTTTGCATTGATGTTTGTGTATGTTCTGAGTATGCATAGGCCTTTAGACTATTGCGTCATCGAAGGGGTGCAACAACATCATAGCAAAAGTGCTCCGAGTTGTCACGAAATAGCAGAAGAAATAGCAGAAATAGTGCTTAAAACGGGTGTCTTGTTATTTTCCATTCATTTCATAGGTGTAGGAATGGACATTTGCCTGTTTTCGTGTAACATAAAGGGATGTAGTCCAGTCCATCAAAAGTAATTCACGAGTCAATTCACAATTAAGTCCAGTCACAAGAAGCACTGGATGATCAATAACAAAGGACTGCCTTTGTCAAAGCTCATTTGAATGGCGCGTGAGTGGAGTTGGGACTGGAGGACTTGTGATGGACTTGCAGGGACTTACGTATGGAGAACTCGACTACATCCCTGGTAATAACATCAGTGGTAACTACGGGGTGGGGGGGGGGGCACGTGCGCCTCACCCCAGCGGTGCCCCACCCCCATTTACAATCTTGAATTGCACAAAAACAGTATATCATTTGCCTTCAGTGCCCCCTAGAAGTTCATTCCTAGTTACGCCACTGACTAACATACATTTCATGGACTCGTGTGCTCTTTCTGTGTCACTGCAAAAGATGCGTCATCCAATGTGGCATATGGAAGACCAGCATCACAAAGCCCAAGATCTGATGAATCTAACAGACAGCAAGCAAGCTTAGCAGTGGATGGAGATAGGACCACAGACAGTGAACATGGCAGCTGCACTTCTGCACGTAAGCTAAAGCTTATTATAACCTATGCAACAGAAAGCAACAATGGTAAAAAAAAAAAAAAGTTCTCTTAAATATCGTGATTTCATCTGTGTTTTGTTTTGGTTGTTTTTTTTTGGGGGGGGCGCTAATTTTTGCAGGAAAATCTGGAAGGCAAGTTTTCTGGGAGGTAGATTTGCAGGCTACATACAGGATAGAATACGTGGACATCTATTCCAACCGTAGTAAGTATGGAAAAGTAACTTTCAGGACCTACATGCAAAGGCATTGTCCTTCTAGAAACTTTGAATTACTGTTAAAAATTCTTTAGTCGGTAGTCTTTTGATGGACTGTAGATAAAAGCCAGACGTTCCATCCATGATGTCCAATACCACCAAACAGTGCATACCCGCCTACCAACATGTGCAGCAAGTGCACAATTGTTTGTAATGCTCAATCTACATAGCTGTTCAACTTATTTATTATACAACTTGTACAAAGACGATCTTTGTTTTTAAAATGGCTGTTAGTGGTTACATTGTATGACCACAAACTAGTCATACTACAAGCTCCATCCACCACTTTTTTTTTGCAAGGGAGTAGACGACAAGTTTGCAATTTTTCACAAGAACTAATCTGTCAATTGTACCCACCTTCATAAGTGAGATCATCTGAGATCATCTGATTTTTGATTTGTAAGCTGTAAAGTTATGCCATCTACAATAATGGACTTATGTCATTGTTCAAAGTTTTCATTTAAAAAAAATTAAATCCACTGCTTGGCTACCAGCTGAAGGAAGATCACTACTAATTGAATTGAATGACCTCAGAGCAATTTTTAACGCATGACTAATTCTAAGAATATTTCAAGGTTCTTGACTTCTGATTAGATGGTTATACAAAATTTAATTTGTTATTTATGTGCTGCTTCAACAGGTACATGTAAGGCACCTTACCTGTACCGACCTGTTGTTACCCATGGACAATGCCATTAGCATTATGCCATCCAGGGGAATAAACACTTTTTGAATGATATATTGCTAAAAATCCCAAGATATAAAACACCTGAATGATGAGTCATACCAGCTTGATCATATTTCATTTGTTATTTTACTTGTTCTTAACCATGCTCTAAATGTGGATATCATACTTGTGTTTTTATTCTCTAGAACCCAAACTGATAGGTGCAACAGTCCAAGTCGGATACCCTGATGCCACAAGAGAGTCGTATAGTCAATGTGGTCTCACAATAAGTTCCCAGATGGCAAGAGGTCGTCAGCCCAGAGTGCGAGTGGATTGCAACCGCGAGCTGATTGCTGGGCAAATCATCAGGATCGAGCTGCAGGAATCTGACAAATTTAGTCTGTGTGAAGTAGAGGTGTTTGCTACTGGTCCCATTGCAAGTAAGTCAAGCTTTCTTGAGCTGTCTGCCACCCAAATTCTCGCTCTTGTTGTCCAATTCTGGTTGGTTAGTCTGGATATTGTCAGGAGTTCTTGCCATTGGGTCGGTTGTACCACAAACCAACAAAGCCCATTAAATGTCAGTCACAGCGCGCGGTGAGGTATCTCTGTTCAGTTTATGCGTGGGATACAAAAGTTGGTCACAATAATGTCGTATTCAAGATAATGTACCTGGGGAACATGATTGAGTCTTCAGTAGCAATTGAACTGCTGAAAATATGTAATGGAAGTTTTCACGCAGGGTTTCAGGGTGCCTGACCTACCCCGTATGAGAGAATGTACAGTTTGGGTGATCACTCTGATTTTTTAGGCAGTTTGAGCAAATGAACTTGGTCAATGCAGTGGAGTGTCGCTATACCGAACACCGCTATATCGAACATTCAGCTATACTGAACATCGTCCTTGGCTCCCAATTTTTGTGTACAAAATGTACATTGTTGTTGAAAAATGTCAACAGAAAGCGACAAGTGGCTATTATTTCCCCAAGGAATAGAAGGGGAAGGCCACCTATTCCCTCTTTTCACACTCCGCCATTGGGCATGCACAGCCTCGATCTGGCAACTTTATACACAATAAAAATAGCCGGTTCAGTGATTCTGAACCCCGACACAGAAATCACTGAACCAGCTATATTATGTGTAAAGTTGCCAGATCGAGGCTCAGCATACCCATGGCGGAAGTGTGAAAAGAGCAAATTGCCACCGGAGCACTAGCAGAAAAAAATTGCTATACCAAACAATCGTTATTACAAAGAGTTTCTGTGGATCATGCGATGTTCATTGTAGCGGCATTTCACTGTATTAAAACAAAGTTAATGAGTTTTAAAATAAGGACCCGTGGAGTTTTTGTAAATACATGCTGGCTTTACCAGGTATGTCATCTTGAAGGTCCGAACAACTAATGAAATTAACAGTGGATAAGAAGGTTTTTGAGCCAGAAGCTGCCCCTTGTGTCAATGTTGCAAAGTGCTGCCCCAGATCTGATTTTGCCCTTCCAAAAAATGGTTCACAGTGCGATAGATGAAACGCTGAATTCATGCAGGCCTGATTCACGTGACCATTTTTCTACCAATGTAAGTTTTCATTTTTTACATCATGTCCACTGCCATTTCAACTTAATTTGTCCAGCATGTAGGATCCCTTACATCGCCGGTATGAGACAAGCACTAGAAGGTGATGGTGGGGTGTTGCTTACCAATGCTCAAGTTCCTCCAGGAACAGGCATTGCCTATAACTGTGAGACAGGCTACCAGCACCGCGGAGCTGTGGATAACCTGTGCAGAGGGGACGGTACATGGTCTAGACATTTTCCCACTTGCTATGCAGGTAATGCAGTACATGTATCATAGAGCCACATTATCTGAATATAACTTTGTTTCGGATTGGATTGTCAGTATAATTAAGCTCTCTGAGGTAGTGGAGGTTGAAAAAGCCTAGGGACATTATTTGCAAATTTCAAATACCTAGGGGAGCTAATATTTACGTTTCATAAAACCTTGGTTCAATATATACCTCATACATTTTCAGTTGCCATTATTTTGCAATTTCAGTAAAAGAAACACAATGTAACCACTGCGAAATGTGTGTGCGGTTGTCCGTGCAGGAGAATGCTCCAGTGATGAACACCATTTGTCAAAGTTTTACAATTGCTCAACAATGCGTATATGCAGTCGACTATTGCATCCATGAGCAACCTGTTCAATAGTGAACTGTGCATGCCTTTTTTTGCACCTGCTTGGATCCTGTGTTCTTATGATCTTTGACACAGGTCAAGATGTTAATATCTACAAACACACAACTTATACACTGCATTTTGTGTGAACATGGACTTGTGAACTATAGCTATAGGTCAGCATTCAGTGAATTCCACAGGCTTTGCCTGTCCTCATATACATGAATAATATGAGGTTCGTTCAGTCTGAAAATGTCGTTGTTTGGTAACTTTTTTTCATGTTTACTCCCCTGGATTTTAAGCCAAGAAATTTTGTGAAATGAAAAAGTGATAGAAACTCTTGGGATAGTGTATTCTTTCTGTGTGTCCGTGTGTTCCATTTTGGTTAGGTTAACTGTTTAGTGCTGTCATATGATAAGTCAGACTTCGATCTTGACCAAACTTGGTGACAATAATCTTTGGGTAGGGGGACTTAAGTTGAATTGAGACATTTGAGGTCAAAGGTCTTCTAGGGGTCAAATGAGGTCATAGTTGATTTTGGTTAGGTACACTGCCTAGTGTGCTTGCTAACTGAATGTATAAATACTGCCAGCGTGCCAGGGGGATCGTGCAAGTTTAACTTGCAGTATTGTTATGCCCCGCGGCGAAGCCGAAGGGGCCTACTGTTTCCGCCTTGTCCTTCCGTGGGTCTGTGTGTGGGTGTGTGGGTGTGTGTGTGTGGGTGAGCTTGTCTTACATACGCAGTGTGGACTTCCGAACAAAAGACGTCCACATAATGTAGGTAGCACCGACGTTGTGTGGACTTACCCCACGTCCACACAGTGTTTCCCCATTTCTGGAAAACAGGTTTAGAGGCATTTTTGGGTTAGGTTTATCTGTAGCAGAATGAAGAGAAACACTGAAGGGAATCATAGAAAAAAATTGGGTTGAAAGAGTTTTCACAGTTTGAGAAAAATGAGTTTTTTCACTGGTTTTTCTTAACTACACGAAAGCAATGGAAAGTCCACACTAGTCATGTGAAACAAGTGTGTGTGTGTGGGTGGGTGGGTGGGTGGGTGTGTGGGTGGGTGTGTGGGTGGGTGTGAGCCCAGGCCCACCAAAGTGTGTCCATCGTAAGTATATATTTTATATAATTATCTAGTTCAGTTTGAATGGGTGCTATTATACAGAAACATTTATACAAAAATGTTTGATGATACATTTACAATAATATCTAAAATATAAAAAATAATAGTAAACACATGATAAGAAGTACAAGTAAACTAAAATGAATTATTTAAAAATGCAATTAAACGGTATAGATAAAAGGACATGCAGTAATCAAACAAGATCAATAGTTGGACAGTTTATGGGAATGCAGATATTGCCTACCTTAAGTCCAGTGCTTCAAGGAAAAAGATTTAAGTTTAACATCATGAACATTCTACAGATCGGTAAAGATTTGAGGGTTTGCATGATGGAGATACTAATGAATAAAAGGTTTGTGGAAACACCATGTGGGAGTAATTTCTCAACTAAGAGAATGGTTCTGAAAAGAACCAGAGGTACAATGTATACACTCAAACGTTCCGGTTAGTATGATCTGACCGTCTTCAGGAGAGTGTCAGAAGACGATCAGAGCATACCGGAACGTTGCATTTATACCTCTGGTTCTTTTCAGAACCATTCTCTTAGTTGAGAAATTGTTATGCCCGCATGGTGTTTCCGCATTCTACAGATCAGCATAAGAAACAAAATGTTTGGTAACAGAAAGGGGCATGAAATTGAACCTCAAATTAATCCAAATTCCTCAACACTTATTAGGGCCATTCTCCGCTAAAGTGTTCGAATGTGCCATTTTTGTGTCACTTGTGTTTCTAAGAAGTAACGAGTGTGTTCGATCATGATTTATATTACTTTTCTTTGTGGCTGAGTTTTGTTTCATAAACCCATGTAGTAAGAAGGTAAAAAAAGATCAAGAAAAATCTTAGAAATTGAGACGGTAAGTGGGTATTGTTGCGGTTTTCTCATGTTGCCAGCCAATGTGCGTTTCGTGAAAAGTCTCCCATTGGTCTTTCATGTGTGTATATCAATGATTACCGTATTATATTACTAGTCCATAGTATGCCCTAAAAATACAATGACAAATCGAAAAAGACTGGCTCATTAATTTTACTTGAGCGCCTTCAGAGCGCATGTCGCCAATTTCATAACCAGATACGTTACTATTTTTTGAAACGATAAACAGACTTAACATTCAAGGGATGCTCGTTGAAATTGCTCACAGACTATAGACCAAACTGGGGATTATATTGTACATATGGCATAAATCTAAAAAGTTTTGAATTTGAAAAATATAGAAGTGTCAACGAAAAAAAAATCCATGTGTTATGTGTGCGCCAGATACGTTACCTATATTTGCCTTTCCTTTCGAGACACGTGACGGAAACTGACCTCAAACACCATACCAGTCAATAGTGTGTTGGGTGATGACTGATCAAGTGGCGGAAAAAGTAGTTAAGGTCACACATTTTGTCAAGGGAAGCCTATTTCAACATAAGCGGGCCAGATACGTTACACCAGATACGTTACACCAGATACGTTACACCAGATACGTTACTGATTATGAATTCATCATGCTGAGGTCAACAAACATGGGCTACGTCATCAATTCCGGCACTTTCTACATGTGTAAAAGTTTCTTAACACATTGTGACTCAGAGAGCGACTGCTTGTCGAGAAGGATTTTAATTTTGTGCTGAAGTTCTGTTGAATATTCTTAAAGTTGATGCTTTTTTTTTACAGTAAAATATGTAACTTGTAGAATTTGTAGATAAAGATTTTAGGAAGTGAGTAGTTGTGATTTCACGAAAACTTGATAACATGAAACCATCGTTGTTGGTTTACATGGAATACCTCAGTTTATTATGGTAATGTATCTAATCAGCTTGGTAACCTATCTGATCATCTCGGTAACGTATCTGTTCAAATATCAATCTATCTTTAATTTACGAGAGTAGCTAAGATGATACAATTAAATGTGTTGTTCAGACGTTATCTCTAACCAACAGGGACACTTTAAATGATGGTTTCGAGGGTTCGGGCGGTCGGGTAGGTGGGTTGGCTGGGGTGAATTAGGGGATGGGAGGTGGGGCAGCTCAACACACATGGAAAAAGGAAATTCTGACCTCCATCCTGTGTGTCTGAATTCAATTTTATATCGTTTGGTCATAGTTGATCAGGATTGGTTGCCAGGGGGTGAACTGTTTTGCATTTTAGCCTCATTAACCGTGATAAAAATTAACAATTCTTTTTGTTGTCAAACTTCATTTACCTGCGTGATAGGCATGCACAAAACATATAACACAAAAAAACAACACTTGATTATTTCCTATAATCTATAATCTATATTCCCCTGCAAAATGAAATAAAACAATAACAAATAATAATAACAATAAATATAGAACAAGATGATATTCAAAACGCAGGCGCGGATCCGAACCCCCAGTCTCGAAACCCCCCCCCCCCCCTTTGCTCTGACCCCCAAAAACCCGCAACAGTGGGATATTTAAAAAAAAAAAATGACGGGCCGACCCCCCTGCAAAAATTCCTGGATCCGCCCTGCATTATGGTCCTTGAATTATATTTTTAAGAAATTCCTTGGTTTTTTTTAATGATCATTATAAAATGATGTTTTTGTTGACAAACAGAATCAATGAAACCTCTTATTTCAGTCTGTCTGTCACAATGTGTACATGTACATGTACATGTACTAATGAAATTCACATCTACTCACGTATCCACATGATCTTATTTAAAGCCAGAGTCCATCATTTGCAGCTATCCAAAAAGTAACTGGCGTAATTATTGTTGAAAAACATACTTGGTTGAAAGATAGTAAGGGTACTAAACTACCTGTGAAATTATTCTTTCTGGCAAGCTGTCATTTTGAAGAAATCAAAGCAAGAAGGCCTTTCCAACGGTGTGTCTTAAGAAGCACCGTTGGAAATTTCTGTTAGTAGTTCCTTTTTTTATTCGGCGAAGCGCGCTCAAGCGTTGACACGATGCACACGCGCGCGCGGTTGCTATAATTCGTCGGATCAGTGCGCGACATCGCATAGCTGCAATCGGCTCAGTGAGAACGTGTCTCGGACGCTGAATTCAGGCCCAATTGAAAACATGACTCAGCAACTTGTGATTTCAAATCGAGATCCTAGAATGCTGTTTTTCTCGGAATATACAGCTGAAGCTGAGCTGAAACTTCATCAGGTTAGTTGTTCAGCACCCTTCTTTAGATCTTGAACACTTTTCTTGTTTCAAACGAACAAAATGCACAAATTACAAATGATGGACTATACCTTTAAAGACATGAATTTATTGATGTGGACTTGCGGTAACATATCTGTTAGATCATTACAGGACGTTTTAGAGGACTTAACTTCAAGTAGTTATTTTCCAAAAAAAAGAAGGTAAAAATCGCCTTTGTATTATTCCATGTATTCATAAAATGCACATTATAACATAGAGTGATAAAATAGGGATAATTTCTGCTGTGTGAAACAATGCAAACACGACTTTTATTGATTGTTTTTAAATTGTCAACTTTCACGGTTGAAAGAATTCAATAAACACATATGTATCAAATATTAAACTGCCATTACTTGTATTCACTTACTTATAGTAAGTATCATGAAACATTTAACAATTGTTGACTGCTGTGATGTGGGATATGCTGTTTTTAACACCGGAGGGGCGCATAGCACCTTAGGCAAAGCCCGGGGGCCTATGCGCCCCGAGGGGGTTAACAGCAGTCAACAATTGTTTTGTTATTGTGCCAATAAGTCAGAAACGATAAATGGTTGTAACAAACTATGCAAGTAATCATTAAATCAGTGCGGTTTAACCCTTGATAACTGCAAGCTTTCCTGCTGGACATTGGTTGCGCATTGCATTTCGAGAGCGTATGCGGGTTCTACACGTGTGTGCGCAACGCGCATTGTATAAGAGGTTAACCATTGTATAGCATTTTTCAGACTTGATATGTGGCCGTCATCGACCAATGAAATTCAACAGTATGCAAACAAACGATGTAACAAAAATTGTATTGTGACCATATTGTGATATATGTATTGTATTTTATCCTGTTACAGCCAACAGTCAACAGGACACATAACAACAGTCAACAGGACACATAACAAGCATCAAAGCTGACAGATGTGATCCAAACAGCATCATTGACCCAATAACCTTTTCCTAATTGTAGTATTTTTGATGTTTTGTGAATATTTTGCTATAGAACGCTGTCGTTTGCGGGCGAGTGATTTCAGTCATGTCATGATCAACATCCAGGAGCTTGAACCAGATGCACAGGGATTTGTATACATTCCTCATGACACAGATGTCATCTTCAGCTGCACAAGAGGATATGAACTAAGGAATAACAATAGATACACTCCTCGGTGTTGGATGGGAGAGCTTCTGTATTACACTGATCTTCCATCCTGTCACGCAGGTAAATTCAGTTTGACAACAAAAAGAATTGTGAATTTTTATCATTTTTTGGGGGGGATGCGTACGTTTTTGATTAATCAAATGGCCGAGTTATAAATTTTGCCCTGACAGCTAAGTTGCCTTGATAATGACATGTACAAGGTATATTCCATTAAAGAAAAGTAGTCACCACTTTCTTCATTTGCATATCAGTGTGGGCTAGTGCACAAGTGTAAAAGTTACCCAAACCACACCCTCCTAGTCCCATGCATGTCCCACAAAACACACTGAAACACAAAGGTTCTTTCTAGGTTTTTCAGCAAGCCGAGTGTTACAAAGACCACAAAGAATTCTATGGGCTTCAGCCGTGCTTGTAAATGCCCTCTGTGCAACCTGAGCAGCACTCTATTAGTCAAGACAATTCCACCGTAGCGAAGGGCTCTAACTTCCCTAGTTCCAAGGCTGGAAATCCTCAGAGTACAAGCCATTCAGCAGGATGTGTTAGCACAGCTCAACAGCAAATCCAACACACCTGTAGTAATCTTGAGAGCATGACATGTATACACAGGTTACAATAGAGTTGGAGAGGTTTCGCATGTGCATAGGCACCTCAATTGAAGGATGAATATTATTTTTGTTGTGTTAACAAAATTCCGTTATAATTTGACTTGATGACGTTGAGAAATAAACATTGCTACCGTGTTACCTATCGCAGCCCTATCTGGCCTGGCAACTATATGGGCGATCGTGTAGTGATTGGCCCGGTTCCTAACTTAAGGGAACAAAATCTTCTTTAAAATTATTAGACAGACCAAACTAATTGGTTCTCATTAAAAAGATATGGCATAGATAGAGGGCAGGGTTTTGAATTTCTGTGAGGGAAATTTGGGGGTTAAATGACGATGACAGTGTGGCGACACAACACGCAACCCAAAAATATAAAAGATGGCGAACCCCCCGCGATGTACCGTGAGCTCGCACGGCGCGCTGAATCGCAAGGTACAAACCGCGCAGGAAAATCGTGATTTCTACCTCAAGAAACTATTCAAAATTGCAAAACTGTGTCAGTAGAATTGAGAAAAGTCTGCTTTTGATTATAATATAAAGGTGATTTTTTAAGCAATACAAAACATTTTGACTCTAATTTGATCAAAACAAAACAGGGGCCCTACACTACACAATCGCTATAAAATTTTCCCACACGTGCTGACGGTTTTCCCGACGAGTTCCGTCCCGTCTGAGCATGCCCTGATGAGCACTAAAAACTTGCTTCGATTGCTGATTAGTTTTGTTTTTAAGAACAAACAGGTCTTGTCACTGTGCCAAAATTATGAAATCATAATTTTTTTTCAACAGCAAGCTGACAAGAAGCTACCATAAAAAATAATAACTTCATGATTCGCTACTTTATGACTGTGGAGAAGTGTGGACGGATCCATTTGTAAAGGGGGTTTCACCCTCTTTTGGGCGATTACATCGTTTTTCGTATTCATTCGTTACGAAAAAAAATATATATTGCGAAAATCACAAACTTATTCTGAACATGGGAAAGGTTTCAGACTCCATAAAAATATTTCTTTTTTAATTCTGATACGTTGAAAAAGCTTAAAATGCTGGTGAATTTTGCCGAGGAAAGCGCACCCCTTACCGCAATTGGTTTGGTCCAAAACGTACTACGTCACGCTGGGACACGGTGCAGCATGTAGGGCCGGATACTGACCACACTGGATGAAAGCAAAAAGCACGCTTTTCACTGACAAAATCGCAAGGCGCATACCATTTTTTCAAAGCGTATTGGCCCGATATCCTATTGTATGCCCGGCTAGAACACTGCAAATAATGAAGATGAACGCGGTGACTTGTCAACACGTTAAATTCAATCATCCATGCGTTTTATTTTTGCCCTTTCATTGCAAGCATTAGCATTCCTAACATTTGGATTCGGTTCGGAAGGCCCAGCTCGGCTAATTTTAGTTCGATTCAGCGGTTCGGCTGCAGCACTAGTCAAAAGTATCATAGAGTGTGGAACTTACTCTGTGTCTTGCCACTTTGGAGCTTTTCAGTTTGTGCATTCCACATCAGATCTCTCTTCAGGCGACGCATCTGAACAGGAAGACGAATACATTTGTTGATGCTCTTTCTAGGGGGTGGAAGTATTCTGACAGAGTAGCCTCTCTACATGTATTAACCAACAGTCAAACATGTCTTCAACAACCTTGGAAGCCCACATGCCGACCTATTTGCCTCCGATCTAAACAATCAGCTTTCAAAGCTCTCTTCATGCCAAGCTTCTCCCATTGCCACTAATCTCCCTACCACAACAGGTTCCTACAAAGTCATCCAAGATCCTCCTGATCACCCCTTTCTGGCTGTGACAGCCATGGCTCCCTCGTCTCCTGGGTCTCCTTATCCATTCCTCAATCATGCTCCTGCTCACACTGTCACAACCCAGATCTCACATTCTGTTGTCATATTTGTGCCTGGATGATGTCAAAGTCTTCTTCCGAGCAGCTGGCCTTTCAGGTGAAGCTACAGCCGTGGCATCATCACCTCTTTACTTGACAAAGTGATGCAGAAAGTGATGCAGAAAAAAAGTGTTCATTCTCATTTAAATCTCTACTATCTGAAGCTATCAGCCACTGGTGTCCTCCATATAGGTTTTAATGATGGTTCAATTATCTCTACAAACTCACCCATGCCACACATAATAAGGGGTTTGTTTGTTAACGGTCCAACAAGGAAACTGATCTCAGCTTGGGATCAGGTGCTAATGTTCTCCTCATGAATCAGATCTCCTTATGAACCGGCAAGTTCTGCTCCCAGGATAAGTACATTGTAAAAATGGTATATCTCGGGGCTGCAAAAACAGCTCGCCATAGAAGTAAGCTCAACTCTCTTTCAGTAGAACCAGGTCACATACGCTGGGATTTGGTCGGGGTCCATCTGATTCCATGGTCAAGTTCTTCACCAAGAATCAGTCACTTGAATTTTGTCAACAAGACATCTGTTTTTATAGTTTGGCCATGTATCCTACAGAGAAGGATGAACGACTCTGCCAAACTCTTAGATGCGTGACAACGGCCAGTACAGGTTGGAATACCATGAATACTTGTGTCAACAAAGACCCAGACAGCTTAACTGCTTCACTGCACGAGATGCCTATCAAATTTGCAGGGCTCTGCGCTTGATCTGGTGTCGAAGTTTGTTAAGCCAGCTAATTTGATTTTTAATATTCATGATTCTACATTTTTGGCCTTTATTAATGAATTCTAATAAGTGATAATGTTAACGTAGAGCGCCATATCTTTAGCTTTAAAATGAACTATGAAAGGTCGCATTTGTTTTTCGGTTCAGGACCACATCTTCTGAAAACTTTTTGATAAAAGCCTAATTAAAAACGAGATTGGGGTAAACGACGTTCTCTTTGTGAATCTTTATATAAAAAATAAATGAGGAATAAAAATATTAATAAAAACATGAATAACCATAGAAAAAAATCAAAAACTGAATTCCTAGCAATGCTTATTTTTGTACAAACAAAAATCTAAAAAAAAAAATCATCCAACTGGAAAAAAAAGCATTTTGTATCAAAGACAGATGAAATATTAAAAAAAAACCTTATTGAAAAACGTGTACCATTTGACATTTTCCTCCTGGGGTAAATAGTCATCTACATATATGACGACTAAAACTCCACAATACCATCTGTTATATCATGGTTTTGTAGCAGAAAAAATGATGAAACAAATAATCCTATCTTGAAACTCACGTATGTTCACCTTCTTACAGCCTTTAAGAATTAGTGTGCTGTACCCAACTCACAATTGTGACTTTTCTATCGATCTTTCTATTGCAACGAGCTCGAGGACCGTCGCGATATCTGACGGGTTTTAACGAGATTTCATGTAGAGCGCCAGTTGGTGGCGATTAACATGCCAACGGGTGTTAAGGCCCGTTATCAAGCATCCAACCAATTTAAGTAAATCCGTTCAGTGCATTTTGTACTAGAACTCAAAACAATCATTCATTTTTCTCTGTAGGATTCGTGGTTTGACAGACTCCTCATCAGTGGTGGAGGATAAATGGTAGTGCCCTAAATAATCTTTCAAATATCTCGCATTTGTACCAAGCCCTTTAGAGTTTTTCGTCACAACTGTCCACCTTGCCATCAGGCCTCAGTGACCACATTTACATGATGGATTTTGTAGGCCAGTTTAAATCCAACTAACCATCGAGGATCAACATCTCAACCGAGATTACTATTGAAAATCCTACCAATCAAGGATTTTCATAGGCCCATGAAACACTCGGTGTGTCAACAGCTTTTGGCTCATCAACTTGAGTGCCTCTCTCCGAAATCATGAAAGCGGCCTGCAGGAAGAATCCATCCACCTTCATCAGGCCACGCTACTTGAAGGACATTGTGCAGGCAGAGGCCCATATGGCCAGCAAGGTCCAACTGACAACTGCATGTTCAGCAGCCCTCTAAGCCCACAAAGCTCCTTTTTCACAGTAGATAGGCAGCTTCATGTTCTTGACGTTTTCTTGTAGGCTTAATAGTTGAGACATTTCTTGAATGAAATCGCTGCACGTACCTTCACTCTAATTTTTGGGCTTTTCGGTGCTACTCTGCAACTAAAAATGAGTTGATTCATTTTTTGTATAGTGGAATCCCCAAAATCCAAAGGGATCGTTGTGCACTAGTGTTATTCCCACATTGACATTTTTACAGATTTCTCAAAAAGTACATGTATAGTTATTCATAGGTTAGATTGTTTAATTTAGCTGCTTCGAATTGATTGTATTGTTCCTAATCATAAAATATACATTTTTCAAAAGTGCAAATTACACTGTTCAATTGTTACATCTTTTTCATTTTTTTTCCATAGCTATCTAACCTAAAATTGTTGTAATTCTTTGTATTGAACAGTTCGGTGCCGTGTTCCTTACCTTATGCATGGTAGCTTCCGCCTTATCCAGGGCGATCGTTATGAGCATGGGTCCACCATAAGGTACGAGTGTAACCCAGGTTATATATTACAAGATCCAGCCGCTGAATATTCCCATTGTGATGATGATGGAAGATGGAGCCTGGAACCCGTATGCCACCCAGACGATCAAGGTAAGGCAGTTCAAATGCTGGGCTGTAATGCCCTGGCATAATGGTTCCATCAACAACAAACCAAATCAAAAGGAAAGCCTGCATTGCATTCTTCTGGTTAACAGTACATAGTTTGTTACTGTACCTCATGATTGAAAGCCGAATTCTCACTGGACCTTTCACCAACACATGCAGCGGCGGCGGAACAGTTTTCAAACTGGAGAGGGGGGGGGGCATCACCAAAGAGGGGCACTTGCTCTGTAAAAGGCATCTTCCGTCAGTAAAGCAGCGTATCCAGCATTTTTTTGAGGGGGTAGAGCACAGCCGTGCTAAAATGCTGACACGTTTGGGTGGGGGGGGGGGGCTAGTACCATCTTCCAAAATAGGGGACGCTCTTAAAAACCGGCCATTAGGCAAACTACGCATTATGTGGCCATTTATAGGGCGCATTGTAAGGGTTTTGGGGCTTGTTTTTTATATTCCTCGTTCGTATCAGACCTCTCTATACCATTGTGGATGACGGTTACTGAAAACAAAGCCGACATTTTAGGGCTAGTTTTGTTTTCATCGTGAGGGGGCACATTTATGCTTGAGGGGCAAATTTATATCTGCAAGAGGGGCACTTGGGTAAATCTGGGGGGGGGGGGGGGCAAGTGACCCCTCACCCTAGCTAGCTACACATGAAAAGACAGTTACACACGTCGATGTTAATTACATCATGTAGTCTTTTCCCGAGCTCAATGATGCCAAAGTGGAAAATATTTTGGACAATAAAGATGCCTCCTGTACTAAAAAAAAAGTTGTCCTCAAACAACTGTACAACCCTAGTTATTGCATTGCAAACAAACTGAACTTTTCTGAGGTTGAGCAGTAATATTCTTCTGGTGAGCTTGACGAGTTTCACCGGAGAGGTTTTGCCCGCGAGGTGCATACTGCAACAGGAAGATTCGGCAACTTAATATGTATGAGGTATAGTCAAACAACTATAACATGGTTCATTTCAGATGGACAGTCGATATTAGCTCCCCTTGGTATTAAGTTTGACAATTTCCGATGCTTCGGGGAGCGAATATCGACTGCACACCATCAAACCATGTTATATTTGTGTAATGTTTTACAATAATCCAGTGGAAATACCTATTGTCTAAATGTATGTTACCTAGAGATGGGCTAGAAAGAATAGAAAAAAATGGGAAAAGGCACAGTAGGAGAAAGTATCTGTTCATCAAACTTCGTTAAGATAGTTAAAGATAATAGTAGAAGGGAAGCAAGATTCAGGAAGCTAATTCAAAAGCTGGCAGGAAACTCCCAAAATTGAGAGAGATTCTGAGGTAAATCCATGGAATCAGGATAGAATTGATTAACATGTTGATTTCCTTTTTTCTGATTTATGTTTTCAGTAACCGAACTACCTGTGGCAGCTGCCACATGTCCCACACCGTCAGTCCCCAGTGCCCTCATCTACCACCGTGGCCAAAACATTGCCACAGCAGACTTAGAAATCATCTTTGGTAATGGTGATGAGATTGAGGTTCGATGTAATACAGACTTCACCGTCAGCGGCAGGGAGACAGTGACCGCTACTTGTAGGAATGGAGCCTGGAAGCCTGTACTACCACGTTGCGGTAAGATAGAATGCCTGCACTTTGTCATGTATGTACTCTTTCAGCCCTTCAGGATTATTTTGTACAAGAGAATTTGCTTTTACAGTTAAAAGTTTTGATTAATTGAACCGCCAATTTATTTATTGCATTAAAAGTTTAATATTAATTATACTGACGACAGAGTTGCCACTGGGGTAAATATTTTTCATACTAGCCTTTCCAGAATACTGGTATGGACATTAATTATTTCAGCCTAGCACACCAGTCTACTTGAAAGAGTCTTGTGCATGGAATGTACCATGGTTTGTTTGATTGAAATTTTTTTTTCGCCTTCTCAAGGGCAATTCCGTAAAATCTAACATACGTTCGACCACATGACGGACTTGTGCAAGGTCTATAGGGCGGTGGTACCTTACTTTGGTCTGTAATTGGTTTCTGCTCATAAGTCACATTAAAGTTATGTATCACATTCACCTTTCCAACAGCAGCTCATTAAAGTGTGTAACATCTACGTCCCAATTTACGGAACTTCCCGAAAAGGAAACAATTTATGTTCACCATGGATCAAGTTCAGTTATTCTCTTTTAAAAGTGAAACCAAGTTTCTGACTACAATTATCAAGTACATTGAGTAAAAACATATTTCTGGCTGTGTGTAGGAAATGTATAATGGCCTGTGTGACCTTTTGCACTACTGCACACTTACAAGAGACTCTAAGCCCTCCATTACCCCCCACCAGAAAAAAAAAAGAATGGGAACTGCAAGTTTTGGTAAATATAATGATTTAACACTGAATCTCTAATGTCTGTTTTTTTTTTTTTTTTTACAGATGTTACATACAAGCGCTCTTGTTCTCGTCCTGTGGCAGTCCCAGATGTCAGACAGTATGTTGACGATTCAATCAAGCTACTTGACACCCCTCGCACTTCGTTCTTCCATGAATCCACCATAATGTCACGGTGTAAGGATCCATTAACGATGACTCTGGTAACTGGTCCGCTCCGCACCTGTAATGACGGCAGATGGACTGGACCGGTGCCAGTATGCGGTATGTTTTACTTTAATTGATATTTGATTGAACAAAATATTGTCTTGAGCGAGATTTGAACCGGTGACCTCCGGCTTGTACTTCAGGTGCTATATCAGCTGAGCCATTTAACCCGATATGCAGTACCTTAATTTGTCCAAAATGTGTATGTTCATGGAACCCATATGTGCCAAATTACATTGATAGCCCTAATAATAATAATAAAAATAATAATCGGCATTTAAGAACGCTCTCATTAGTAAACTAAATCACAGCGCTTTAATACAAATAATGAACAATTAATGTAAACATGCGATATGGCAGGCAGTGAACACTCTTCTGAGAGTACACTGCCTTGATTACAAAGGTTCACTTTTAATGAAATATAGTGTATGAAATTTAACAGTGCAATTCAGTTGACAGGTCAGAACTTGAACCTGCGACTTTCAGAATACTCTACCGACTGTGCAGGAATACATTGGTTTCCCAATTTATCAATGCTCATAGGGCAGTACTTGGAGACCATGAAATCAAACATATCCTTGCAGTTTTGTGCAACAAGGTCTAGATAGAGATGTTGCTTGGAGTAACATTCTCTTTTCCTATTCATGGCAGAGCGGGCATCAACTAGCTTCAGCCTCCCAGCCTTAGATACCACGCTCCATCAGTTCATGGCTAATGGAACCTTGCTCATCTACCCTGGTGTTGGTCAGTTGAATGTGGATTGCATTGTCTCCAGCGGTTACCCAGTTTTAGACCACAGTCACTCACAACAATGGATTCCAGGTGGTCAAGGAAAAAAGAAGTATGGTGTGCCTGTAGAAGGTCACTCAGGGACTTATACCTGTAAGAAGGTTGGGTGGCCAACTGTATTTCATCGGCTTATGATACAGGTAAGAGGTAAGTAAAGTTTTCAGTTGATCTTAGTGAAACGTGCAGTGTTAGTATTCAAATATATTAAAATAAGTTTTCACAAATCATAACACTGCGGTGGGGCACTGTTGGAGATACAAATGTACATCTTAGGCAAAATTGTGTGCTTATACATCCCTTAACATTACATCAAAACAGTTATATCTGTTTGATACAATGACACTGCTTGTGAGATAAATGGGTTGCTTTTGTCACTACAGAAAGGGGGGGGGTGTGATCCGGTATGGGGGAAAATGTCACCCCTGGGATTTACGCCGTTTAGTTTCACTTTATAAAGTAAAATAATTAATAAAACAACTGAAATATGAACAAGGCTAAATATCATCTACATGTATCTCTTACCATGCAGGTCTTTAATTGTCCGCTGTGTTTATTCTTTATTCTCCAACAACAACTTTCACTAAAACGTCGGTAAAGGGCAAAACCTAATTTAACAACTTTCATGTAGCTGTTTCCTGTTCAGAGCCAAGGCCCCCGTTAAACGGCCGTCGTATCGATGATGACTTCCGCCTCACAAAGTCAGTGTCATTTGAATGCATTGAGGGCTATGATCTTATCGGGGAACGGACGATCAAATGCAACCTTGGTAAATGGTTGGGAGAAATACCGCACTGCAGAGGTGAGTGAAGGAAGCTTCCAGTTCTAGAATCTGAGTGTATTATTTGCAATAGGAAACAATAGCCTATAAAGCTATTGCCAGATTCATGTACATGCATCTCGTACCTGATGACTTTGTTTTTTGGAAAGTTGGAAAGAGAGGACGATTTGGATTCACAGCTTTTGAATTGTATAGGTTGTCATACATGAAATGTGGATAGTGTTGTGCCTCTCGCATTATGAGAAAGACAGTTCACCTGTTTTCACCGGTTTCTGTGTTTGTATGGCCATTGAACAGTTTCCAGTAGAATGTGCACATATATTTAGAGATTTAGAGGTTTCCTTGATGAAAAACCTTGCATGACGTAACGTGGTGTGGCATATGACATGGTGTATGATTATCATCATCATGATATAGTGTTGTGTTGCGTTACATTGTTTTGTATGTGTTATGCTGTGTTGCGTTGGTTGGCTTTATAATTGGAATCTTTTTCAAAAGTTTATAAGGAATAATTGCTTATTGTTTCCTGTGTTCCGCAACCAGCTCGGGACTGTCCTGATATCAACATGGCACACCGAGACCCCAACCTACGTCTCACGATAAATGGAGGCAACTCACCAGGCTCAGTAGTGATATTTACTTGCCAATCCGGATTCCATCGGGTAGGAGAAACACGCCTCACTTGCCAGGGTGGCAGCTGGTCTCCTTCCTTCCCTACTTGTGAAGGTGAGACTCTTGTTTATTTGGAAGTCAGTCAAACAAATTATTCTGTTTGAAGTATAATCGTGATTAGTGGTTACTCATTAACTACCATGTACATGTATGCGGCTCGGTTACTCAGTAACTACCATGTACATGTATGTGGTTCGGTTACTCAGTAACTACCATGTACATGTATGTGGTTCGGTTACTCGGTAACTACCATGTACATGAATGTGGTTCGGTTACTCAGTAACTACCATGTACATGTATGTGGTTCGGTTACTCAGTAACTAACATGTACATGTATGTGGTTCGGTTACTCAGTAACTACCATGTACATGTATGTGGTTTGGTTACTCAGTAACTACCATGTACTTGTATGTGGTTCGGTTACTCAGTAACTACCATGTACATGTATGTGGTTCGGTTACTCGGTAACTACCATGTACATGAATGTGGTTCGGTTACTCAGTAACTACCATGTACATGTATGTGGTTCGGTTACTCAGTAACTAACATGTACATGTATGTGGTTCGGTTACTCAGTAACTACCATGTACATGTATGTGGTTTGGTTACTCAGTAACTACCATGTACTTGTATGTGGTTCGGTTACTCAGTAACTACCATGTACATGAATGTGGTTCGGTTACTCAGTAACTACCATGTACATGAATGTGGTTCGGTTACTCAGTAACTACCATGTACATGTATGTGGTTCGGTTACTCAGTAACTACCATATACATGTATGTGGTTCGGTTACTCAGTAACTACCATGTACTTGTATGTGGTTCGGTTACTCAGTAACTACCTTGTACATGAATGTGGTTCGGTTACTCAGTAACTAACATGTACATGTATGTGGTTCGGTTACTCAGTAACTACCATGTACATATATGTGGTTCGGTTACTCAGTAACTACCATGTACATGAATGCGGTTCGGTTACTCAGTAACTACCATGTACATGTATGTGGTTCGGTTACTCAGTAACTACCATGTACATGTATGCGGTTCGGTTACTCAGTAACTACCATGTACATGTATGTGGTTCGGTTACTCAGTAACTACCATGTACATGTATGTGGTTCGGTTACTCAGTAACTACCATGTACATGTATGTGGTTCGGTTACTCAGTAACTACCATGTACATGTATGTGGTTCGGTTAATCAGTAACTACCATGTACATGTATGTGGTTCGGTTACTCAGTAACTACCATGTACATGTATGTGGTTCGGTTACTCAGTAACTAACATGTACATGTATGTGGTTCGGTTACTCAGTAACTACCATGTACATGTATGTGGTTCGGTTACTCAGTAACTACCATGTACATTTATGTGGTTCGGTTACTCAGTAACTACCATGTACATGTATGTGGTTCGGTTACTCAGTAACTACCATGTACATTTATGTGGTTCGGTTACTCAGTAACTACCATGTACATGTATGTGGTTCGGTTACTCGGTAACTAACATGTACATGTATTTGGTTCGGTTACCAGAGCAGACAGTTGTATAATGATATAAGGATTCCATTCATAGTAACAAATACATGTAGGCCTAGAATAATACGTTATGACGGTAAGCACAAACAAATATACAATAAATCATCCTTATTGCTTTGAACCACAGAAGGGGTATGGATTCACCATCGGTATTTTCACAAAGTTTCTTATAGGCATACAGGTATAAATTTATTTTTTGAAGAATTTGGAAATACATTTTCCCCCACTGAAAAAGACTACCCTCATAGTCTTATTAAAAGGCTTTTTGAAAACTTTGCAATTGAATGTATGAAAAAAAGATGGCAGTACAAAGAGAATTTACTCAAATATTTGACACTCTTAAGAGTTCAATACAAGAATTCTAACTCTTGTACTTCTTTTTATTTTTTTTGGACAGCCGATGTTCCTGATGACACAGGCCCGCTATTGGGGCCGGATGACTGCAACTGTGAGGTTTGGGAGAGATGTGTGGCCAACAGCAACGGCCCATCAACATGCCACTGCATCCACCCGCGGCAGTGTGATGACGTAGGCCAGGAGCAATACTGTGGGAGTGACGGTCGAACCTACCCCAGCATCTGCAGAATGAAGGCTGCAGGCTGTCTGCTGGACTTGGACATACAGGTCGTCAGCAATGGACCTTGCCCAGAAAGTAAGGCAGTAAAGCTTCATATCTCTCTGATCCTGTAATGGAATGAACACAAATTGAAGTGATTTCCTGCCCAGAAATAGCACATATATGGCAATACTCTAAAGCTGTGCATCTCCATCAGCAAGATTTTTTCCTGAATCCGGACAGGCTTTGCCCCCCCCCCCAAAAAAAAAAAAAATAGGCAAAATGGAAGTGGTACATGCTGTTGTAAGTTTTTTTTATCAGTTAATTGGGTATCTGCCCCAGCTGTACATCACTGCAAATATCCCCTTGGTGCTGGTGTCACCATTCAAATGCACATTCAAGTATTAAAATTGTATCCATACTTTGCAGCAGAATCCATTATTCCAATTCCAGATGATTGTAACTGTGAGGTTTGGGAGACATGTAAGGCCAACAGCAACGGCCCATCAACATGCCACTGCATCCACCCGCAGCAGTGTGATGACGTAGGCCAGGAGCAATACTGTGGGAGTGACGGTCGAACGTACCCCAGCATCTGCAGAATGAAGGCTGCAGGCTGTCTGCTGGACTTGGACATACAGGTCGTCAGCAATGGACCTTGCCCAGAAAGTAAGGCAGTAATGTTTCATATCTCTCTGATCTTGTGATTGTTTAGGAGGAAATGAATTGGGCTCACCAAATGTCTCTTTATAGAATGTCCATTTTCTCCCTAGGATGCATTTTTTGCTAGGAATCTTCATATCCTCCAAAACTCACTACTTTGCAGTGAGCCAATTACACATTCTTGGTACATTTCATCTGACACCAAAGCACATGTAATTGTGACTGCTGGTTTGTACCAAATGTTTGTACCTATTGCTCCTGAGCAGCCTTGCATTGTACACAGTCTGGTCTTAGACTATTCTGAGGATCAGGCGTTCATGTGTGCAGAGCCACACTTTGAACGTCTGATCTATGCGTGCATGTAAACTTTATGTGAACCCACGTGCCAGCCAAACGGAACCGCCTTTGGAACTTGGGACATCATTTAGAGCAGAAATTTGGCCAAAGCTGTTGCTGAGTGGTCGATAGCTGCTAAGTTTTTGTCACACAACATCAGGTTACAGGAAACACGATAGAAGACGTGCACTGAATGGTCAGAATCTGGAGGTCAAGACATAGTGCTGTTTTGCATAATTTGCATGCATGTGATTCCGTAACAAATTCCGTAGGTGTAGACCTGATCAGATCAAAATTTCTTGTAATGACATGTTACCGGGCAAGTGGCCTATGTACTGAGGATAAGTGAGATAGCTACCTGAGATACTAAGTTACTCTCAGTGTGCATTTAATACCCATTTCACTAGCACCATGCATAAAAGACCATGTGCCTGCTCCACACAGACAAACACATCAAATTAGTTCCTTAAATCGTGCGACATACTACATGTATATGTCTATTCCCCTAAGTTCATTTAAGTCTCCAGACTTCCACATTTTATCTTGGTTGAGGTACATGAATTAAGACAAATTTAGACACGTATGCCAATGTGTTGGAGAATTTGAGGATCTATCCAAAACAAGATGATAATTCAGTGTGTGTACTCTGACAAACCTGGATTTGTTTGTTGGAGGATGTGTATGTGTTCATCTTTTCAAACCGTGGACGAAAAATACCAGAGAACAAAAGAGAACAATATCGTGCACGATTCCCAGCATACTCTGCGGTTGGGGTCGTGTACAAAACCTAAGGGAGTCTTCCTAAAATGTTGAGTATAAACAAAAGAGGGACAATAGGACGTCCACAATCGACAGTAAACACACGTTCGTGTGGGTATGTAATGCAGCCCAGCTTTACGTGTGGTATCTAAATCAAGTACAGTAAACTCCGGCCAAGTTGACATCGTACAACTCGTAAAATCGCTCAAGTCGCCTGTTTGACTAAAGTCCCGATTGTCTGTAATGCATTTCCATTAAAAAAATTATTTTTTAAGTCGGCTTTTATAAGTAGCCATTTCGCTCAAGTCGTCGTGTTACTCTCTGTCCCCTTTCCAAAAATAGCGCAACAAAATCCCTTGTGTAGGTCGGCAGTAAAAAAAAATCACGCATTGGCATCGACTACCTGCACTGCTGTTCAAGGGCGGATCCAGGGGGGGGCCAAAGGGGGCCATGGCCCCCCCAAAAACGAAATCAATTTTTTTTTTTTTTAATGTGACATCGCAATAACGGCAGGCAATGAGTACACCACCATCTTTTCCTCAAAAAAAACCATTGGTTAAAGTGGTCAGAAATTGCCTCACATCGCACCACAGAGCATCTAGAATCCAAAAAAAATTTCGGGGCCCTTAAGCGGGCCCCGAACCCCACGCCGTAATTTTTTTGACCCACTTTTTGACATCGCAATAAAGGCAGGCAATGAGTACACCACCATCTTTTCCTCAAAAAAAACATTGGTTAAAGTGGTCAGAAATCGCCTCAGATCACACCACAGAGCATCTAGAATCCAAAAATTTTTCGGGGCCCTTAAGCGGACCCCGAACCCCACGCCGTAATTTTTTTGACCCACTTTTTTGGGGGAACCAAAATTTTTTTGGCCCCCCCAAAAATTGTGTTCTGGATCCGCCCTTGCTGCTGTTGGCAAGATGACAAGTGATAAGTCACACACTGCTTTAACTTAACTGACGTATCGGCCGCACGAGTGATCGCTGAATCGGCGCGGTATCGGTTACAGCCAAGTGATAGACATGCATACTGCATTGTGAGCATATCGATACCAGTACCCCCTCTATAGTCCTGTACATGTTGTACGCATCCGCTCTGTCAATTTTGGGGGTCCCCTTATTGAATTAACCGCACTGTGAGCACATCAATACCAGTACCCCCTCTAGGCTCTAGTCCCGCACGCATGCGCTATGTACATTTTGGGGTAAATGAACTTTACCACGCATGGCCGTACGTATGTACGTACACGTGTGCAAGCGATCTGCGGGCATGACTTTCTGTGATCAATACCCCAGCCTGTATGTGATGATAAACATTGAGGATACATTTGCTGGAATCGACCATTGATGTAGAAATAAACCAGGGTAAATCGAAGCCTGTGATCCCATAGTGATCCAGATACAGATATGCACAGGAAATTAAATCGATTTTTAACTCCATACATGATTCAATTTTATGTATAACTATAAGTCGGCAAAATGACGACTTAAAGCAGAAGTGGGTATTCACTTTATATGTCGTCACAAATTCTCGGGTCCCGGGAGTGCCGACTTAGCCAGAGTTTACAGTATTGCAATCCAGGATACTGTATGGGCAAATCAAAGTGTGCTTTGTCATCCATGAACTAAGTACCAGTTATCATGTCCGCATTATATAAAAACATAGATGTACGTGTATGGGTGTAACTCGGCAAAAACAGCAGTTAATTTGTTGCGGTTTTTTTAGCAACTGGGGATCCCAATCAGCCAGATGAAGATACTTCATACAGTGATTATGCTTCTGAGAGCTTCGAGTTGTCCATGGACTCAGCTTTGTCACCGATACCAACAGGTGGAGAAGACATGCCTACTGCTGCTGACCGATCAGTAGAAGGCACCACGCACCGAAGCAGTACCTCCATACAGTATTGTGAGACTTGCGTTGCCCTAAACCTTGGAACGGCTTGCCAGAATTCAACACATGGTATGTTGTGCTTTACATTGATTTATTAATTTCTGTCCTGGAATTTGGATTGGGTTTGGTTGTATGGCAAGTAAGCACCGTCGATTTATCAATATTTTCTCAAGTATTCAATATTATTTTGAAATCAATATCGCCGATAGTGATTTTTAAATCGTATCAAAATATTGAAATTTTCGTTATGGAGGAATGATATCGAAAATCTTAAAAATGAGTCAGATTATCGTCAAAATAAATCTCCTGTTTGTGCTTTTACTTTGTGTTTAACGTTTGCTGTATAATGAAATGAAACTTGGCGCAAGTTGTACTCGCTAAGCAGCTTCACTTTGAGCTCTGCGTTGGCTTGAATTCGCGGTCTTCCCTTTGTAAGACCTCAAAAGAAACCGCCCGTTCTGGACAAATGTCGGTGCCGAGATTTGTTTTAAAAGGTTTGAGCAATATGCTCCAGAGAAAGCCCTGGAAAATTGGGACTTGTATTGATAAGATTGTTTTTGTTTCATCAAAGTGTCATTTTTATGGTCTTTAACTTTTACATGGGATAATCGATCGATATATTGAATATTCTCGATATTGGATTTCCGATATATAGATTATTGAAAATTCTGATATCGATGGTGCTGAATGGCAAGCAGTACAATTGTTTTGGTAGCGTTTTCTATGGAATGGCAGAACAAAAGTTTGAGATAAACTGCCGGTGCAGGCATTTCGAGTTACGGGGATACAGGAATATTCGTGCACGTAATATCCTATTCTCGTGATTGGAATGGAGTATTCTAGATAAATGGAGTTTGAGTGATCTGAATTTACTGTAGAAGAGTTTACTGTACATCACAACTACTCTGCTTTCCAACTGTAAAAAAAAAAGTCCATAATGTATATATCTCTGCTTAAAAATCATGGAAGGAAAGTATTTTATAAAAGAGAAAAAAAGAAGAAAAATCAACTTTAAATTCTACACTCTAACTTGTCTTTTTTGTCTTTGACTTTTAAATTGCAGTCTTCGTTGGCATACCGCAGAAAGTTGAGCCAGCTCAGCTTGACAGTTTAACCTACAATGTGAAGGTCTTGACTCCCATCAAAGTTTACAATCATACCCAAGATATCACTTTCCTGATGCAAGGGACTCTTGATGAAACCAACCAGTGTTATTGCCCCAGAGTCACTGTAGGGCATGATGAGTACCTTTTTATTTTGCGAGAGGATAGTTCTGCAAGTTTCCCAATCACAAATGGCTTTGTTGGATTATGGGCCGACCACAGTGCAACTTACAATAGCACCTGCAACTTGTAATTCCTTGGCCACATTCATTGTCCATTCAAGTTTTGGCTATTTTGACCTTTAACCCCTTCAAGACCAGGAGTATCAACAGTGTCCAGTAAAATGATTTTAAATATGATTGAGGTTGTGTTGAATTTATTGTGCATCAAATAGGTCAACAATGGGCACGCAAAAACACTGCTGCAGAACGCTTTTATACTATGTTTTTTTTTTATATCCATATAGACATTTCCCCAAAAATATGACGACGTCAGCCAAAGACACCTTAAATTGAGTACTTATAGCATGGTTGATGCTATAACCCATTCCTGGTGGTTAAAAGCCCATCACATGGCCGGTCTTATATGATAAAGACCGGTAAGCTGGTATTAAACACTTTTTCCAGTGTCACATAAAATTTGGACTCTATGAAATCCAGTGCCTTTTACGTTTTATTAGTTGAACGTTCACAATCCTCACATAGGCATGCACAATGGTAGCAGTGAGTCAGAATTTCTTAGTCCTAAATTCACAACGCACCACCCCAGTGGCATTCCGCCGCGCCAAGCTCCATAAAAGGAGGTGTTTACGACATACTCGTGAGCTGGACACTCCGTTATATAGCTAGAGTTATATAAGTATTGAAAAACATGAAATGAGCTTGTTGAAAAAAATCTTTGGAAATTTTGAATTGTTTACTTGTTTTGACTTTTCGACCGAAAAGTTTTTATCTTTTTAAATTTTTATGGTTTTTTTAAAATATTTTTATTTGCTTGGTCGGTATTAAACATCATGTTTAAGACCTGGTGGAGGCTGGATGCTGATAGTTACCCTTGCCTTTGACTCCAGTAATTATCAGCATCCATACCCCAATCAGTCTTAAATAGAGTGTTTAAAACCTCTGAAGCACACATTTATTCCAGTCTGGCTCCATAACTGTTTGCAAATGAGTTATTTTGGCTACCAAAATGCACTTTTATTCAAATTCACTTTTATTCGAATTCACCTCTGATTTTTTTTTTTTCAATACAAGATACAAATAGTTAATCTTTTTTGTTTGAGTTTCAAGGGATGTTTCTACCATGTTGTATATTTTTTTAACAATATTACCTATTCAATAAGTTACCTCCACTTCATTTCGAAACTCAATAAATCTAATTTCTTCAGGGGGAAAAATAACAAATAATATGATGAAGGAAATTTGCCAGTGGTTCTGTATACATGTAGTTGCTTGGATTCGCTGGCGATTTTCCTCTCAATCAAGTGTCATAAACACTCTTTTTGTACAGTCAAAACCGGAAACGACAGGCAACTATTCATCCTTCCCCAAAAAGGACATTTTTTATAAGAAGGAATTTTAATCAGGGAGATATTTTATAATGGGTTTGCCGTTTTTCGCTCACATATTTAGAAACACTGTTTTGGACGGCGCGGTATTACGTTATGGTTAGCTGAGCCAGTGAATAGTCATTTGAATGTGCTGTTCATCGGTTGCTATGTAACCATACAGCACTCCATGTTTAAGACCATTGAGTTTCAAGACAATGGGTCTTGGATCTAGATAAGGCAATGTAAACATTTCCTGGATGTCCGCGCCTGCCTATACTTCGAGTTATCCGAGGGTAGTTTGTGGGCAAACATTCACAAACTCGGACCCGACTCGGCTGGGTCGTGGGTTCGAGTTCCACCTGGCTAAGCTTGTGAATTTCCTGCAAGCAGACAACGCTGAGTCATATACAGTGTTTATGACTATGTTGGCTAAGGACAACCCCCAATATAATACAGGACACTTTTAGTAAATATTGGTTTTTTATTTCAATTTTATGATTAAAGAGTATTTTAGGAGGTCAAATTTAGGAATGCACTTTTAGTAATAAACATCGCTTTGCCGAATACATGCACTGAAGGGAGCACAATTTTCTTACATGTAAATATAATTATACCAAAAATAGAGGTATTTGTCTATTTTGATAACTTTAAGAGTGATTATTGTTTTTAAAAACGTTATGCGCCTAGGCCGTATCAAATGCCCCCCCCCCCGCTTCCCCAGGTCTGATGTTGGGATTTGGTAACGTTTTTCATGCCCCAGGGTGGGGATTTTGGTCGCTCAAATTACATTGTTAACATTCGCGTACTACATGGAAAGACTAGTGTGCCCCACGTATGTATGTAGGGGCATGGTCGGGGATTGTTACTTTTGCCCGAGAAGTTGGGATTTCGTCACTTCAAAAGTGACCATCTCTTTGTCTTGGGTGGGGGGGGGGGGGGGGGGGGGGGGGGGGGGGGGGGGGGGGCGGGGGAAACAATTGATAACCGCATTACCATATTTTTGGCTGGTACCATATTTCAATAGGGGGCGCTGTTCAAATTCGACGATTATTAACACCAGATTACAGAACGGTGTACCGTATTTTGAACAGGCGGACATTAGGCCAAAAAAAAAATAATCTGTGTCTGGTCAGACCGAAGTTCCGGAATTGATGCGGCGACGCGTTGTTTTTTTTTTTTTTTTTTTTTTCAAGCTTGAATTGTACAGACAAGGTGGGTACTATTTTGCTTTTTTGTGTCATTATACATTGGTGTCCTCCATAATTTGCCTTGGTGAAATTTCCCCATTCCTTGGTGCTCCTTGGTACAAAAATTTGACGAGGTGCAGCAATAGAAGGCGCTGTTGTAGCTTCCGTGTTAATTGAAAGGAAGAAAAGGTTGACACGCATGATTAAAATTGACGCGCGCGCTGACCAGAGACCGAGTATTTTTTTTGTTCTTTATATACCAGTATAATTTTTCGGGGGGTGTCACAGCAGGGGGGGGGGGGGGTTGACTTATTTTTTAGGAATTTGTATGATAATTTTTTTTTTTTTTGACAGAGCCGGGGGGGGGGGTTGACCCCCCAAACCCCCTTTCTGGATCTGCGCCTCAATTTATTAATCAGCGAATCTGTTCAAAAATTGCATCGGGTTCGTTAGTGTGACGTCACCTCAAGCTCTTTCTGCAGGATTGGAACCGGAAGTTAACGCAGCTCGAGCGTTTGTAGCCAATCTGGTTCGTTAGTGTGACGTCATCTCATTTCAACCATGCGTGCTATTCCTTCCTCCATGGTGTAGCATAGCACGAATAAAACCGGAAGTTAACGCACCTCGAGCGTTTATCCAATGGGCGCTAGTTATCAGTGGCGCGCACACGTGTATGACGTTTTTACTAACGACCAGATAGACCACGGCTTTCGCCATGGTCTATAACATTGACTATATGCAGCCATGTGGTTGCGAAGGACGATTTCTAAGTTACGTTACACTTTATTTTGAAGAAACTACATGTGCACAGACATGTTGACAGGCGGGTGAAATCTTTGAATATTAATTTCTCCCGTTTGGAAGACCGTATGCTCATGGAACTTTGAGAGATAATTTCCCTTGTAATGATCCAAGTAAGTGCTAAAAATCGTTGTGATATGTTCATTATTTTTCGTTGAAATTGGAAAAATAGGCCTGGCTACGTGCATTTTTGAAAGTTGTAACACTGGTGTTCGCAATACCTGCCAATCTTTTCAAGCCTCACGAATATTAATAAGGTTCCTACGGTGTGCAGTTAAAATTTGCATAAAAGCCTCCTTCACGAGTTATTTAATAAAATATGACCCATTTTGCTGGCTTCCGAATTCCATTGGTCGATACCGAGACCCACGCCAAGTCACGGCGAGCTAGTGACGCTAATGAATATGCGATCGTCTTTGTGTTGCCGCCGGGCCGAAATCGGTCAACCATAGCGCCTACCGCGTTATAGGATCTTTGCTAAAAAGCATGCACGTGTTGGTGAAAAAATCCTCGTCGAAATTTTCCTGGGAGATAGTTCAAGGTGTAAAACTGGCGTTTGCAAGAACAGATTAAGCGGAATTATGTTTAAATGATATAAGTGCATGTTCAACTACTCGTGAAATAACAAGTTGAGTAAATTCCTTGAAAATGAAATAAAAACCTAAATTTGGGGACGTCTTCGAATGATTTCTTCCAGACTTGAAGGTCAGCTTTACCAGAAACCAGTATTGACACTTCGGCATCGATGACGATGATTTTTTTCACTGACATGAAGTTTAGATTTTTTTCTTCCGTTTTAATCGCAACCATACTGAGCATATTTTCTGAAAAACACAACGTTCAAAAGGCCATTTTTTTTTGGGGGGGGGGAAATTACAATTTAACTGCTCTGTAATACAGCGTCTAATTAGTGCGTAATCTGAAGAGCTTTGCTTGACAACGGGCCGCGCCACGCTTCGCTTTCGCAACAACATGGCGGTACACGCCGTCCGTTGGGACGAATATTTCAATGACACGTGATCAACGACCCACCAATCAGATCGGGATTTCTTCAGGTGCTGTATAATTAACAATTGTTTACTGCTGTTATGTGGGATATGAGGCTTTGAACACCCAAGAGTAGGGACGCATAGCACCCGAGGCGAAGCCACTCTATGGTCCCGAGGGTGCTCAAAACGTCGTATCCCACATCACAACATTATATTGTTACATCACAGCAGTGTATTGTTAAGTATACATATGTTAGTCCCTAGCCTAGCATGTCATTGAAGGGACAGGAATCATAATAACTCCACTATTGGGGGAGGAGAGGCCTAACTTTGGACCGCTCTATCTTCTATTCATTATTTCTTTAAACTATTTAGTCAGTAGTTGTCAAATGACTGTTGTTTGAAATGTTAGTGTCGGGAAATGAAAATATGTGTTATACATGTTACATGTGTTTGGCTTCTTTATGTTGTTTTCTATCCTCAAGGATACATGGACTCATGAAGCTTTTCACAACCAAAATGAGCTGGTAATTGGTATGGCCTCCTGCCAGACCACTGTCTCATTCTTGGGTCTAACCAAACCCTTTGTTTTAGAGAGATTTTCCCATGCCCATGTCTAGCTATTTTTGGTAGCAAGAATGTCACTTTCACTAGCTGTGGAGACAAATCAATTAAGGTTTGGAGGTTGTTGGGACCTGGAAGAAAACTTGCTGATCAGCAGATTCACCCAGGACTCCCTGAAACACTAGCCAATCAAAAAGTTTATATTCAAATTAATTCAGAAGGAAGGAGTAGTCAATTTAATATGTAGCCAATCGGCAAATGGATCGAAGTGTCCATCACCCAACTAAAGTGGGTATTTAAGGTCCCGCATCAGGGCCAAAAGACCAGTCTGCACCCACATCCAGCAGGCCACTGAAGCCAAGCCAATGTCGTAGCCATAGAGGGTGAGTTCTTGTCTTGTTATTTTGAGTTGTAATTTCGAGACTTAGTTTCTAGTTGAGAGCTATTTGTGTTCTGTAGTTGTAATATTGATTGAAGTTCATTCTTATATTTGGTGGTTCATGGTTTTAATCATTTGTTTGCATTTCTGTGCATGAAGTTATCTGCAGCTTGAGCCATTATTGTGTGAATAATTGTTGCACTTTTATTGACTCGAACCATGCTCGAACTTAGAAATTTACAATAATAGGTTCGGCAGTCAACTTAAATTGATCATGTGAATTGAACATGTATCTTAATTAGTGTATCATTGATAATATTGTGGAACCATTTGTTCAAGCATTATGTCATTCTTTTGTATATAGCTTCCAGCTACACAACTGGAGTTGAAGTGATGTACATGTAGCTGTACAGGCTGTTCTTTAACTTTATCCAGGTTAGCTCTTGATTCGTTGTGTTCTTGATCCACAAATTAAATCCCAGATATTGAGTACTGTATTTTTGGAAACAATGTTTACTCAATTCCAATTCACAAGTCAAGGCAGTGTATTTATTTGATTCTGTTTTCCAAGTTGTGCTGTAGCTGATGCACTATGTTATTCTGATCTTATGGTACAGTCAATGTTTTGCTCCTGGTACTTTAAATACCTTGAATTAAGGACAAGGACAAATCTCTGTCTAGCCCAAACAGTGTTATGTAACCTGTCACATTCCATCTATTGAGCACCAGCTGATGTACTGTTTATAGTGTTTTGGTTACCAGTACTATGACCTTTGAACTGTGTGTTGTTGTCTATTGTACAATGACTGTAGTAGTAGTATTTTAAACCCATGTTTTGCATTATTTCTTAATGTACAGGGGTCCGTTGAAGACCGTCTGTCATGGATCGGTTGTAAATTCTGTCAAGGACCGTCCATTAACCGTCTGTAGAGTCCGTTAGACTCTAGGTTCATCGAATAAAAGTTCATCAGAGAGACATCGCAGAACTGTGTCGTTGTCCGTTAGTTGTTGTATCTTGATCTCGAACCCTGCGTTCTAACGAATGCTAAACTAAATCCGCTGCGAGGATTATACGACATTAGTACATGTACATCTTTTAAGTGTTGCAGATAAGCTAATATGGAAGAGATTCGCATATAGCTATAGCTGGAACTTTTCCTCTGACGTGACTTAGACGGTGGTTTTCACTTTATTTTTTTTTTTTGACCGATATTTTCCATGTTCGTTCAAATATCAAAAACGCATCTAATGATATTTATCCTTTATGCAGCAAAGGATCCACTCAAATTAATTATGATCAAGTCGAATCAGATAGATTTTTTTGTCGGTGAAACTCTGGGTGTCATAAGAATATCAGAAGGTACTTGCAGACAGAACTTGAAAAATGTGACTGTATGCGCATAATTTTAATACAGGAAATCGCCTCTAGCTCTCCGGTATCACACGTACTCGATCAGGCGCGGTTCTACGGGAGGGGGGGGGGGGAGGGGGCTGTGGGGGGGGGGGCTGTAGCCCCCCCCCCCCAATTTTTTTTTTGTCTAGCCCCCCCCCCCCAAATAAATTCCGTTAAAAAAAATTGCATTAGCAAAAAGAAGGATTGCGATGAACATGTGAACGGTCTCCTCCTAAAAGAAGAAATAGCCGTGACAAGGGTGCATTAGTTATATAGTGCAAGGGCGGATCCAGGAGGGGGGGGGGGGCCAAAGGGGGCCATGCCCCCCCCCAAAAAAAAACGAAACCATTTTTTTTTTTATGTGACATCGCAATAAAGGCAGGCAATGAGTACACCACCATCTTTTCCTCAAAAACAATTGGTTAAAGTGGTCAAAAATTGCCTCAGATCGCACCACAGAGCATCTAGAATCCAAAAATTGTTCGGGGCCCTTAAGCGGGCCCCGAACCCCACGCCGTAATTTTTGGGACCTACTTTTTTGGGGGTCCAAAAATTGTTTTGGCCCCCCCACAAAAAAATTGTGTTCTGGATCCGCCCTTGCTATAGTGTGAATGATGTTAGGATTTTATTGGCGCTCCCCATTGAAAATATGGCATGAGCCCCCCCCCCCCCCCCCCACCACCCCCCCCCCCCCCCCCCCCCCCCCCAACCACCTATTGATTTTCGGAGGCCTAAGTGTCTGGAAAAAATAACCGGTCAACATTTCAGCACGCCTCCCTGAAAAAAATGTCTGCATCTACCGTGCCCCCCCCCCCCCCCCCCCCCCAAATATTGGTTCTAGATTGCGCCTGCCCGGTTGCTATAATTCGTCACATCAGTGCGCGACATCGCGTACGTAGCTGCATTCGGCTCAGCGAGAACATGTCTTGGACGCTGAATTCAGGCGCAATTCAAAACATGATTCAGCAACTTCTGATTTGAAATTGAGATCCTAGAATGCTGTTTTTCTCAGAATATACAGCTGAAGCTGAGCTGAAACTTTATCAGGTGAGTTGTTCAGTACCCTTCTTTAGATTTTGAGCACCGGCTTTTGTTGCTTCAAACGAACAAAATGCACAAATTACAAATGATGGACTATATTTTAAACAGCTGCAGCGAGATGTCTTTATAATAGGTAATGATAAATTACCTAGAATTCGAACGGAGGCGTTGACTAAAAGTAAAATAAACAATTGGGGGCGCCCTTTCAATCAACAATCGCCGACACAGCCGATGTTCGTTGAGCACACGTCTGCACAACTGACCATCGGGCCTGAATTTGCTGGCTTACTGAATACTGGACACGGTTTGAGTCAAGAGATGGCTGTTTCTGACCAAGCGAAAGAAAAGCTTTGTCCTGCGGTGTCTCAGGTATATTGTCTGCTGTAGCCCCATTCTACATACATGTTAATTGTAATTGTTCTGTCCACAGGATCGACTAGCAAACGTACGTAATTCCGTTTTGACCACGTTACCAAAATCACGGCAGAGACTCTTTACAAAATACAATGTAGGCCTATTTATACATAGGCTACTCCTAGAACTATGATGAAGGAGTGCTCTGAAATGTGCAAAACTAAATCAGGCCCACTTTACTCACAGTTTAGCCAGCAAGTTTCTCCAAAAATTCTACTGGGGCAAAGAAAATGTCCTCAGTATTTCACCAACCAAGTTTGCAGACCAAATTCAATTTTTAAAGGAGACATTTCTTCAATATTTTACACATGAGAGGGAAGTCAACTGATTTCAAAATGGGGCTAAATACTAGACTGGTACATGTCCAACCATGGTCCAACTATTTGAAAAGACTGACCTCTTCATTCGGTGTCAATAGTCTGGTGGCTTGACTATGGAGAAATGTGTAGTAAATTGAGACTAGTTCCCGCTTCATGCCACATGTTTCTTAAATTCTTTTGGCATGGTTGATTGATACAATACTGAAGTTGTGTTGGACTGGTTGTTTTAGGTGCCAGTCTATTTTCTTGTTTTGCATTGGGACTCTCATACACAGTATTGAGAGTCCCAAATTTTCGGACTAGCCCAAGCCCCTACCACTACTGGTTAATATTAACCAGTAGTGGTAGGAGCTTATGTATGTTTTGTCAAGTCTCTGCTGTGATTTTGGTATTTGGAAAGAATGTAGTTTCAAAGACGCCGGAACAATGCTGCAACCTGACGCCACTTCCGTGATTGTGTACAAAGTCTATGGAGAGTCAAGACAATTTTCTTTATTTCCTTAGAACAAATTCGGAAATGTTTTTCAGTCCCGGATTCGTGTCTTTTTAAAACACATTTGCAATGACTGACCGTGCTTTAATCAGTTTTAATGAGATGATACTTTTGACATTGTTTGATATGAAGAAAAACTGGCAAGAATATAGTGATCCAGACGACACTTCAGCAGTTGTCTACAAAGCCTATGGAGAGTCAAGAAAATTTTAGTTTCAAAGTTTCATGTATTTCCTAACAAAATTTCTTAGTCCCAGATTCATGTTTTTCAACATTTTTGCATTATCTGACCTGCATTGATATGATTTGAAGAGAAAAGTAACGTCACGTTGCAATACTCTATAAAAAAAACCAATTAAAAAGTGGCTACAGTTTGCAACATTTTTTCCAGGTAGGCCTATTTTTGTCGTCTTTGGCTTTGCCGTGGCCACTTTTGGAGTTGGTAGTCCGAGTAAATTGGACCCAACGTATCGTATTGCCTTTTAACATTCGGACATGGTGTGGCGATAGTAGGGTCAAAGTTGCAGTCATAGGGTTTCAGTCAACAACCCAACCATTTGCCAACCAAAACCATCAGATTCCACCCTCAAAATGGCCGCAAAATTACTAGATATACCACTTTATACAAAAGTAGAGATCGATGACTAAGATGGAGGTACTAAGGTTTACTAATCTGTATGAAAAGTCAAATCTAACGTTTAATTCTGAAGTCTCCGTAGCCAACTTTTAGAATTCTACAGAAGACACTATCATTTTTCGGATGGTGTGTGGGCTATAGGCTTTGAAAATCCAAATTGATCCACTTTCTGAAACACAAATCCACCCAATAAGTTACCCTGGTTGATCCATAACTCTTGAAAAGTTAGGAACAATGACATTGGGACCTTCCGACAGAAGTTTTGTGGAAAAATTCTGAGATTTTACTCACCACCGTGTGTTTTCAGACATCGAGTACATTGACCACAGACATCCATTTTCAGGAAACAGTCGCCTGCATACGTGAAGCCAGGCAACATGCAAGAACGCGCGTTGTCATGACATGACATAAGATATATGGAGAGCGACAAGGTCAAGTAGAGTACCTTGACTTGGGAACATACATGTAGAGGCCTTTATAGATACACACGCGTGCACCACGCATGACGTGAGTTATATCAAAGATAAATTACAATCTTCAAATTTGAATGATATCACAGCGACGACAACATGGGCTATTAAAGGAGACCTTGGAATTGAGGCCAAATAAAAAAACTATTATGTTTATCGTCCCTGCCCGCTTCTTTTTTGGAGGCCGCCTCCTTTTTTCCCCTATTTTTGGTGAGCTGCGAAGCAGATGCGAGCCTACATGTATGTAATACCAATTTCCGTCCGTCTGTCCGGGCGCCCGTCTGGCCGTTCTGACCATACCACCCTTGTGGGGTGATGTTCCTTTCAGGACACATCACCCCACTTTTTTTCACAATAGAAAAACATCACCCCAGAAGGGAATCTTTAGAAAAAGGGATAATGGGAACACAATGCTATCACCCCACAATTCCGTCTGGCTGGGGACGGACGGCCGGCCGTCCGCGTTCAGATAAAAATGTTGAAGTTTTTGGTTTTAGTTAACTTGGGTAAAAAAACTAAATGCAGTTGTCATGTATCATCTCTAGGCCTATAACTTCAGTTAGGTTCATATCATTGCAGTAAATTTTATGATTTTATTGAGGAACTTTAATTCAAGGAAAAGTTTTTAATTGTTACATGTACATGTATACTGGTATAACATGTATGTGTGTATATCGGTATAACATGTACATGTACACTATGCATTTTTGGGGATGTGCATGATCTTCTGGTTTGATCTTTTAGTTTATGGGGTTGGAGTAGGGATGGGGTAGGGGAGGGTGGGGTGGGGTGGGTTGGGGGATAGGGGTTGGAGTTAGGGTTTGTGTGAGTAGGATGAGAAGGGGAGCTAGGATGGGTGGGGCGGGGTGGGTTGGGGTGTGGTGGGGTGGGGAGAGGGGTTGGAATACTGGGTTTGGGTGGGGTGGGGATTTGTAGGGGTGGGGTGGGACAGGTAGGGAGAGACAGGTAGGGAGAGGATGGGCATGGATGTAGGGGTTGGGTTAGGAGGGGGTTGGGCAGGGGGCGGGATATAGGATCGGAGTAGGGGTTGGGTTGGGGATGTGTAGGGATGGGTTGTAGGGGTTGGATAAGGGGAGGGGGCAGTATATAGGGATCAGAGTAGGGGTTGCACGGGGTCAGGTGGGGGATATTGGAATTCGAGTAAGGGTTAGGGTGGGGATGTGTAGGGTGGGTAAGGACAGATAAGGGAAGATAGGGTAGGTGGGTGTAGGGGGTTGGGGTAGGGGAGGGTACGGGTCAGGGGAGGGGGAAGGAGATAGGGATTGGAGTTTGGGTGGGGTTGGGATGTGTAGGTGATAGGGTGGGGATGGTTAGGGGAGGATGGAATGGGTGTGGGTAGGGGGTTGGGAGGGGGAGGGGGCGGGTTTGGGATGGGGTAAGGTTTTTGGATGGGGTAAGGTTTGGGGGAGGTGGTGATGGTGCTGTGTCTACATGTACATGTATACCCATTCTTGTTCTGCATTTGTGGCGACTACACAAGATTTTTCCCATGGTAATACAAGTATGGGGAGCAGAAGACACTGTTGGGGCTGCAAAAATCCACAACTGGGTCCTATTTACCCTAACAATGGAAAACTCCCCCATAATAATACAGTGACGGTTAACCTACATACACATGTATTTATTAGGTAATCTGTTGACTTTTTATGTTGACATTTAAAAACTGACCCCTACACCTAGGCACATCAACAAGAATCCTGATCCCCTTCCATCATGCTCATCCCCAACCCTACCTTCAGCCTCCCTTCCTGCCTTGGACAGCGAGCCATGGCGGCTTCGCTGTTCTAGTTTTACTGGAAAAAAAATGATAAATATTAAACAGTGACATCAACTTGGCCTCTTTGTCTGTTGCATCTAGCCCATATAAAGCTGGTACATGTCATTTCAAGTCCAAGTGACGGCCAATTAAAAAAAAAAGCTGGCGGCCATCTTGAAAAATAGCCCAGTCGGGCAGCCATTTTGGAGGGGAAAAAAGGGCCTCCTTCTTTTTTTCAAAAAGGCAGGACGCTAAACATGTTTTTTTACTTGGCCTACACAGTAAATTTCACTTTTCATCCACATCATAAGTAAACCTTAGTACCCTGATCTCAGTCATCGACCTCTACTTGTATCTCAGGTGACGTATCTGTTTTGACGGTGAAATCTGATGTTTTGGTTGGCAAATGGTTGGATTGTATTGATTATTTTGAACCACCATGTCTGCATTCATCTTGGACCCTAGTATAGCCAGACCATATCTGAATGTTAAAAAGGCAATACACATTGGGCTCGGGCTATTGAGATGAATTGGTGAAAATACTGTAGTTTAACTATAGTTTACAGCTGAAAGGAAACCTGGGGTGGTAGTAATAGCCCCATGGATTTGTCTTAACCCTTACTCTCTGAGGGTAGTTTACTGCATGTCAGTTGGTTATGCCAATGCCCTCCAGCTGCAGTTTATTGGAGGATACTTTGATGTAGCAGTGAAGGCTCCAATTGGCAGGAGTTGGAGGCCCTGGAGGGTGCCTGATACTGACCAGCTGGGGGCACTCACTTTGTTATCAGAGGACTCTCATTGTTCTCTGTGGCATGTATTGGAGTGCCTGTCCAGTTACCCTTGAAATGACATGGCAGATATTGGAGGGCCATGCAAAAAACATAGGAGATTTTCTTGAGGCACATATTGGCATGCGTTGGAGGGTCTAGTAGGGTAAGGGTTAATTACTGGACTTCCTCCATACTACAGAGGTACATGAAGCGCAATTGGAAAAAATGTTGGGACTCCCACGCTTCGGAGATAATAAAATTGCATTTTATTTTCCTTTTATGTTTATCAAATAATATTTTTGTTGATACAGATTTTTGTACTTTTTCTTGGTGATCTATGGCTTTAGCCTAGATAATTTCTTAAAGGGAAATTAAGTCCGAGAACCATTTTGTTGATTATCTGTTTCCGAGAACAAAACATTTTTTTTATTCATGCATGTCAAATATTGTCAAGTCAGAGAACCAGATAGTCGACTGCCATTTATCCACTTGAGGCCTATTGGTAATGTTTAATTAGCAAGATTTGTATCATGTACATGTATCAGGGTAAAGTACCAGTATTTAAATTTGTCAAAACTGAATATATTGAAGCTTGGCAACAAAGACATTATTTTCTGATATTACGTGTACAAGCCACATATATGTAATCAGTGTAAAAGTACAGCGTGATAATTTTTGTTTGAACGATTTCTGTTTTCGAATTTCCCTGAGTTATTTTGTTTTTCCCTTTTTGGTTCCTACAGTATGGCCCGGCCAATGTGCGAGATCTTGAACCAGGCAAGAAGATGAAGTGGTGCACGTGTGGATTGAGTAAGACGCAACCGTGGTGTGATGGTGCGATTCACATTTCATTACATTAATGTTCCATTTTTTGTTTTTACTTTGCAAGTCCCACAAAAAAATCACCTCTTCCATGTCTTCTGTTATTCCCAAAGAGTGAACATTCACACTATTTTGAGTGAAAAGTAGCTCCATCTGCCTGATGCAATAAAGGATAAAACCATTTAGAGTGAAACTCAGTCATTAAAAAAACAATTCAAGTTTTTCTTGAATGATTCTTTTTTTTCAGACTTTTTCTTTGTTAAAATTCAATTGATTGTCGATCTAAATCTTGTTGTCTCTATCTAATTTCACTCTTTGGGAACAAAAGAGTTTAAACCCTGTGTATCTGATGTCAGATCTGTGAGAGTCATACGTAAACACTTCGTATTTCCATTTTTAGTGAAATTACATGTATTATGCCCTTGGTTGTGTTGACATTTTTTGATTGGTCTATTGACCTAACTAGGGTAGCCTATCATGACCCTTGATAAGAAGAAATCCATGGATACACATGTATACAGGACTTCATGTATTTTACATTTCACAATATTATGATGATTTTAACAAAATGAGGCCGTGTTCTCCATGTTATGTTGCCCAACACATGACAGTAGGGTGCAGTGTAGGGTGCACTGTTTCATGGTACATTCTTGTATTTCATGTGCAATCTTGCATGCTTACGTCCCTTAACCCACGGACCATGATCCATGCTTAACCTACATAACCTAACCACAAAATGGTGCTTTAAAGCTTTTATACTGTATATTTTCCGATTTTCTGAGTTAATGTATGTAATAGCGGAAAATTACAGCATAATCTTAAAATTGGCATTTCTTGGTTTCTCAGAAAAATTGTTTTTCTGGGGAGATTATTCGATGGCCCTTAATGTAAATAAAAAAGTGTGCCGGGTTGAACGTAATAAACACTGCCTTATTGGGTACCAGAACAATGGGAGGTACCCCAAAAGGAATGCCCACCGACTTGCGGGGTACCATTTTGGTACCCCTCAAGTTTTTCACGAAATAGATACATGTATATGGATTTTACTCAAAAACTATGGGTTGGTCCGTCGCAGATAGAACATTTTAAGAAAAGGGATATTAAGTCCGAATTTCAGCCCAGGAAATTAATTCTGGTTATAATAAGAGCATTTTGAAATTAGTGTGACAATTGCACAATTTTAGTACACGAGAACAAAGGAAGTACCCCACTTCTAGGGTGTGTGTGTGTGTGTGTGTGTGTGGGGGGGGGGGGTATATATCCTCCCCATCAGTATCCCTCCCACCCCCTTCACGTCCTTGCTCACATCAAAAAATATTGCTGAACATGTACAAGAATTACTAACCCCTCCCATGGCCCCCTTCCAACCCCTCTTCCCACCCCTCCCCCCTCCCCCCCCCCCCCCCCCCATCCACCAAACCAAGCTCTCCACTGACCCCCTCCCAAACATCCACAAAATATTTCTAACCCAGTAAGAAAATTACTAACCCCTCCCCTGGTCCCCCTCCCCTCACATCCACAAAATATTGCTGAAAATGTACAACTGTTACCAACCCCTCCCTTGTCCCCCTTCTGCTAACATCCAGAAAATATTGCTAACCATGTACAAAAACTACATGTACTCACCCCTCCCCTGTGTAGTTTCCAGAATCTCGCCCTTATATGTTAATCAATGTTTACAACTGTTACCCTTTAACCTTTAGCCCCACCGTGAATAGTTTAACCTTGCCCGCACTTCATTTGCATAGAAAGCATGGTCGCGCACAGTATTATGGGGCGATTTTACGACCTCATGATTCTAGCGTTTTCTCCGTGGAGCTGATACCTATCTTTTACCGTACTCGTACAACTGAATTCCGTCCAAACTTGAAGGAGTTTCAAGCTGAAAAGGATTCTAAAGATACCACCAGAGTTTTCTCATGCTTGTGAACATTTCAGTGCGATCCAGGTCGCTGTGTGATTTTAAGAGGTTTCCGATCCGAACTTCGTGAACTTTTGTGCATGTTGTGAACGACTCTGTGAGTAACGATCCCTTTGTACTCCAATATTTGGTGGAATAAAGTGAACAGATTTCATTGATTATAGAACTATAGAAGTACGCGTAAAGAATATCAGTTTTCTTTGACTTAGTGTCCACGGTCGCTACATTCAGTAAAAGATAGCAGCATACAGATAAATGAATATTTTGTGACTGTAACGATGAAATCGGGAAAGATCCCCTGCCGCTCCGCTCTGTCCGGAAATTGGGCCACGTTTATAAACGAACGCTAAACGACTCCCTGTGACTCGCGCTTGTCCGGAAACTGGGCAAGGACGATTAAATACTGTAAACGGTCGCCGTTCTTCAGCGTGTAGCAAACCAACCCCTCTGCCTAAATATGTCAACCCAAAATGAAGAAAAATCACAAGATAAAGCTGATTCTTCCAGCTCAGCTTCAATGCCAGAGCTCACACCACATGATACTGGGGCCGGATCAAATCCTCCCGTCTCGTCAAAATTACAAATGGAAATGACATGTGACCCAGAACTTGCAGAAGAAATTCATCCAGAAGACAGCATCTCTGTGGCACTCTTCGGAGATAAATCTAAGACATTGACTCGCAAAAGTGTTTCTGGACGATCTGACATCAGTAACGCCTCATCAGCAAAGACAACAATTTCCATACTGCTACACAAGCATCAGCAGAGAGAAGTCAAGCTTGCGGCCAGATCTGCTGCTCTTAAGGAACAAAACAAGCTCGAAGAGCGTAAACGCGCTCTTCAGCGAGAGCTCCAACTGCAAGAAGCAGAAGAAGAAATAAGATGCCTAAGACGGCGACAGCAAATCCAAGAAGAGCAAGCCAAGATTGAAAGTGAGCAGCAAGTTATCGAAATAAATGCTGAGCTGCAGGCAGCAAAAGCTATCACTAAGATGCTTAATGACGAAGAATTATCCAACGTATGTTCCCAAGGTTCCCAAAACTTTGTGGATGAAGTTGTACATGCCATTGAATCCGATGCCTCGAGACGTAATCCTGCAGTGATAAACCAGCTGAATCACGAAGCACCGGTTTTCTCCATCAAATCTATGGCCGAACCTGCCCGACCCGTGATGGCCCCGGCACCAGACTATGGTGAGAACTCAAAGGGGAAACCCTCTGCCACACAGCAATCCTGTGAACCTGTGGATCCAATGCCATTTAAGGATGAGGGCAGTCTTCATAAAGATAAAACCCTGATGAAAGAGCCAGTGACAAAAGAAAGTGACAAGAAAGAGTGTCAAATTCCAGAGGCACCGATGGCATTGCTTCTCAGCAAAATTGTGGACAGCCAAAGGGAAGCTGCACTTCCATCTTCGGAAATAGATCCCTTCAGCGGAGCAGATGTCCTCTCCTACATGACATTCATGAAGAACTTTGGTTATGTGGTGGAGGGCAAAACCAACGACCCAGCAAGAAGGCTCGAACTCCTCCTAAAGTATACAAAGGGGGAAGCCCATGAGCTTATTAAAGAGTGTCCTATGATTGAAACCCCATCACAAGCCTACGAACGGGCAAAACAGCTACTCAAACGTGACTATGGGCAACCACCAATATTGGCGGCGGCTTACAAGAATAAAGCTGAGCAATGGGGAAAGATTGCAACAGGAGACAAGACAGGCTTGAGGAAATTCTCCATCTTTCTCATCAACTGTTGCAGCGGGAAGCAGAGCAACCGTGACATGGCCAGCATGGACGGCTTCGAATTCTTGAAGCTGTTGGCCGGAAAACTGCCTGTTGCCCTCCAACAGCAGTGGATCAGACAAGTAGGCAAATTCAGAGAAATTGAAGAGCGCTCGCCTACATTAGAAGATTTTGAGAGATTCGTGGGACAAATTTCCAGAAACGAAAATGACCCACGAATTGCTGGCCTTGGTTACCAACGCAGAAATGAGGAAGAGAAAAAACAACTCTACAAATCAACCCGGCATGAAAGTAGAGGAGTTACTCAGAGGAAAGCCTTTGCAGCCACAGTGAAGGAAAGAAGAGACGCGCCCAAACATACTTCAAAGGACAACAAAGCAGCCAAAGCACCATGCCTATACTGTGGGGATGGCACAAATCACTGTGTGCTGGACTGCAGAAAGTTTGCATCACTGGACGCAAAGGCGAAATCCGAATTTTGCCACAAAAGGGGCATGTGTTTCGGGTGCCTAAACCCGGGGCATATGAAAAAGACATGCCCAAACCCAGACTGGGCAAAGTGCAGCCTGTGTCCAAGGCGGCATGTCACTTGCATGCATGACCCGGATCGACAACCAGCCACACCAAAGAATGAACAGAAAGAACCAGAAACTGCAAAGGTGACCACAGGCTGTGTGAGTGTAGAAGCAAAGGCATGTGGAGCGACAAACACGGATAAGACCAACCCACTGATGGCAATCGTTCCAGTGACGATCAAAGCAAAATCCAGCTCTGAGTGCATTACCACATATGCATTCATAGACAATGGATGTGGAGCTGTCTTTTCCACCAAAGAGCTAAACCGACAATTGAAGACAAAGTCCAGAAAAACCAAGCTGATCATCAAAACAATGAACTCAGAAGAACTAATCAACACTGAAGTCATTCTGGACGAACTGCAACTCAGCAGCATCAACGGTGACACCTTCATTGATCTCCCAGCAGTCTTCATGAAGGACAGTATGCCAGTTACAATGAAAGAAGCCCCAACCCAGCGAGACTTGAATGAGTGGAGCCACCTGAAGCAAATCAAGCTCCCAGACCAAAGAAACATTGACATTCCCAAAGTCAGCCTGATGATTGGAGTCAATGTTCCGGCTGCGTCACTACCTTTAGAGACAGCAGCTGGCCACCTTGGCGATCCTTACGCCATCAGAAGCCCCCTGGGCTGGCTAGTGTATGGACTGCCTGGAAAGTTGAGAGATCAGCCAGAGGTCAGCGTCAACTTTTGCAAAGTTGATAATGGAGTCGTGCATGATAGCAGAGACCACCTCAACACACAGTTGAAGAGATACATCAACATGGATTTCAACGAGCGCCTGAATGATGACAAGCAAGCTATGTCTGTCGAAGATAGACAATTCATCACTATCATGGATGAGTCTGTCGTCAAAACCAATGGTCACTATCAGATGAAGTTACCGTTCCGTGACCGTAAGGTCTGCATGCCAAACAACCGATCCCAGGCTGGCATGTTTGCTGCAAGACTGAGCAAGAAACTCAGTAAGGATGACAGGTTGAAGACACAATACACTGATTTCATGACAGATCTAGAAAGAAAGGGCTTTGCAGAGAGGGTACCACTACCAGAAATAAAGCGAGATGATGGCAGAGTATGGTATATCCCACACCACGGCGTATATCATCCAAGAAAGCCCGACAAGCTGAGGGTGGTATTTAACTGCCCGGTAGACTTCAAGGGAACATCGCTAAACAGCCAACTACTACAAGGCCCAGACATGACCAACCACATGTATGGGGTTCTTCTTCGATGGAGACAAGAAAATGTGGCTATCATGGCAGACATCGAAGCGATGTTTTACCAGGTGAGGGTGACACCAGGAGACTGTGATATGCTACGCTTCTTGTGGTGGCCGGAAGGTGACCTGCAGAGGGAACCAGAGGTGTACCGAATGTTGGTGCATTTGTTTGGTGCAGTATCTTCACCGAGCTGTGCCAACTATGCCCTCAAGAAGACAGCCACTGACAATGAACACAAATATAGAAGAGAAGTAATACAAGCCATACATAATGACTTCTATGTAGATGACTTCGTAAAGTCTGTGGCAACTGAAGATGAAGGCATAAGCCTTGCAAAAGACATGAAAAGAGCAGTAGCAGAAGGGGGCTTCAAGCTCACAAAGTGGACCAGCAACAGCAGAAAACTGCTTACAACCATACCCAAAGAAGATCTGGCCAAAGAGGTGAGGAACCTTGATCTCCAAACTGATGAGCTACCAGTGGAACGTGCCCTGGGTGTGCAGTGGTGCATTGAAGATGATCGCCTGCAATTTAGCCAGGAAAAAGTGAATCCGAAACCGACCCGAAGAAACATCTTATCAGTGATGAGCTCCATATTCGACCCATTTGGAGCTACTTCTCCCTTTGTCTTACGGGCGAAGATGATCCTGCAGTCGTTGTGCCGAAACAAGATAGGGTGGGACGATCCCATCCCTACAAAGGAAAAACAAGAATGGGAAAACTGGCTCAAGGACTTGCCCAACCTGAACAGGGTGCAACTAAACCGATGTTTCAAACCTGTGAACTTCGGAAAGGTGGCCAATGTACAAATGCATCACTTCACTGATGCAAGCCAGCAAGGTTATGGTACTGTAACCTACCTGCGCCTGACGAATGAAAACCGTGAAACCCACTGCGAGTTTGTGTGTGCCAAAGCCAGAGTTGCACCTCTAAAGACGCACACTATTGTCAAGATGGAACTAACTGCAGCCACCTCTGCAGTCCGTCAAGATGACCTCTTGAAGAGAGAGCTCACAGTGAACATTGATCAGACTGTATTCTGGACAGATAGCCAGACAGTTCTGAAATACATCATGAATGAGACCACCAGATTCCCAGTTTTTGTAGCGAATCGCATCGCCGTGATCAGAGACGGGTCTGATATCAGCCAGTGGAGATATGTCCCCACTAAATTGAACCCTGCTGACCATGCTTCGCGGGGCCTCAGTGCAGAAGAACTGATCAACAAACCGGAGTGGCTGGGGGGCCCAAACTTCCTCAGCCAACTAGAAGAAAGCTGGCCCGGTGCCGAACAAATTCAGATGGAAGATGACGAGAAAAATGACAACTGCGAAGTGGCTGATGGTGCTTCCCAAGTGAACGTAAATGTAGTGATGACATCCAACGAGACCAGTGCCATAGACCAGCTGATCCATCACTACTCAGACTGGACGAAGCTAAAAAGGGCGATAGCATGGTGGTTACGCCTAAAGACCATGTTGCAGCACAGGAAGACCAACTGTAACAAGAAGCCCCTGCAGAATAAGCCTCTAACAGTTGAAGAAATGCAGTGTGCTGAAAAGGCCATCTTGAAGTATGTTCAAGGATGTGCTTTTCCCAGAGAAGTTGAGGCACTCAAAAATGTGAAAACAAGCGGCCAAAATCCAGACAACGCTTTGGCTGCTGGAAAGGAAGCTACCCCAATAGGACACCAGAGAAAGCCGATCAATAAAGGAAGTCCATTGATTAGCTTAGACCCAGAGCTGCGTGATGGACTCTTAACAGTTGGTGGCAGGCTTCGGCATGCATCAATCCCCGAAGCTGCCAAACACCAGCTGATTCTGCCAAAGGACCACCACATTTCCACTCTGGTGATCAGACACATCCACCAGAGAAGCGGACATCAAGGGAGAAATCACATCCTAGCGGAACTCAGACAAAGGTACTGGATACTCAAAGCTGGTGTAGCAGTCAGGAGCGTAATACACCAATGCGTCATATGCCGAAAGTACCAAGCTGGACCCGGTAAACAGAAGATGGCTGATTTGCCAGCTTACCGTGTACGGCCTGATGCCCCACCATTCACATATACTGGAGTGGACTATTTCGGCCCATTCGATATCAAGTATGGGCGAGTTATCAGAAAGAGATATGGTGTAGTATTCACCTGCCTTACTAGCCGTGCTATTCACATTGAGGTGGCCGATTCCCTCGACACCAGCTCATGCATCAGTGCACTCAGACGATTCATGGCTAGGCGTGGCAAAGTGAAAGAAATCCACTCAGACAATGGATCCAACTTTGTTGGAGCCGACAAAGAGCTTCAGCGAGCAATGCAGGAGTGGAACCATGGCGAAATCAACAATTTTGCCTTGAAGCATGACATCAAGTGGCAGTTCAACACACCAGCAGCCTCTCATCATGGAGGTGTGTGGGAGAGGCAAATCAGAACAATACGTAAAATTCTCCACGCCATATTGAGTGAGCAGTACATGAAGACGTGCCAGAGTGAGGAACAGTTGCGCACCTTCATGTGTGAGGTCGAGGCTGTAATTAACAGCCGGCCCCTGACACGAGCATCGGATGACCCTCATGACCTGAGTGTCATCACGCCGAACAGCCTGATACTTCTGAAACCTGATTCAACATTACCACCTGGAGTCTTCTCCCAGGAGGACCAGTACTCACGAAGGAGATGGCGTCAGATGCAGTACATGGCGGATGTCTTCTGGAAGAGGTGGACTAGAGAGTACCTACCTACCCTACAGCAACGCCAGAAATGGTCCCAACCTAGCAGAAACATAGAGAAGGGTGATGTTGTGCTCATCGTTGATAACAGCGCCCCGAGAAACTCCTGGCCAATGGGACTTGTTCAGGAGGTATTCATGGACAAACGAGGACACGTACGCAGTGTTAAAGTGAAGACCAAGACTTCAGTTTTGGTCAGGCCTATTACCAAGCTGTGTCTGCTTCTAGAGCAGGACGTCGAGTAATCATCAAGACTTGAACTCTTAGGGAAGGTATGCAGATGTCCGTCAAGTGGACATCTCAGGGGAATAGACTCCCCTGCCTTGCATAGTCTCAGGTCACCCTTGGGCAAGGTGTAGTACCTGTTTGCCTCCCGAACCAGGGTTACGGTCTGATGAATCCTCATCTGTCAACTTTACCGGAATAGTGAAAACTACAGTGACAATACCTTGCTTACCAGGAGAACCGGAACCAGCTGTACATGCGTCGAAACATGGACTGTGATTTGGTGACTTCATCTCGGCAGATCACTTGAACAGTTTATTCATTCTGATTTGTGTTAAGTTTCAAACCATTTTCCAAAATATTTGAACGTCAGTGATCGTATGAACTTCAAAGCATGGACAGTAGAATCCGAACTTTCGACTACGCAGAATTGGCCAAGTCACATTTAGCGGTCAAAATTATTTAGTGGTTCATAAGTTTAAGTAGTTTGTTGTAGTTTAGAGTTTTACTAATAGTTCTGAGATATTGGAAACTAGAATTGTTATCGCCCTTTATCAGTGCGACTGGGGCCGGAATGTAGTTTCCAGAATCTCGCCCTTATATGTTAATCAATGTTTACAACTGTTACCCTTTAACCTTTAGCCCCACCGTGAATAGTTTAACCTTGCCCGCACTTCATTTGCATAGAAAGCATGGTCGCGCACAGTATTATGGGGCGATTTTACGACCTCATGATTCTAGCGTTTTCTCCGTGGAGCTGATACCTATCTTTTACCGTACTCGTACAACTGAATTCCGTCCAAACTTGAAGGAGTTTCAAGCTGAAAAGGATTCTAAAGATACCACCAGAGTTTTCTCATGCTTGTGAACATTTCAGTGCGATCCAGGTCGCTGTGTGATTTTAAGAGGTTTCCGATCCGAACTTCGTGAACTTTTGTGCATGTTGTGAACGACTCTGTGAGTAACGATCCCTTTGTACTCCAATATTTGGTGGAATAAAGTGAACAGATTTCATTGATTATAGAACTATAGAAGTACGCGTAAAGAATATCAGTTTTCTTTGACTTAGTGTCCACGGTCGCTACACCCTGGTCCCCCACTTCCCATCACTTCCACAAACTATTGCTGACCATGTACAATAATTAACAACCCCCTCCTCTCACATCCACTAAATATTGCTGACTGTGTTCACGAATCTCGAACTCCTCCACTGGCCCCTTCCCTCACATCCACAAAATATTGCTGAACAGCTGCAACACCAAATCTGTTGACGTCTTGCATATTTAGTTTTGCCGATAAGACATTTTCTTGTAGATTAAGTAAGATTAAGGCTGTTATTAGTATATTTTTCAAATCATTACTCCGTGGTTGGGTGCACCTCTTCTCCCAGGAACACGTGGGCCTAAATATTCCCTGCTTTGTTTTTGCAGGAGCACACAAAGGAACAGGCTTTAAATCTCTCAAGTGGATTGTTCCAGAGAAACCTCAGAGTGTATACTCCATCTGCATGTGCAAGCACACCAAGAATCCGCCGTTCTGTGATGCTACCCACACTAACCTCCCCGCAGCAGTGGAACAGACTCAGACCTCTTGCCCTGGTAGGAGTGACCACCACATGAGAGCGTGCCCAAAACTTTGCACCAAGTGTGGCTGGGTGCCAGACTTTTGACGATGGGCTAATTACATGTAGGGCCACCAATCTTTTAGGAACTTTGACTTTAAACTTGAACATCCTGAACGTTCCAAAGGTTTCTGTTTAAAGAACAAAAATTGTTAAAACAGCACAAATTGAAATACGGGTTTGTGCAAGTAAAGATCTCTGAAGTTGACTTTGAGAAAATCATTTCAAAATGTACACATATTTATAATAATGGACTAAGAATTTCACAATGTTTGGTACACTAGTATAACCGAGATGTTTGATTATGAGGTGAAGTTTCATTTATTTACACCAATTTTGTAGAAATTTTTAACATCACTGTAATGCAAAAAAACAAAAAAATAGTTATCCAAATTGAGAGGCTCTCTCATAAGAGACATTTTGGTTTGTTTTATTTCGCCCTATTTGATGTGTAAGAACTTCAGGAATGAGCTCTTTTGGTGATGGTGTCATATGCGCTTCATGTGACAATTTTAATGATTAAATGTACATTTTGCTCAGTGAGTCACTTCTGGAAAATATATTCATGAAATCTGCCCAATTTAAAGTCCGAAGAACATATAGTAACATTACTTTTGCGTATAAGCGTACTACGTTACATGCACTAGAAGTCATAAATGTAAGAAAATATAAGTATTATTAATATGTTACTTAATATGCATTACAATACATACGTATTATTTCTCCCATCAAACATGTATCGGCAAAGACTATTAGCCCAAAATATGGTGAATATTAAGATTTTTACATGACGTTTTTTGATATAATCATAACATATTTTGTGAATAATCATACTTATAATTATATCATATGAAAACAAATATATGAAGGCAAAACGTTACAAGAATGCAATTTCATATTAATTGTATAAAAGTCTTATGAGAATTTAGAAGACAAATAACACATTGTGCTCTGATCAAAAAAGTTAACGAAACAAAACGTCCCGGCATTCATTCTCCATCAAACCACACGTCTGCTATTTAAATGATTTTTTTTTTTGGGGGGGGGGGTCTTTTGATAAAAACATTTTGGTTTTCATTAAAAATTGTGTTTCTATGATACAAATGTAGTTACAGTCCACATTCTTATGGAAAACAAATCCGGCCTCAATGTCTCAATAAGTAACGACTTGTATAACCACAGAAGCGCGTTGTCACGTAATAATTGCTTTGTTCCCAAAAAGTGTTCCTTTCCTAAATATGACATGTCCACATCTTTAAATTGCTTTACATCGTTAAAACAAGTCTTTTACAAGTAAAGCATAATGAATTTTAACTTTAACTATTGTGTTAAAATGGTATTAAATCAATTCATTTCTATATGTTTTGGGGTCCTGAGTTTTGGATGATTACAAACGTTTTTTAATTCGGATCCTATCATCCTGCGCCAATATAACTGCAGTGAATGTAATTTCAAGATGATTTTTTTTAGTATTGATGAAATTGGCAAGAAACTGAAATGGCTTTTCGTTTTGATTGCGCATTGTCCTTTTCATTTCACAACGTGCCTTCATGATAAATTGTCAAGCGCTCGAATTTGTTGCATTGAATATAAATGGGCGAATATACAATTATCTGCAAGTTTCGGGCAATAATCCAACAAAGCCATTAGCGATTTAAAGAGTCACAGGAGTGCCCTCATCATGAAAGGGTAGTCGTCATTGTCTACAGTGGCTCTTGGGCAGTAACATTGGCTTGTTTCATCAAGAGTGCTTTCAATTGTTTTGGACAATTTTCTTGATTTTAAGGGTGATGTCTGTACTAGTTGCATTAGAAAATTCAAAATAGGAAAAATCATACAGCAACCAGCAGCGGTATTCTTTGATGGACAATGACTCGCCAAAAAATGAGCCGATAACTTGACATTTTTATGGATATTGTAGATACACGTGATATGTCTAAAGACTTTAGGGGGAAATGGGTGATGTCATCTTGTGGTGACCGCAGCAAAACTAAAAGATGGCATTATGTCACTTAATGTTAGCTAAGGCCAAAAAAAAAGTCTCCGGTTTCTGGTATGCGCGCGCGTCGCCGTAGCCATGCGCGTCGGCAAAATGAAAAAGTTTTTTTTTCAATACAAGATGATGTCTCAAAACCGCCAAACTCACTGGTTCGACTGGAATTCTGCTGCTGCACAATTTTAATGTGTTTTTAGATGGGGTTATGATCGAGAATAAGCTTTATGTGGCCTCTTTGGACTCCCATATATTTGCACTAAGTTTAGTCGGGCACCATTTGCAGTCATCAGCCGACATTTGCAGCCAAAAAAAAAAAAAAAAAAAAACAGGTAAAAAAAAAAAAAGCCGCATCGCCGCACCACTTTTGGGGCAAGTTCCATACCAGAAACCGGAGACTTTTTTTGGCCTAACCAATGTTCCTCCCAAGTTTGAGGAAATCAGTAGAAGCATTTGGTGCTGATACCCTGCAATTTGAGATCAGCACCAAAATGGATGCTGATGATGCTGTGCAGGATACCGAGCCCTAAGCATTCTGATAAATATAAAAGAGGCACACGCCTCTGGTATTGAAGAGATTAAAGTAAAAACAAAAAAAGCCAAAACTTGAATGGCAAATGAATGCAACCAAGACATAAATAGTTGCATGTGTTATAAACGCCTAACAAAAACAAAAAAATCCACAATTATATAGACCTTTGGAAAATTTTGTTATCCACATTTTGACACCCCGTTTGCTATACCATTTAGGCCTACTGTAAATCGTCCAAGATTGGCAACGGTTTATAAAAAAAAAATGATGGAGATTGAAAAGTTGCAAATTAAAAATGAAACAAAACGTAATTTTTTATAGATAAATCGATAAAGAAGTTCAGATTTTTTTTTTCACTCGGACCTACCTGTACACAAATAATGTACATAATCAATCTTTGCACTACCCTATCGTAGAGCGTTGACCTCTAATTCTTTAAACTCTCGTCTGATGGATATTGTTTAATCTGTGATTTTGGGTCAAACATTAGAATATTCACTAGACTTGTTTTCATAATTTGTTTTTTTTTTTTGATGTGGAAATTCCCGGGAAAAGTATGGTTTCAAGCAGGACACACAGAAAATATAATTCCTACTTCCGCCGCCTTAACCCCCGAGGTGAAATATGATAGTAGATGGAGCTCTCGGAAGAATCTTCAGGGGTTGGGGTAGCTTCATCCAGATCTCGGGTCTCTGGTTGCTACAAAGAAACAAAACATGCAATGAATTAAAAGTTTTTTGAGGAGTACCACACGTGTTATAATAAGCGCAATACCATCTCTGCGTGGAACAACGAAGTGTGAGTGCGTGAGGATGGATGAACATATGTGTGTGCATCCAGACGTGGGGGGGGGGGGGGGGCATCACCAAAAAGGGGCACTTGCAAACCCGTGCTGAAATGTTGACACGTTTTTTTCACCGGACACTTGGCCTCCGTAAAATCAAAAAGTTGGGGGGGGGGGGGGAGGTGGTACAATCTTCTAACATAGGGGGCTCCCCCCCCCCCCCGGTTCCGCCGCCCCTGCCCCTCAGCATACTCACATAGGCACTGCAATCTGGGAGGCCGATGGCATGAAGTATGCTAGTGTTTTGGACCGGGTATGTCCAGTTTTTCTTTATATAGCGCCCCGATCGGTTGACCATTTTTATAGCCCGTTTCGCACATGTAGTTGTCAAGTTTACACCCATTTGCAGAATTATCACATACTTATTGCCTTCGGATGAACTGCTAGCTCTGTAATCACCTGTAATTCATTTTCTTTCTCATTAAGGCCTATGTAGCTAAATTTAGAGGTATCTTTAGGGCTATTTTTGGATTTTTTTAATGTAAACACACACGATATGAGCTCATATTGCAGCCATATCGTATATATATACTGGTATAGCACAGCAAAACGTTTTACACATCTAAGTTATAGACAGAGTTGTAACCAAGTCATTTTTTCCACGTCAAGTCAAGTCCCAAGACAATTTTTCACAAGTCAAGTCAAGTCCCAATAAAGTCAAGTTTTTTTTCAAGTCAAGTTAAGTCTCGAGTCATTTAAAAAAAAAAAAATAGATGTACATACTAAGTACGTGAACCAGTTTATGTGTTCGACGACGGAGCCGGAGTAAAAATGGGAATGGGGTTTATCAAAGCGTGCATCATGTAAGGAGATTAAAAAAATCATACTTTTTCAAACATCCTCTCTCAAACTCCTTATTTGTATCTGAAGAATCTAAAAACCGCATTTTGATATATTATATTCAACCTTGTGCCATTGTGTTGAATGTTTGACGGACGTCTGACAAAATGTCCTTCCGTTTTCGTTTAATGCATGATATGTAAATTCTTGTTGCTTTATAGTTGCAGGCCAGTAAATCGGTCCGAAATTGCCTGCGCCCGACAAATCACGATTTGCATGCCCTCAAAATCTTCAGTATTTGAGCATGCTGTGGGCCATGAACTTGAGGGCTTGTAAAAAATATGGGTGGAAGCCGTGCACAGGACTGTGAGCTTGTAGTTCCGTTCAATTTGGATGAAATTGGGGCCCTTAAAGCGCTCTATTTTGCAATGGAGTGTAGGCATCGTTTTTCAACATGGCGCTGGGCTTCAGGACTATTTTCAGGGGTGATCATTTTCAGATGGAAATTTCTCCTAAATGTCATCAGTTAACCCCCCAAAAATTGAAAAGAAAATGAAAGATGATGAAATAAGCTTTAAGTTGATGTGTGTCTCGAACACCTTGGAGAGTTGTAAGTATTTTTCCCGAACTTTTGAAGTGTGAGCATTTACCATTTGGGTCTATGGAAGTTTATTTACTGGTCTGCTACCTTATGGCGGATTGGGGGTAGCAGCCGTTTTCCAGTCGTTTAAACCCTAGTTGCATACAGCACGCTTACAGTAAACCACTCAATGTGTATATGGTCTGAATGGAATGACCAATAACAACGGATTGTAGTAGTGTAGGTAGACTTCCTGGTACACTTTGACCTTTGGCATAGAAATATGTAAAGGTCACATAAATATGTAAATATGTAGATACAGATATTAATATGAATGAATGGGGTTAGGAAATTCTGGCACAGTTTGACCCCTAATGAATGGATGGGATGAATAAGAAATAGGTGAGGGTAAGGAATTGGGTACAGTTTGACCTATTCTATGGGAAAGATTGCATATATGTATGGGGAAATATAAAAATGTATAGTACAATTTGACCTTAGCCCTAACAATATACATGTAGTTATGGTGACGTAGGTGTCCGGAAGTGAGCATCGATCTGAGATAATCTGTTCGGACAATAGACTGTTGACGTAGGTGCGCTCGCGTGTGGTAAGTGTGTAATCTGTCGGACAATAGGACTTTAAGTGGCCGGAAGTAATGATTGATCGCTCCGTGGGGGTTAGCCGGAACAGATCGATATTTCTCGAAAGGGCCATCGTAGGCCGTTGTGTGAGGCATAGTTTTTGATAAATCGAAGGTCCAAGATAGCTAATAATCCGTGCGTATGTACGGAAACTGGTCGTCGTTCAATGATGATACATAATTCATTATCCCCGTGCACCAATATTTCTCTTAATTGTTATTCGATACAATATCGATGGCACTCTTTTTCTTGCTCATTGTACTCATTGCAGAAATGAGTACAATGACCAAGAAAAATCAAGGAATGAGTGAATGAGTAATCAAAAGAGTTCGAAATGAGTAAATGAGTAACGAAATGAGTAAATGAGTAACGAAATGAGTAAATGAGTAACGAAATGAGTAACCAATTGAGTAGCAAATGAGTAAATGAGTAACAAAATGAGTAAATGAGTAACCAAATGAGTAAATGAGTAACCAAATGAGTAAATGAGTAACGAGATGAGTAGCAAATGAGTAAATGAGTAACGCCATGAGTAAATGAGTAACCAAATGAGTAAATGAGTAACCAAATGAGTAGCAAATGAGTGAATGAGTAATCAAATGAGTGAATGAGTAATCAAATGAGTAACGAAATGAGTAAATGAGTAACGAATTGAGTAAATGAGTAACGCCATGAGTGAATGAGTAATCAAATGAGTAAATGAGTAACGCCATGAGTATATATATATTAAATTATTTCATCCGTTCCTTACCATTCGGAGATTAACCGTCAAAGCTTCAACATGAATACTATTTCTGCAGTCAAACCCTATGCTTGTCATCAGTGTGACAGACGCTTTGGACGGAGATATAACCTCTTGAGACATACCGAAAATGCACATGCTGAAGATGAATCCGACATAGACGAAGTTGAGGTGGATAATTCTGAACCTGAATTTAAAAGCAGTAGATTTGAAGATCCGGAAATGGAAAACTATGAAACTGAATCTACGTATGATGAAGACGAAGATCTTGAGGCAAATGATTCCGAATCCGTCACGGAGGTGGAAGATGACGAATCATCTGATGAAGATGAATCTAGTTCTGATTTGGAAGACAATGCAGCCTATTTAGACTGGTTGGGAGAGGCAAAAGAAGCGATTGGTGAAATGTGGAGTGAAAAACATGAAAAGTACATCAACGAGGGCATGAGTGAAGATCAGGCCACGGAAAAGGCCAACAGAAAAACCCTGTGGGCAGTCAAGCGAATCTTTTTATACAAATACAAAGATTTTCTGTCAAGTTACATACATCTGAAAGATAATGATACTCATCAAGAAATTGTGGACGAGATCGAAGACAGATTGAAATCCGGCATTCTGATGCCCACAGCTCTCAGCAGGGTCATATCTAAACACCAGGCCAAATTTGACGGCCTGTTCCATCAAGATGAAGATGACGTTAACGAGGAAGACAGTGACGATTAAGGACTAGTCAACGTTACATTAAAATCACTGATGATTTAATTGCAAAGAATACATTTAAAAACAAATTAAAAAAACACACGAGTGTTTTAATGAGAAATGACGTCAATAAAGCAATAATGTTATAACGTATACACTTTCTGCAGTTGTATTTTTCTTTGTTGGTGTTGTCTTACAGTTAAACAATCGGGAAAGCCCTACTGTCATGCAGTCATATAATTAGTGTTTGGACACGCCCTGTTGATTATCCCCGAAATATTTCCGGTCTTTAATGCTTCATGTATGGCTTTATCACGCACCGTGTCCAACTTTGGGACTTTGTTGGAGGTAACAAATTTAGTTGCCTTATGACACTCTAAATCTTCAATATACAATAGAAGTACTTACCATTGGTTTAACACAAAAATACCTAGTTATATATATCCTTAATTTTGTAAACAAGTCCAGCCCGGTGGTACAACTAGGGTTCGGTGCATTCCTGTACAGACAGCGGTAAAGGGGTATTAAGGATTGAAATCATGTTTAGTCAGTCAACTTCATTGACTTCTTTCACGTACAGATATATGAAGCTCCCTCACATGCCGCGCTCTGCCAATTAAGTCCCATTGTCCCAGGGAGTCTTTGTTCCCCTTCTGTTGCGCAACTCCTGACAAGCGATATTTAGAGCGCTCAATAATCCATCCCCACTGTACATGCAGGTAGGTTAAGTCGGTGAAAGATAATCGATATAATGAACACGTCTTGAAAGAATTACGTCTTTATGGATTAGGGAAACAGCGCTATCTGATCGGACGGTGTAAATATACAATGGGTAGGATGCAGTCAGTCCCTTAATACTGATGTACGTGTACATACTGTACACACCGTACCGACTGAGCCGACGCTGAAAGTCTGTATTTTCTACGACCACTGCACACAGATAATTATACGTACATAGATAGTTCTGGTGGTAATGTGGAAGAATATTGTGCAATTGGTATAGCACCTGGATAACATACACAATATGACAAGGCAAATATCGATGCAGAAGCACGGAGTTATTTATTTGCTCCATGATCGGTGCGGTCATCGAGGGGCGATCGACCATCGGTCTCCGTATAGAACGCATGGATTCATTAGCTCTCTGATCTATTATTAACACAATTCCTCCATTGTAAAAACAATCATCGGACTATACCGTGCAAGTACGCTGTTCACCGGTGAGTGTTTGTTTACTACAAATACATAAATATATTTTTTTTTCTAACTTTTTTAAAACTCGACCATCCGACAATTTCGTTGATCCTTGATTTTGTAAACAAGTCCGGCACGGTGGTACAACTAGGGTTCGGTGCATTCCTGTACAGACAGCGGTAAAGGGGCACCAAGGCTTGAAATCCCGGAAAATTTCATGTTTTGATTCTTATTTTCAAACATCTAAGTAAACCATAATGTGTTATCGTTCCTGAGAAAGGATGAAAAAAATCGGATGCACGACGGTGTACGCATACGTTTTTCATGTCGAACGCCAATGTGATTTCTCATACGTCTGCAAAAGGCGAGCACTTTACTTAACTATATAGCTTGGTTTGTTGTCTTTTTTTGGGGGGGGGGGGGGTGGGGTTACAAATGGGGGAACCCTGAAATTCGTTCTTGCTCGAAATATCACATAATGCACAATTGTAAAAGAATGGTTGTGTTATGCTCTTTCCGATAAATCATCTTTTGAGAAGCATTGCTCAATTGAGCACTGTCCAGGCCGCCAGTGTCCCTTTAAAAACCACAGGCAAGTACGTTTTGTTATGGCTATAATGATGCATTTTCAACAAAATCCATTCCTTATTGTACGCGCATCTACAGACTTAAAGATATAGAGCCTAATCAATAATTAAGCCTTCGTGGATTAAGCGCCATCTGATCGGACGAGTGTGAAGATGCAGTAGGATGTCACATACAGGTGCATGTGTACTTGCATTCGCTCTGGCTAAAGTCAAAACCTTCCATTTCTACGATCACCGCGCACAGATATATATTTTACTTTGATGATTATGGTGGCAGTGTAGAAGAGTGCCATCGATATTGTATCGAATAACAATTAAGAGAAATATTGGTGCACGGAGATAATGAATTGTGTATCATCATGGAACGACGACCAGTCTCCGTACATACGCATGGATTATTAGCTATCTTGGACCTTCGATTTATCAAAAACTATGCCTCACACCACGGCCTACGATGGCCCTTTCGAGAAATATCGATCTGTTCCGGCTAACCCCCACGGAGTGATCAATCATTATTTCCGGCCACTTAAAGTCCTATTGTCCGACAGATTACACACTTACCACACGCGAGCGCACCTACGTCAACAGTCTATTGTCCGAACAGATTATCTCAGATCGATGCTCATTTCCGGACACCTACGTCACCAGTCTATTGTCCGAGAGGATTAAGTACTGCCGGCCACAGCTGGCCTTGTTCGGATTGCGTAAACCGCATGTAATACACGTGTAAATACATAACTACATGTATATTGTTAGGGCTAAGGTCAAATTGTACTATACATTTTTATATTTCCCCATACATATATGCAATCTTTCCCATAGAATAGGTCAAACTGTACCCAATTCCTTACCCTCACCTATTTCCTATTCATCCCATCCATTCATTAGGGGTCAAACTGTGCCAGAATTTCCTAACCCCATTCATTCATATTTATATCTGTATCTACATATTTACATATTTATGTGACCTTTACATATTTCTATGCCAAAGGTCAAAGTGTACCAGGAAGTCTACCTACACTACTGATGGTACTCGGACTACGCACGGCACAAACTTCACCTCACATGCATGCACGAGGTCGAACGGTCCATAACACACGCATAGTGCTAGTCATGATCATGTACATGACGTGTGGCAGGCTTAGGATGCCCAGCTATATTGTTGCTAATTTGCTATTTCAACCATAGTTCAACCGACTATAGTGCGCACGAACGCCCAGAGATTTGTGTTGTTTTTGTAACTTTACGAAATGTGTTAATGTTAGCAAGTCAAATTTATTCGAGTGAAGTCAAGTCACAAGTCATATTTTTTTCAAGTCAAGTCAAGTCTGAAGTCATGTTTTTCCCAAGTCAAGTCAAGTCTCATGCTAGTAAAAAAAAATAAAAAATAGCGACTCGAGTCCGACTCGAGTCCGAGTCAGCGTCAGTTGAGTCAACAACACTGGCTATAGAAACCGAAAAGGTTTATTTCACGCTTTACGCGTGCTGTTATTGCTGGTATTATCTTTTATTTAAAGGACCGATACGATCATTGACATAGTTGCACTCCTATTCCTAATTATTGCATGTTTTGAGATTTAAGACTATGTGGTGTTTAGTCAACTTTGAACTGTGTATAAGCGTTCATGGCCTTATTGAGCTACAGCACTTAGTGCATTTTCTACTACTTATTATGTTACACAGTTTCACCCCTTTTTCACTGACGATTAAACTTGGAGTTGGACGCTACATACTGACTCCCTCGTCGTTTTTTTTTTAAGAGTTTGACTGGATGTCAATTTTTGTTCTATAAAAACTTTAAAGAGGACAGTACAGTGAAAAGACATATAATCAGCTGGTGTTACAGCTGCGGCAGACGATCAAGGCGACTCATCTTTATCATGGAAGACAAATGGGATGCGAGTCTGCAAATCTTTTGCTGAAGCAGAGGCAACAATGAAGTTGCAGAGGGCAAACTAGATGCAGAGTTGGGATTGCTAGGCCACCAAAGAGAGGCAGCAGCAGCCTTAACTCTAGCCGAGGCATTGGAAGCAGCCATGGAGTTGGAAACTGGATTGTCGTGCAACAAACTAAGCACAGGCTCCTGCAGACATCGATCAGCGCACAAAAGACTACATTCAGCAACGAGCTGAATTTCAGACTGGTTTTTCGTCAATGCGAAGCCGGGAACCTGCTGACAATATTAGACCCACCTCACCAGTGAATCCCGCCAACATTAAAGTCACATCATCCTTTGCAATGCAGTAAGACGTCAATGGGAAACCAGACATGTCCCCATTCCCCCAGAAGACCACTGCAGGAGACCAAAGCAACGACTTTGGCAAGTAGGCCCCTATCTCGCACGCCGTGAGTTAGTCAACACAGGACTCAACATTTTAATGATCGACCTGAAAACTACAGAGCTTGGCGATCATCATTTCACAACGCGAGTAATTAAACACCTGCGAATAACACCAAGCGAAGAGCTCAACCTACTAGCGAAATGGCTGGGGAAAGAGTCATCAGACCACATCAAAAATATCCGTGCTGTGCACATTAACCCTCCGACGCAGAAAGCACATTTACTAACACGCTTACAGTAAGGGGTCCCTCCGGGGACCCAGATATTTAGCGCCTTGGTTTGAGGCTACACAACACAGTATCTATATGTATACAATCTCGACATGTCTGTAGACTATAAATAAGGAGGTCATTGACAGGAAACAGATGTTGTATACATAGTCTGTGGTCAAGTCGTGCACTTGGCTACCCGCAAGTGACTTTGTTTTGTGCACGTGTATATGGGCAGCCCAGGTTGTCAGGCTCAGATATGCCTGACCCGGGGTCACACACTAAAGGTGACTGCATATATCCGTAGTGGGTGTCTCTGGCTAGGATTAGATGGAAGATCACCAGAATTGGTTGGAATTTTTTTTTTTTATTAAGGTAATTAACCAAATTGGGTCCCCAAAAGGGCTAGTTTCTGCGTCGGAGGGTTAAAACGACCCGACCACAGCTCTGAAAAAGTCATGGGAACAGCTGAAAAAGCAATCTTCTAGAGGTAATCGAAAGCGTCCTTTTCACAAACTGGAAAGTTTTCCACGCATCAACAGCAGAGATCCTCTCAATACAAGTTGAGGCAGCATGGTGATCTGCTCATGGAGGCCCAGTACGCAATGGAGGATGGATACTTACCTGGTCTCAGCCGCCTGGACACGGTACAAGGTGTCAATACCATAGTTGAGAAATTACCACACGGCCTGCAGGAGAGATGGATAGCCAAGGGATCAAGGTACAAAAAAGGAACTCAATGCCTGCTTTCTTCCAGACATGAGGAGTGTCCGGATGGTAAGTGCGATACCAAATTTTCCGCAACGTTCTTACATGCGCGGTCACGTGACTACTTTATTGCGATCAATTTTCCCTTTTCGAGCTCGGTGCCGTTGGACGTGAGGTATTTTTTAAATACTTTTTTTCACCCATGGACGGCTCATAAGTCCCATTTATCAGTTTTTAGAAATCTGTATCCAAAATTGTGTTCTTTTCAATGAAAAAAGAAAGATTTTTCAGAGCAGCTCTAACCTCCCCATGCCTTTTACGTTACGGATTTTCAGTCTGGGTCACGTGTGCCCCCGCGCCATTGCGCAATCACAATTTCAAGCAAGATGGCGGTATCCGCGAAACGGTTTATCTTACATCTTTGCTGAATTCATCTGCTCAGAAGTCAAAACCAGAAATGACCCAAGTTTCATCATCTTCAGCAACAACAGCGGCCCCGTGGGAGCAGAGAAATCCACCACTAGAAATATGAGAGCACCCATATCCGTATACACAAGATACGGATGATTCGAGTGCAGACTCTGATGCAAAGAAGAGTGATCCTGGTAAAAGCTGCCCCATCCATCGAAAACCCCTCAATAAATGCAGGGTCTTCAGTGCAAAGACCAAAGACGTGCGAAGAGCCTTCCTCAGAGAAAATGATTTTTTTTCTTCAAGTGCTGCGCATCTTTCTCTTATATTTTGCAAAGGAGTGTATGTATGATTCCACTGAAATGCACCGAATGCAACAATGATCATCACAGCACGGCCATGCATCCTGGTCCTGCCCCTGGACAAGCTGTAAAAGCATTGTCTGTAAGTTTATGTCATTTCTTTTCTCATTTATCTGTTGCTGAATTTAGAGGTATTTAGGGACATTTTCCGACTCGGACTCTTATGTTAACTCACAGATGTTTTTGTAAACACGCCGTAATGATCCGTCCCTACCCGGACCCCGTCTGCAAGAGACCGAGAGATCGTTCCTTTCATTGCGCAAGTAGCGATATACTTACTGCTTAGTATACACCGGAAGGAATATTCACGGTTTATGTTAATATAATTCCATAGGCTGGGTTGCAGACCAGTATAAAGTAAACTGCCATGGGCCCCAGTGATATATGCGCTCACCTCCATAATTACTCACAAATCTCAAAGTTGTTCGAGACACACATCAAATTAAAGCTTATTTCATCGTCTTTCATTTTCCAATGAATTTTGTTGGGGTTACCCAATGATTTTTGGGAGAAAACTCCATCCAAACATAATCACCACTGAAAGTAGCCTATCGCCATTTTGAACAATGATGCCTGCGCTGCATTGCAAAAAGTTGTAGAACCCATTTTCATTCAAATTTCACAGCAATACGATCTTACAATCCTGTTCACGGCTTCCAACCTTGTTTTTCCTTTTTTTTTTTACAAAAGCCTCAAGTTCTGGCCTTGCCCACAAAATGATATTATACCGAATAATTTGAGGGCATGCAAATCGTGATTTGGCTGGCGTAGGCAATTTCGGGCCATACTCAGAATCGACGATTGAGGGACTGGGAACCACATATACACGTATACCAAATGACCCACTCAAGAAGTGCGGCTATCAAAGCCTTCAAATGGTCATTCAATATCGGAGCTCTTTTTTGGGCCTGGTGAACAATTCCCAACATATAAACCGCCATTGGTAACTTGACAGAAGTGCAATTGTACAGGAAGTATACTGAAAGGAAGACACCCCCCCCCCTAAAAAAAAACAGACCCAAAACACTCAAATAAATGTATATTCATCTTACATGTGTGACTTTCAATCCAGTCGGTATATGCCGAAAGTCTTGTGTAAATACCATACCGACCTTCCACGGCGCACCCTTCACCCCAGCTGACAATGCCTATTTGGACCCATCGTTTGCTGCCGTCTGCAACGGTCATCTGCCTCATGACTGGCCCTCCCGAGTCTCCCGTGCACGCATCCACGCCTCCCTCCGGTACTCCCGCACAAAACGCGATTGCAGGCTTGTAAGCGGACACACTCGTACACTCATAGTGGTTGATGAAACTGTCCCTGCATTCGCTGTTACTGCGCACGGGGATAACCAGGTATTGAAGGAGAGACGAGGTAGGCCTGTATCTGTCAAAGCACAGATTACCGTAATCATAGGGTTGCGTAGTGCCCCATCCGGCCACATATGGTGGTTCTCCGTGTGGTGAATAAAGTGCTCTTTCTGATTGTAGAAATAATCAAATGCTTATTATCATTACATTGATAAAAAATAATGATTTGGGGGCTAATCATCCTTACTTGCAACTGAGAATCTAAATTGCGAAGGACGCGGATACAACGTGGCCGAGCCTAAGGCGTGTAAAGGCGCCTTTGACAGCCGCCATTATGACCCATGTGGGAACCACAGCCAGAGATCGAAAGTGTTTTAGTTATGCGGAGTGAGGAAAAACCAGAGAGCCCGGAAAAAAAACCCTCTCGGCACGGAATCAACGCACAACTCTACTCACATAATGGTCTGAGCCGGGAATCGAACCCGGGCCACAGTGATGAGAGACAATCGCTTTACGCACTAGCCAACCATGCCACCATAACATTAGTGGGTTGAGGGATATAGAAGAGGGAAAAAGACATCGAGAATAATGAAAGGAAAGCTGGTTGACCAAATGGGACCTTGATCCGAAACGGCTCTGCGAACAAGTGAAGTTTAAAAATTAAAAAAGGGTCAATGAGCCCTCACTCGACTGGTTTTAGGGTCCTTGCGTTATGGAATCTTCTGAGCCATAATTGCAATGAGTACGGTCCAAGCTACTTTTTTTACGGTCCTACTTACGGTCCTTATTGTTTGGGCATTTCCAGCTCAGGTCCAATTCATAAATTCGGAGCTACTTTCATAGTCGAGTCGATACGAACTCTAGTAAGCCTAAAAACAGAGAAGTAAACTATCACTCTATACACTCTACGTCGAGGAATCGCTCCTAGAAAGTCTTTCTTTATGAATGTACCTAGCTGCTTAAGTAAATGCTTCCCTTATAAAGTACACATTAAGGACGCCCTCACCTTTCATAGCAAGTTTTGGCATGCAGATTGGTCTTATTCCTGAGCTCAGCATGACATCACGGCTCAATCGTAAAACGGCAATATCATTATCAAGGTCCGAATTAAACGCCTCATGCTTTATTAGGGCGTCGTCTCCATCAAGGGAATACACAAGGGCTGGGTCCAACAGTCGAAGAGCTGACCTGGATTTATTACGAATTCCTGAAATAAAGAGAAACAACATCATGACACCATACAGTCCTACAACTATGACAAAATTGACGGGCCACTGCAGTGTGAATTAATTATTCATTCAGACGTAAGCGCCAGTGTATCCACTTACAATCTTTGAAGTGAATTATGTCTATGATCAGTCCCATATATGGTGATCAGTCACATGATGATCAGTCACATGATGACAACCATGTGACTTTCTTCGTGAATCTGATTGGTCAACATGAATATTGCGTCTGGTGAAATCGGATCCGGTGAAATTGGAAGCGTAAAAATCAAACGTTTGATTTCATCCGGTTGCCCGGTACACGGTCAGATCGGTCCGATTTTTTTTTTTTTTTTCAGTGCACACCTCTGTTCAATGTCCCGATGATCTCATAAACCAAAAATTGGAAAGGTATGCGTCGGGCTTCAGATACAAATGTACTCGTCGGTTCAGCCAGATAATGGTTTTATTGACCATCGACCCGATCTTAATTATGTAAGGTTGGTACTATTATTGCATTAATCTTTGCACAAGACGGGCCCTACGTTAAATTTATCAGTGAACGAAAGCTGTAATGTATAGAATGCATAATCTGAAATGTTTCGCGAACTATAGCTCCAGACCCAACACTTAATCATACATGAGATTGTTCACGAATACTCTCTAAATTCCAAAGAGTGAAAGTTAGGGACTAGACGTTTTAGAGTGAAAATCGATCTTTACGATTGAAGAAATGTCATTCTAAAACGAAGCTAGTTTCCGACTGTGGGAGTGAATCTTCACTTTAATGGAGTGAATTTTCACTCTTTGGAATTAAGAGAGCAACTATTATATCAGGTATAGTAGTGCAGAGGTACTGAGGTCATCACTGGCTTATTCTTGTGACTATGCATGCAGATCATCGAGAGTAGCGGCTTGTTAGCCCGTATAAAACCGGTGCCCGATACGCGAGTACTGGGAAACCTGCTTAGACCTCTATACGGCGACATATTCTATTTGAAATATTAAACACTATTAATTGTAATGTATGCATTAATCATTAAGTTTTGACCAATGTCCAAACATCCTACCGTACCTGTATATACTCTGATGGCAGACCATGGGCATTTTTCGAAGCAGTGTGCAGCTGACAGAACCCAGTTACGAGCAATAAGACTACCACCACAGAAAAACCTGGGCTGGAAAATGAGCAAGGGATTTTGAAGTTTGCAACATCTTATCAATCCAAACCACAATGTATGGTTAAGTAAAAACTGATTTGCGCAGCTATTTCAAGTGAAGAAAGACAATTGGACGACTGCAATTGGCTGCTCGAGACAATTAAATGTTCCAGAGTTTAAGATTCCTTGGCTAAGGCCAAAACAAAAAAATACTCGGTCTCTGGTCAGCGCGCGCGTCGATTTTAATCATGCACGTCAACCTTTTTTCCCCTCCAAATTAACACGGAAGCTACAACAGCGCCCTCTATTGCCGCGCCTCCTCAAAGTTTTGTACCAAGGAGCACCAAGGATTGGAGAAATTGCACCAAGGCAAATGATAAAGGGCACCGAGGCAAATTATGGAAGACACCAATGTATAATGAGGACACACAAATGCAAAATAGTACCCACCTTGTCTGTACAATACAAGCTTGAAAAAAAACACCCCCCCCCCAAAAAAAAAAAAAAAAACAACCCGCGTCGCCGCATCAATTCCGGAACTTCGGTCTGACCAGAGATCGACTATTTTTTTTTTTTTGGCCTAATGGTGGTCTTTTGACTTTTAGGCCTACATGCATTGCTTTAAAACAACCAAGAATATAATGCATTACTACCTCACATCTTCTGCAGTTCCGATGACAGAAGAGCGCCACCTGCCAGGGCCACTGGCCTTCTGCAGCATCAGTGCCGCCGGATATCCTTCCAAATATCCTCCGTTCTGCATATTCACTGTACCCGCAGGCCGCGTAGTCGTCTTAAACGAAAAAGAGATTGGGGTCGAATTAAAAATGGTGTCATATATTTCCCACATGATCGAAAATTGTCAGCGAGCGTGATTCAACAAAGCAGAATATAAATGCTACGTCGATAAAATGCTAAGCGATTCACTATTAAAGGCCCTGTCACACTGTCTGCGATCTTATATGCTCTCTCACTGCGTCCTTGAAAAATAGCTGGCGCGCAACAACAACTACTAGATCGCAGCGACAACTACATGGGTCGCCAAATGGGCGCCAGAGGGTCTTAATGGTCTCCGATGAGCGCAAAGGTTTTTTAACATGCTCAAAACAATCGCAACATCTCTGCGCTCTGGCCAGGGCGCCGTAATGACGCAACTCAGGCGCTGTACGAGCGTGAATCGTGCGACATTGAAATGGCATTGAGGCAGCTTAGACGCAAGGCAGTCGACGTTGTCTTCATGAGAAAGTAACTCACTGCGATGAACTTGTAGAATATTTTTTTTAAACTGGACTTATTGGCCGTTTTGTCGTGGTATTTATACAGTGCAAGTGACGTCACATGAGCGTATTTTGGTCGAATAGAGATTTTTGCTCTTGATCAATTAGAGTTTCAAAATGAAAACAAATTTTGCTTAAACAGGATCCTTAATCAAGTACTTAATCCCGGAGGAAAGCTTTACTGGTGTCCCTTATTGTAGTCGTTTTGTTGTCGTGGCCCAATGAGAACGTTACGCTAATTCTTCATCTGCCTATGGATGCATGAACCCCTGTATATAGGCACCAATGCTAAATGCCCATACTTCAATTAAAAAAAAAAAAAATACTAGAAAATCTTTCTTGTTTCGAACAAATCTCATCCAATGAAGACGTCCCCTATTTTCCAAAGCGGAAAAGTAGCAATCTTAAAAAACGATCCATCCACAACATTTCAAAATAGCGCCAGTTTCGAGTACAATTGCATCAAAAATGCTCAGAATTGGAAGCCCCAATTCTGGGCCAGAGGTCCATTGCCATATCTCTTCAATAAAAAGAATACATGATGAAAGTCACTGTCTATCAATGCAATTTTTCACCATATCAGTGACTACACATACCACGATGTGTTACAGTCTCCGTCGTTACAATCTCGTTGTTCCGACTTTCAGTAGTTTCCATGCTTGGTGAGACTGTAGGATCAACAGATGACTCTGATGAACTCTCGGAATAATAGTCATGGGACAATGAGGAATCTTCCGTTGGCCCTTGCAGATCTGGACCTGCTACAAGGTAAATGTTGCATTAATGATGCAGCGTGTCAATTGGGAAGGGGGAAGGGGATGTCTAGACACAATCAGAACGACAGTATATCACACAATCAGAACGACTGTTCATCACACTCTCCTGATATTTGTTGAAAACACTGGTTTTATTGCTCAACTCCTGGTATAAAACAACACCTATACATCCAAACGTGACTGAACTCAAAAAGTCGACCAGGTGTTGGCGTATAATTAAATTTAGTAAAACTAACCACGTATCAGAATTCCTTTTAAATCTGTTTCTATAACGGTTTTCTTCCTCGAAATTTTATCACTAGGCCGACATTCGTCTTTAACGGAAATACTGTGGCGAAACAGGGTACCTACAGACTAGTCCAATCTATGAATTATGTATGCGCGCATATGTCGTTAATATTAATGGCGCGCGTAGACCAATCCGCAATGAATTATATGGCGTGACTTGAGCATCAATAATGCATGAACGCGCGTAAGCCAATCACCAGCGCGCATTGCCCCAAATCGGGGCGCTTATAAAGAGGTGCTTGACATTGTCAAGCCTCTTCGTTTCAACATGGCGACGGTGATGTAAACCCGAGACCTCATTGTGTATCATTTCTGCGAGAACTCGTGCTAAATCCTGAGGGTTATTCAGATTTAGGGACAACGTCCGATCGACATACAAGGTGCGACCGGTGAGTTGGTGGAGTCTCACAGGTTTTGTTATTGACTCAATTAACTGTCTATTATCTGGGAGAATTGGTGACAAAGATTTAGTCGGGAATTAAGACTGACTATTTTGTCTTGATTAATTAGTGCTAGAACATAAGGGGCTAGGAGTTGTGGAACTTGGTTTGAGAGGCTAGTGGGACTGTGATTCGGTAGTAGATTGCTTGTCGTGGGTTGGACACCATTCGGTGGGGTTTTACGACTGAGGCGTTCATTGCCGTAATCGTTGAACTAGCTGGCCTAACGAGTTACTCTTCGCCGGGTTCTGAGCACTTGTGAGGGTTACCGATTTTGTGTGTGTGGGTTATTGCACATAAGGGTTATATTGGGTAATCGTGTTGAGGGTTACCTTTCCTGGGTGAGGGCTATTGGAATTACACAGTTCAACCTGCTTTGACGCTGAGTCGGGTTGAGGGTTACCTTTATTGTGTAAGAGTCATAGGGACAGTTCAATCTGTGTGAGGGTTATTAGAACTGTGCTACTTCATTATAATTGTATAAATTACTACACACGGTGCAGTTGACCGCATAAAGTTAATCTTTCTGTTTATATTGTTAAGTGGTGCAGTTGACCACGTAAGGATTACGTTAGACTAAGTTACTTCAAAAAGGGTGCAGTTGACCCTGGCGGTAACGGGTGAGGGTTATTGCCTATTGTGTGAGATATTTACGTCCATGATATCTATCACCTCGTACATTGTATATTATTGTAAATTATTGTAGTGATTATTGAACAAACCCATTGATGATTGAGATTCTTGAATAAATCATATTTATAATCGTCTTTGGAATCACTCGTCTCTGTGAGGGTTACTCAGGTTCATCGTGAGGATTACCAGGATCACTGGGAGGGTTACTCAGGTTCGCTGAGGGTTACCTAGGTCTGCCGTGAGGGTTACCTGATTCACCTTGAGGCCTACTTTCGCTACTTGTGTTGCTCTAGTTCCTCTCAATTAATTTCAAAACGGTGGTATACTTCCACCAAACGAACAATCCCTAGGTTTAGTCCACCGTTCGTTAATTGTCCCCCCTTTCGGTTGGGTAGCCGCTCACCCATTTGTTAGGCTAATAAATATTTTTGTGGGATAATAGGTGTGGGTTGGAGTCCTGGGATAAACAAGACCAGTCCCCCTGGGTTCCGCCAGCCCCCCGGTTCCGCCACAAATGGTGTCAGAAGTGGGATCATTTGTGATCGTATAAATTCAATTGCTGTAACTTGTGAACTTGGAATAAAGAGTAATACAGTGTGATTCATTTTTCTGTTTTGTTGTTAGACAGTGCACCTCAGTGAGGTACACTGCCAGGATTATTGGTGACGAGGTTAGCGGGTTATGTTAATCTGGGTCGTTACTGCTTTGGGTATTGTTTTGTTTGTTGTATTGTTAGTTGGTGTGTGGATTCTGTTGGGGATTCGAGCGGAGTCGCGATCTTTGCGACATACTGCGAGACAGCAACTGCCAATCCTGTTGAGAATCCACCGGGTGGTAGTCGGTACGCAGGTTTTGGTAAATTCGGGAGGCCCTGGACAAGTGGTCCCGCAGCCTGAGTTTACTGGTGAGGTACCGTTATCGCCGAGTGGTCAGTGGCCAGGAGTAGCGAGTCTGGTGGAGACTGAGACTGAGACTGAGTCAGGAGGAAACGTCAGTATGAGTAAGGACAGCGGTGTCACCTCGGTGGAGGCGGACAAGGGCTGTGTCCCTGATGAGCTTAACCACTCAAGAGTGGAGGTTCAGTGGTTGAAGTGGGAGAGGGCTCGTCTCTCTTCGGAGTTAGAGGCTGTCAGAAAGGGGGCACAGCCAAAGATTGTGAGTGAGGATCCCTAAGAATAGGGCTACACCTTTGGTTGAGGTTGATTCTGAGATTAATTGGAAGTTCCCGGAGGATACCTCAGGGTATGCCTCAGTGGCACGCGATCATTCTGGTGTTGGCACGTCACCCAAGTTGGTTCCAAGGGACGCAAGTTACGCGGAGAGTACACCCTTGAGGTTTATTCCCACGCAAAGTCCTTGCACCAATCCCTTCTCGAACCGTAAGGAAGATTGTGCTAAAAAGGAGCGAGCTTTACACAGTGAGTTGCTGAGTTTTGCAACTAGTTCCGCTGTGGGAAAATCCAACAAGGTTGACGATGAGGTTGACTCACCTGGAGTAGGCCCATGGCCACTTAAAAGGGAGTCACGGTTGGTGGGTGATGAGGTGGGCGGTAAACCTCACGATGGTAGGCCTCGCAGGCCTACAATTACCCCCGACCGGTATAATGGTAAGGTTCTGTGGAACGATTATTATCGCCACTTTGAGGCGTGTAAGCAGGTGAATCAGTGGAGTGAGGAGCGAACGACCGAATTTTTGGCCGCTTGTTTCCAGGGTGAGGCACTTCGTATTAACGGTGATGGGTCAAAGAAGTTCACTTATAGTTAACTTGTGAAGGTGTTGTCAAAGAGATTCGGTCCTGGACGACAGGCCGAAAATTATTTGGTGGAGTTAGGGCACCTACGTCAGGGGCCTAAGGAAACTCTTCAGGAGTTGGGACAGGCAATCCGTGATTTAACGTTGAAGGCCTACCCTGAGATCCCCGAAGAGGCACGGGAGCGCCTGGGGAAGAATCATTTCGTTGATGCGGTGACTAGTCAGGTCGTTTGGGAAGGCGTTTATCGCGATCGCCCAAAGACATTGGACGAAGCTATACGTGCTGCCCTTGAGACCGAGAACTTTGAGAAGGTTGAGTGTGAGAGAAGGGCCGAAGGTAAACCTGTGAAGTTTACTAGGGCAGTCGACTCTGACACAGAGAGGCGTCTTCTAAGGTTAGAAAAAAATGCCGGTCAACAGACAAAGAAATAGACCAAGTGGTTGAGCTCCTGGCAGGGCTCACCCAGCAAGGTCTAGCTCAGGGCAACAAGGCGAGTTTTCTTCAGAGGCAGTCACCAAGGCCTGAAAGGAAAACGCCTGGTGGGTTGAAATGTTAAGTGTGGTGAGGTCGGTCATTTCAGACGGGAATGTACCAAACCTCGTAAGGAGAGATGGGCACAGGGAAACGCCAGCCAGCCGACCGGTGGGCCCGCGGGCAGGCTGGGCATTTCCGAGGGCCCAAGAGAGGACAAGAGTCGGGGACTGACAAAGCCGCCGGTAGGCGAGGACCAGAAGGCAGAGAGCCAGTAGGCACTCGGCCAAGCAGTGGTACTCGGCCTAGGTATGGGCTGTTTGTTAATCGTGTTGTGAGGGGAGCAAAGTGTAGGTTCCTGGTGAATTCGGGGTCGACCGACACACTAATTAGTAGTCGTGTCTACCATAGATTTGCCAAGGAACAGAGGCCTGTGGTGGAAGCAGAAGAGTCCAGCATTCAGCAAGTTGATGGGAGTCCATTGGCTGTAATGGGCGCTGCATATTGGCATATTGGGCATGGATTTCTTGTTACCCACTGGAGGTAATTTAGATTTCCAAAGCCTTGAGTTGAGGTTAAACGGGGACCGGGTAAAATGCACAAGTGGTGCCGGAGAGCCGTTCGTTGGCAGGGTGATGGTAGCTGAAACCACGGAGATTCCTGCGGGCCATGAGGCTGTTGTGCCTGGTACTGTTAGCAGTATCGCTGCGGCATTGGGACAGCCGGCAATCATCGAGCCTGTGGAAGGTGGGGGCGAGTTGGCTCAGCGAGGGCTAATTCTAGCCCGGTCGCTGGTTCAGTCACAACCCGAGTCTCTCGCTCTGCTGATATTCAATCCGAATAAGGAGAGTCGAGTTGTTGGCGGGGAACAACTGTGGGCACTATTGCAACAGTTGAAGTCGATTCGATAGTAGTTCCAGGTGAGAGTCGTGGGTGTGAGGTCTATGGTGACCTGCCGTCTCATCTGCACGAGTTGTACGACCGGAGCAAAGTCAACCTCAGTGAGGAACATCACGAGGAGGTGAAGGCTTGTTTGATTGAATTTCATGATGTATTTTCTTCTGGTGAGGGTGACATAGGGCGGACTGATGTGGTCAAGCACCACATCAGTACTGGTGATGCGAGGCCAATCAAGGAGAGGCCCCGGCGCCATCCCCTGTGTAATCAGGAGGAAATAATGAGGCAAGTTGGAGATTTGCAGCAGCGAGGGGTTATCGAACCATTTGATAGTCCCCGGTCTGCGAATGTTGTGTTAATCCGGAAGAAGGACGGGACTAAACGATTTTGTGTCGACTACCGAGGTCTGAATAGGGTAACAATTAAAGATGCTTACCCTGTTCCTCGTATCGACGAGACGCTAGATAAGTTGGCGAGTGCAGAGTGGCTTTCCACTCTGGACTTGGCATCCGGGTATTGGCAGGTTGCCCTTGATGAGGACGCCAGCCAGAAGGCAACCTTTGTGGTGCGGAACGGTTTATACAGGTGACGCTGCATGCCTTTCGGGCTTTGCAACGCCCCTGCGACGTTTGGAAGGTTGATGGAGAAGGTGATGGCAGGTCTTCAGTGGGACATCCTGCTGATATACCTAGATGACATCATCGTGTTTGGCAAGACTGTGAGAGAAGTGATTGAGCGTCTGCGAGTTGTTTTTTCCAGGTTGAGGCAAGCTGGGTTGAAGCTGAAGCCTAGTAAGTGCTTTTTGTTTCAGAGATCGGTTGGCTTTTTGGGACATGTTGTGTCGGCGGAAGGTGTGGCTACCGATCCTGAAAAGGTTCGGGCCGTGGCAGAATGGCCAATACCTAAGTGTGTCAAGGAAGTTCGAAGCTTTTTAGGCCTCGCTTCCTATTATCGGAAGTTCATCAGGGGATTTGCCGAGGTTGCTTCGCCTCTGCATGCGCTGACTGAAAAGTCACAAGAGTTTCGCTGGACAGATGCCTGCCAGCAGGCATTTGAAGAGTTGAAACAGAGGCTGCAGACTGCACCCGTTTTGGCATATCCTGTTCCAGATAGTGACTAAATCTTAGATACAGATGCTAGTGGAGATGGAATAGGGGCAGTTTTGTCTCAGGTCCATGAGGAGCAGGAAAAGGTCCTCGCCTTCAAGTTTACGCGAGTCGTAAACTCAGCAAGGCAGAGAGGAACTATTGTGTCACTCGGCGGGAACTGTTGGCGGTAGTTGTCTACCTCAAGAAGTTTAGACAGTACTTGTATGGGCAGAAGGTTTTGCTTCGAACCGATCACGCTGCTCTCCGGTGGTTGCTTAACTTTAAGGACCCAGAGGGTCAGCTTGCGAGGTGGCTCAAAGTGATCAGTGAGTATGATGTGACAATTCAACACAGGCCTGGGCGTAAGCATGGAAATGCTTACGGGTTGTGTCGGAAGACCTGTAAGCAGTGCGGTCGTGCCGACGCTGATGAAGCGACAGCGACCGTCGGGGCATCGGATGATGCCAATGAGACCAAGAGCAGTGAGGGTTACCATGAGGTTGACTCTGACTTGCCGATTCCTGAGGCGAGTGTGAGGGGCATCTTTGCCCAACCACACTTGCCTAGGAATGCAGTCAAAGAAGCACAACTTGGTGATCCTAGTGTTGGGTGGATTGTACGGGCAAAAGAGGAGTCGGGCAGTCGTCCCAATTGGGAGACTGTATCGGCCGTCTCCTCGGCGCACAAGACACTCTGATCCCAGTGGGATCAGTTGGAGGTGCGGGACAGTGTCCTTTATAGGAACTGGGAATCCGACGACGGGAAGTTGTTTAAGTGGCGACTAGTACTTTCTGAGAAATTTAGAGAGGTTGTACTCCAGGAGTTACATGGTGGTCGGACTAGCGGTCACCTAGGGGTCAAGAAGACTTTGGCCAAAGTGAAGTTTCGATACTATTGGCCAGGAATGACAGCGGATGTGAGGTCATTCATCAGACGTTGTGAGCTGTGTGGGAGGAGGAAATCTCCTGTGAAAAGGAGAGTTTCCCCACTCAAACAATATTTGGTGGGCGAGCCCATGGAGAGAGTGGCCGTGGACTTGCTGGGGCCACTGCCCCGGAGCGACAGTGGCAACGTCTGGGTCATGGTAGTCGGTGACTACTGCTCCAAATGGATGGAGGCGTACGCTCTGCCTGATGCTAAGGCAGAGACGGTGGCTAACAAGTTTGTCAGTGAGTTTGTCTGTCGGTTTGGCATTCCCTTGGAATTGCATTCCGATCAGGGTACAAACTTTGAATCGGCCGTGTTTGGGGAAATGTGCAAGGTCCTGGGGATTTCCAAAACGAGGACCACAGCGTACAACCCAAAGTCCGATGGGGTGGTTGAACGCTTCAACAAGACATTGGTCAACATGGTTGCGGTTATGATCGAACCGAGGAGGAGACGGCGTGACTGGGACGAGTGCCTCCCGTATGCAAGTTTTGCCTACCGGTGCACTCCCCAAGAGTCAACTGGCGAATCTCCAAACATGATGATGTTTGGGAGAGAGACGAGGCTTCCAGTAGATTTGTTGGTAGAAGGTCCCACAATAGAGGACACCACGGCGACGGATTTCGGTCAGAGGGTGCGGCAGAATCTGCAAGAGGCACATGGCAGGGCTAGGGAGTGCCTGAGGCGGAGTGCCAGGAACCAGACGCGAAACTACGATCGCTGGGTACATGGCGAAGGCCTGCAGCAAGGCCAGTTTGCCTGGCTGTACAACAAAGCCAAGAAGAAGAGGAGGTCTCAGAAACTCGAACTGCGATGGGTAGGACCATATTTGGTGGTTAAGAGACTATCCGATGTAACCTACCGTATTCAGATAAAGCCTGGCGGTAAGGCTTTTGTAGTTCACGGGGATTTGCTCAAGTCATACACTGGTGAGAAACTAAAACCCGTGGAAGTATGAGCCTGACATGGCTGAGGAACAACTGGTGAAACTAGAAGAAATTTCTGAGGTGACTGTTGTTGAGGAACCTGTGTCCGAGGTTACCGACGTTACGCTCGGTCATGAGCAACAGCTGAGTGTAGAGCCTGAACTAAGTGAAGAACCTCTTGAGGATCTAACTGTTGACCAAAAAAGTAATGGGAAAAGGGAAGTGACAAGTAGCCCTGGGAGGACCCCAAGGTACCCCTGTGGGGAACATGGACTTCCAGCTAGGTATAGATAGGTTAGTCACCTCAAGCAGAGAGCGATACCAACCAAACATTTTGTCTGTTTTTTTGGGGGCAGGTTGAGGGTGACTTTGCAGTGATTCCTGTGTGAGCGTACCTTTAACACGAAGCAAGGCCTCTGGAGGCATCGCAAGCTTGTGAACGGCCCCCCTGTATATCTTTGCTGCGAGCATTGCGAGTACCGGGACAAGCGCAGGGACAACTTGACCCGACACGTCCGCATCTGTCATCCACAGAGTGTGGTTAGCCATCCCGAATTCAGGAAAGTCGGAATGGAGGGACGCCAGGGAGGCACCGAGATGCCGGTTTCCATCAACAGAAAGCTGCTGACTGGGAAGTGGGGGCACGGGCCGCAACCAGAGGCCCCGGCCCCAGCTACGGCGAGTCGGCCGCCGAAGAGTCCTTCTAGAGAGGCGGTTATTTCGCTCTCGCCCTGTCCCAAATCGCCCTAGGTAGGGCGCACATCATCACCCATCATCCGCCTCACCGGGAAGCCCAAGGCGTACCTGAGCCAGACGTCCGGAACCCCTGAATCTATGCCCCCTCTCAGCCCCATTACACAGGCGGGATCCGAGCTGGAGGAAGCCGTCGACGAGCCACCGGTGAAGAGGATGAGGCAGGCCATAGTTGAGGAACGCATATTCCGCAACACCTACCTAGAAGGAAAACTGGTGCACGAGGAGGTGTCTCATCACAAATACCGGAAGGCGGTCGACGCCAACATCTACGAAGTGCCAAAAATAGGTCAACGGGAGTACCAGAAGTTTAATGAACAAAAATGACTCTGAAATTTGTGTAGGATTTGTGTGATTTTGCTTAATTATATGCATGATTCTTCTTATTAGCTCACCGTGTCTTCCAAGGTGTTATACATTTCTTGCTTAAAGGGTTTCGCTTGGTCTATTTTCTTATAAAGTGTTGCGGACTACCATACGACCGTATGGCTTGTTAAAATAAAACATGTATATTTCCAAAGACATTGATTATTGTAAAATTAGTAAACTACCTCAAATGTGTACATCTTTTATCATTGTATAAATCACTTCTGAGGTCAGGTAAACCTCAAGCGTTGGTAATAGCTTGTATATTATGGACGCTTCATTGCTATAATTGTATTAAGGATGTCGGTCTCACACGGCACTTGTCGTGTGGGTAAACCTCATACATGGAATTAAGTTATATTATAATTATATAAAATAAGTGGCCCTGTTTCTAATAATTGTATTAAGCTGTTTGGTCCGGGACGGACCAAGCTTAGCTGGGGTCTGTGTGGCGAAACAGGGTACCTACAGACTAGTCCAATCTATGAATTATGTATGCGCGCATATGTCGTTAATATTAATGGCGCGCGTAGACCAATCCGCAATGAATTATATGGCGTGACTTAAGCATCAATAATGCATGAACGCGCGTAAGCCAATCACCAGCGCGCATTGCCCCAAATCGGGGCGCTTATAAAGTGGTGCTTGACATCGCCAAGCCTCTTCGTTTCAAGATGGCGATGGTGATGTAGACCCGAGACCTCATTGTGTATCATTTCTGCGAGAACTCGTGCTAAATCCTGAGGGTTATTCAGATATAGGGACAACGTCCGATCGACATACAAGGTGCGACCGGTGAGTTGGTGGAGTCTCACAGGTTTTGGTATTGACTCAATTAACTGTCTATTATCTGGGAGAATTGGTGACAAAGGTTTAGTCGGGAATTAAGACTGACCAATTTTGTCTTGATTAATTAGTGCTAGAACATAAGGGGCTAGGAGTTGTGGAACTTGGTTTGAGAGGCTAGTGGGACTGTGATTCGGTAGTAGATTGCTTGTCGTGGGTTGGACACCATTCGGTGGGGTTTTACGACTGAGGCGTTCATTGCCGTAATCGTTGAACTAGCTTGCCTAACGAGCTACTCTTTGCCGCGTTCTGAGCACTTGTGAGGGTTACCGATTTTGTGTGTGTGGGTTATTGCACATAAGGGTTATATTGGGTAATCGTGTTGAGGGTTACCATTCCTGGGTGAGGGTTACTGGAATTACACAGATCAACCTGCTTTGACACTGAGTCGGGTTGAGGGTTACCTTTATTTTGTAAGAGTCATAGGGACAGTTCAATCTGTGTGAGGGTTATTAGAACTGTATTTATAATTGTATACATTACTACACACGGTGCAGTTGACCGCATAAAGTTAATCTTTCTGTTTATATTGTTAAGTGGTGCAGTTGACCACGTAAGGATTACGTTAGACTAAGTTACTTCAAAAAGGGTGCAGTTGACCCTGGAGGTAACGAGTGAGGGTTATTGCCTATTGTGTGAGATATTTACGTCCATAATATTTATCACCTCGTACATTGTATATTATTGTAGATTATTGTAGTGATAATTGAACAAATCCATTGATGATTGAGATTCTGACGATCTACAATCGTCTTTGGAATCACTTGTCTCTGTGAGGGTTACTCAGTATCATCGTGAGGGTTACCAGGATCACTGCGAGGGTTACTCAGGTTCGCTGAGGGTTACCTAGGTCTGCCGTGAGGGTTACCTGATTCACCTTGTGGCCTGCTGTCGCTACTTGTGTTGCTCTAGTTCCATTCAATTAATTACTCAATCACAAAACGGTGGTATACTTCTACCAAACGAACAGCCCCTAGGCTTAGTCCACCGTTCGTTAATTGTCCCCCCTTTCGTTTGGGTAGCCGCTCACCCGTTCGTTAGGCTAATAAATATTTTTGTGGGACAATAGGTGTGGGTTGGAGTCCTGGGATAAACAAGACCAGTCCACCTGGGTTCCGCCAGCCCCCGGTTCCGCCACAATACTTTCCAGACTGTAATAATTAACGCACGCATTAATGAAATAAGACGACCCTCCGACCGATCTTCAGTTAAGACGCTTTTGCCGCTTCAGTTAAGACGTTCAGCCGCTTTGCTAAGTCTTACAGCCGTGTGGGTGCGGAGGCAGGCCCTGATTAAGTGTTTCGTAGGCCCTCGGCAGCAGTGTTCCGTAGGCCCTACTCCGCCTTATATAGGCACCGGTAGCTAAAAGCCTATTGGCACCAGTGTTCCGTAGGCCCTTCTCCGCCCTATATAGGCACCGGTAGCTAAAAGCCTGTTGACACCAAGGGCGTCAATCGCTTCTCAAAATTGGAGGGTGGTACTAACATGTGTATCTTGTATCTTGATTCGGGGCCCAATTAAGGGCCCCTAAAGAATGGATTCTAGACAGATCTGGTGCGATCTGAGGCAATAGATTACTAGAAAGTTTTTAGCAAAAGATCATCATTGAAACATCATTTTCGAGTTTGGAGTCATTGAATCAGCTATCCTGAGCTATAGTTTCAAATGTAGGTAACAATTGTTTTTATTTCAGGGACGAAAATAGTTGGGGTGGGGGAACGAACAGTCCCCCCGTTCATCACAGAACGACAGCACCAACTGACGCTGTACAGCTTTAGAGAGACCCTAAAACTGTTTTCTGCGCGTGACTGTGTGTGGGTAGGCATATATGTGTTTTATGGCACACTGTGGTATTTTCGTAGGTCCTTGAATTTTTCGAAAGCCCCCAATTTTTTCGTAGGTCCTAGGCACAGTGCCTGCAGTGCCTACTGTGCCTAATCCGGGCCTGTGCGGAGTGCTATTTTGAAAGGTAAGTAAAACCTTATTTTTGAATGAAACTACATGCACATAGGCATGTTCGGACGTTGGCTGGCGAAATCTTTGAAAATTAATTTCTCCCGTTTGGAAGACCGTATCTTCATTCTTTCAGGGGTTATTTCCCTTACAATGATCCAAGTATGGGAAACAAATCGTTGGGATAATATGTTTATTACTTATCGTTGAAATTGGAAAAAATAGGTCTGGCTACGTACATTTTGAAAGTTGTAACACATGGCGTTTGCAATATCTGTCAATATTTTTTAAGCCTCACGAATAATAATAAGGTTCCTATCCATTATGGTGTGCAGTAAAAATTTAGAGAAAAGCCTCCTTCACGAGTTATTAATTGACATACCACCCTTTTTGCCGACTTCTATTGGTCGATAGATAGACCCACGCCAAGTCACACTGAGTGACGCTAAGGAATCTGCTAATATGCCCTTCGTCATTGTGTTTCCAGGCCGAAATCAGTCACCCGCAGCGCCTACGGCGCTTTGCTAAACCATGCACTTGGGTTGGATCGGCAGAAAATCTTCGTCGAAATTTTTCTTGGAGATAGTTCAAGGTGTAACACTAGCGTTTGCAACAACAAATTAAGCTGACTTTCGGAATATATTTAGATGATGTAAGTGTTAAACTACTCATGAAATAGCGATTTTTTTTCAATGACATGAAGTTTTGAATTTCTTCTTCTGTTATAACTTATCATTTTAATCATACTGAGCATATTTTCAGAGAAGCACAACGTTCAAAAGTTATTGAGTGGTCTGGCACAACCCGACCACTGTCTAGAATTGTTCCGCTTTATCTTTTTTTTTTTTTTTTCCCCGGACAATACTTCTCCGCGGGTTTACTCCTAAACCGTTTAAGATACAAACTTGTATCTTCGAACACATATCGACCCTGATCCCGAGTAGTGCATATTGTTCTGACGTTATGATGACGTCATCAGGTATCAAATTACAAGCAATTTAGTGTTTCTATTTTCTAATCATTAGAAATCGATATAAAATCAACCGTGAGAGACCGGAACTTGTTTTTAACGGCAGTCAATAGAATAATACTGGGTCTTCAATTTACTTCGTGGGTGTCAAATCATAGGACCCTTACTTTCAGTCGAAACCGGTCGAACCCGGAAGTGCCTTGTAATTTAAAAACTGGTAAAAGATATGAACGTGCTTTCAACGATGTTAGTCTTCGGCAAGAAAGTACTTTTCGAAACTGTAACCGATGACGTCATGAAATATTAGAGCGCCCTCTAGCGGCAGTTTGAAAAATGTCCAAAATGCATTTTGAATAGATGTCTGTGGCGAAGTTTGCTGTAATCTTTTGAAAATTGGTATATATGATGACCTTCATGCAAACAACACATGTGTGAAGTTAAAGCCGATGACGTCATCAGACCGGAAGTTACAACGAAAAGACTTTTAATTCGTCAAAAATCGCTAAAAAACACAATCGTGAGAGATATAATCTTAAATTTTCCATTAAATGATAGATTAAACATTGGCGTTAATTGTGCCAGGCGCGTGGCTTGTCAAATTGTTCACACACGTGACCCGCCGCCGACAAAAATACCCTAACGGTAGTCCGTCGCTCGAAAATTCAATGAAAGCGTAGAGCTGGGTGTGCGTGAGTACACTGCATGTACAGGACATTGTACATGTACATGCATTCAGTGCAGATCCATTATTTCTTCATCGTCATGCTTGTTGGAACGGGGCCAAACACGTGGCGCGTAGTCTTGTGCTCAAGACGCTTGGTCTTCTATAACAAATCCCATAGACTTTGTGCACGGTTTCTCGTCCGCAATTTAGTCATAAAGCACACTCATTATGACATTGAAACTTAAAGTAGTCAAAGAACATATAGCAAAGGTCGTTGGCGAAGATGGACGCAATGATGACGTCATCATGTGATTCATTATGCAATTTTGAATATTTATTTAAGCCCATTGACTTTTTACACAGTTTTTCCACTTTGTGCCCTTCTTTTTCAAGGGACCTTTTTGGCCACTTTTCAATGGGGCATCTTCATCAAAGTAACACCAAGCAAAGACGGAATGCTAAGATTGTGCCAGAACAATGATGCATGATGACGTCATCAGGTGTCACGTGACAAGCAATTAAACTTTGATATTTTTTTATCTTTAAAAATCTATATTAAATCAATAATGAGATCTGTCGTCTTGCTGTTTGCGGTAAGTGATAGAGTAAATTAAGGTCTTTATTTTTTAACGTGTACGTAAAATCACATGACCCTTTCTTCCGGTCGAAACCGGAAGTGGCTTATTATTTGCATATTATTTAAAATTGGAAATAGATATGAACTTGTTTTCAACGGTGTTAGTCTCTGGCCAGACAATATTCTTCAAAACATGTACCGGTGACGTCATGAAATTCTCGACCGTCCTCTAGCGGCAGGTTTAAGAATGTCCAAAATGCATTTTGAATAGATGTCTGTGGCGAAGTGTTTTGTAATCGCCTTAAAACTGGTATATATAATGACCTTCATGCAAACAACACATGTGTAAAGTTTGAAGTTGATGACGTCATCAGACCGGAGGTTAAAACTAAAAGATCTTCTTTTCTTCAAAAATCAATCAATCCTGAGAGATTTAATCGTGAATTGTCCATTGAATGACAGCTTAAACATTGGCGTCCATTGTGCCAGGTTCGTGGCTTGTCTAATTGTTCACACACGTGACCCGCCACCGACAAAAATACCTTTATAGTAGTCCGTCGCTCAAAAATTCAATGAAAGCATAGCGCGTCGCCGTTCGGCCACGGCATAGGGCGCACACGCCCGCTGAACGTAGCCTGGCTTTCGTTTGCTTTTCGCGGGCGTACATGTACGTGTACATGTCCAGTTATTAGTACGTAGACTCTGAGAAAGTATGAGAAGAAGCACTGTTGTCACGCGTGTACGACTTAAATAGATCGCTGCGCGCGTCTTCGCATGCGCAGTTAATGTGTCATAGCCGGGGTTAAGCTTGTACACTGCATGCACACTGTTATTCGGAAAGTAGAATGTGTGCACTTACGCTGTTCATGGCGCGGCTCGGAAAGGCATCTTCGTACGAACTCTGAGCGGCGAATTGGCGAATATAAATGTTTGTTTCTGTTTATATTACCTTCGGATAGTAAGATTATTTCGGGTTTTTTTTTCAGGCAAATGGTATTGGGAGTTTATGCTGAAAACAGCTTACCATTTAAAATTGCTCCAGATATGATTGGATACATGAATACATGCAAATCAATGAACATGCATCCTCTCCGAATAAGATCAGTATTCACTACCCATATTCACTTTTTCTACGTTAAAAAAAAAATAAATACATACTGACATTGATCACTACTTAAAAGAAACATTTTTAAACAAAATGATTAAGTTTATCAGACAGTTTAAATTTCGTTATCCTTTGTACATGTTCTTACCTAAAAAAAATTCATAACTTAACTGGACAGTGTTTCATAAAATGGTTGTCTTCAACAAACGCGAAGCTTTAGTTATTATTATTATTATTTTTTTTTTGGGGGGGGGGGGTGTTTCCCGAATTTCACTGCTCTGTTACAGCGTCTTAGTACCAAATCGGATTAGCTTTGCTTAACAACCGGCACGCTTTCGCTTCTGCAACCACACGGCTGTTATGCCTAGTGAAATCGATCCTAGGGTGAGACGCAACTTAAGACGAGTCACCCTTTCCAAGACGCGTCTTGGCGTTTCGTGAAATCGGCCCAGACATTACGAAGTACATGTAGACAAAAATCGCCTCTTCCTTGGGTTCTATATCTCACCATTCCTAGATTAAACCAGCACACATGCATCCCTATGGGTGTGAATTAAACACATGCAATCATTGCTTGTAAAATGTTATCAATGTGGTTATTTTAAAATAGTGTTTCCTCAGCACTGTGAATTTGTCTTATTTTGAATAAAAAACAATACATGATGAAAGTCACTGTCTATCACTGCAATTTTTCACCAAATCAATGACTTACCACGATTTGTTTCAGTCTCCTTCGTTACATTCTCGCTGTTCCGACTTTCTGTAGATTCCATGCTTGGTGAGACTGTAGGATCAACAGATGACTCTGAACTCTCGGAATAATAGTCATTGGACAATGAGGAATCTCCAGTTGGCCCTTGCAGATCTGGACCTGCTACAAGGTAAATGTTCCATTAATGATGCAGCGTGTCAATTGGGAAGGGGGAGGTGATGTCTGGACACAATCAGAACGACAGTATACCACACTCTCCTGATATTTGTAGAAAACGCTGGTTTTATTGCTCAACTCCTGGTATAAAAGAACACTTATACATCTAAAAATGTGACTGAACTCTTCAGAAACTTCTAGAACAAGATTTTCAGTCCTTGCATCTGTCCAGCCTTCAAAGCGATCTGTCCAGCCTTCAAAGCGAAATAGCGCCCTCAGTCTAACGCTAACAAATTAAGTACATAATTATGTTCAATTCAGTTCTAAAGATGCTTGGTTACGGCCGACCGTTACTCCTTTACGTGTCCCACAGTAGATGTCAAATTCATCATGCCCATTCGGTAGATTTTTTTTTACAGAAATTGTATAATTGTATGCGTTGCTTTCACCGGAAGCTTGTAGTGCTTCACGGTGTTACAGATTTTGCCTTGTGGAAACACGTACACCGACCTTTGTTTATGGTGTAAATTGAGAATTTTCTTTTGTAGCTCTCCCCTTTTCCTTTGTTTGTACTGTAGCTTTTTCGCAACAGCTCCCATTGGTTTTGTACACGTTTTCCAACCGAGGAGTCCTCGATTCGGTTTCTGTCCTCGAATTACCGATGATGTTGCACGTGTGCCCTCGGTTTACACAATAAACACGCGTTGATGGTGTAAATCGTGGATTTTTTTTCGTTCCTCTTTTCTTTTCCTTTGTCTGTACTTTAGCTTGTTCGCAACAGCTCTGGTTGAGTACACGCTTTCCAACAGAGGAGTCCACGATTCGATCTCTATCCTCGACTCAGCGATGATGTTGCACGTGTGTGTCCTCGATTTACACCATAAACACGCGCTACATTACACCAAGTGATGTTAAAACATCACATTTTATACCCATAGCCCTATTGAATGAACGAGTACCCAGTGGTACAACCCACGGCGGTTCCACGAACCGTACAACTGCGAACTTTGCAATGCAATGGGGCGTGATCTAATATGCAAATTATACATTTATGGGCATCACTGTCACAAAACTGCAGGCATTCCATAGAAACTCACTGGCAAAGCTGTGATACATGCGTGGCATGGAAAGAGTATGACTGGCCGAGTAAAGTGTCCAGCAACCAACAGACCAACCGACTAACCAACTCCCCCCCCCCCCCAACCCCCACTCCCCTCACACCCACACACTCACACAAAGTGTGCCTGAAATCGGGGACCCCTTATTGTCCCTCTCTTTGTACTTTAACTTTAACTGTTTTGAAAGACCAATCATATGTTTTGTACACAAATCCCAATACGACGCCTTACATCAAGAACCACTCTTGAAACCGTATATATGCATTAGAAGGTGTTTTGCTTTTGAAGCGTGTTCAACGTCCCCTATTATGGGCGGCCATTAGGGCAAAAAAGACAATCACAAAATTAAAGTTAAACAAAAATACAATAAAATTAAATGCAAAATAATAAACAATAACGTACAATTAACAATGAAAATGTAGGACAACAAAATAAAGAAACCCAAAACAAAATTGAATCGTAAAAAAATAAAAACAAAATTAAACATAACAAATAAAATATTTGTGTTAAATGTACAATAAAGCACAAATTAATCTTAACCCAAAATTACTGTAAGTCCCGCGTCGAATGTAACCCCGAAAATTACTGTAAGCCCGCGACGAATGTATACCCCAAAATTACTGTATTAGTCCCGCGACGAATGTAAACCCCAAAATTACTGTAAGTCCTGCGACAAAATTGTAAACCCCAAAATTACTTAAAGCGGGGTACCAGTCTAAATGGACTGGTACACAACGGCCTATCACTGCAGCGTGGATAGCTGAGAACATACTAGCAAGGATGGACCGATATGTGCAGGCTAAGTTCAGGGAATAATTTTAATTGTTGGAAAATTCCAAGAAAATTGCCAATTTGCCGCCGTGAAGTAAAGTGATTTAATGGGAATAAAATGGGTTTTGTTATTAGCATCAGCAGAACCGTCCTCTTTCTTTT
>NW_024037076.1:14388798-14417251 GCF_015706575.1 Patiria miniata | reverse complement strand
CAGTTCAAACAAATGGAGCAGACTGGGACATAACATTTAAAAAAAAAAGAAAGGGGCAAGAGAGAATCAGTAAAAACACACAAACCAGGCATAAAAAAGGGTTTTAAAAAACAGGGGCCAGTGAGCAGAACGTTTACAAAAACAGCATGAAAAAGGCCTACTTTACATGTTCAAAATGTTGGTCAGGTAAGGAATCGGGCTAGTTGTATCAAAGAGTCTGAAATGGGGGACCTTTGGGAATGGAGGACCCTATTGTCCTCTATTGTTCAACGTCCCCTATTGAATGCAGAAACAAAACTCATACACACACACATAGGATAGTGGGGATGCCAATGTAACATCCATGTCACAACCAGGTAAATTAGTTGGCCATGACAACACCATAGCTACATGTAATCTAATTGCACATACCTCACGCATGTGGCAAGTCCAGCGTAGCATTGATTCATCATCGCCATAGAAACCGGCACAGCTAACAATGGCAGGCTCCCCATCTTCCAAACTACCGTAGAAAATAACAAGAGATAATTAACCAAGGGCTGCCAGGAATTGAGATCCACAGAAAAAGCATTCTCCCTGGTCTCATTTGACAACGCTAAACGTCTACATTTACATGTACAGGTGGCAAATTTTGTATATTAAAAAAGGTTGGCATTTATCAGCATGCATTTAAAATCAGAAAGATTAATTAAGTTAATCAACATCATAAATATTGATGCTTTGTGTAAACCGTGCCACCTGTGGAGTCATGCCAGTTAATTGGTTTCATCCCCAACCACATTGATACATGTTCAGACAGTGCAGAATGGAGCAATTTGCTTTCCCTAGTTCAAGTCTTAAAGGCATTACCAATCAACGGTGAACCCAAAAGAACATCATTATTTGTTGGATTGATAAAATGTTCCCATTTTGGTGATGGCTTCAAATAATGGAAAAATTGACTTTTTTAGAGTCAATTGTTAAAACTATAAAATGATACAGATGACATTGTCATCAACTACATCCATCTTTGTGTTCATTCCACATCTTTGTGAAATGACTTTTGTGAAAGAGCTGTTCATTTTTCTTTTTTTGAGGGGGGCGGGGGACTTGTGAAATTTTCTGTAAATCCATTTATCAAAATGAATAAAATGTATCTGAATAAATGTAACTAAGCCACAAAACATTTAAAATTGAATAACAATTTTTGTCATTTAAAATTGAATAGCAATATACATGTGTACATGTATATTCTGTTGTGTACAGTTCTAAATGCGCCTGGGCAATTCCACAGGTTGATGGACATGGCTTGGAAAAAAATAGATTTTTTTACCCAGTTTCTCATTTTTATTACAGATTATACATCCAAGTGTGTGAAATTAACAAAGAAAACCCGATTTTATCAAAAGATTTTTTGAGAAATCTTGTCGTGAAGTGAAGAATAATTTGTGACTACAAAGAAATCTAAAAATTTGGTAATTCAATCATAACCTTATTTCTAGCCTGTATGATAGTCTTAATATCCAAAAATATGTCAATTCACTGCCGTCATCTATTTTTAAATATCAAAAAGTAGCGTTTTATACCTTTTTGGTAATGTGACTAATTGAAAAGATGTAGAATTTTTTTCTCACCAACATTTGTAATGAATTAAATTTGGTATTTAGGATTTTCTTCCTTCTCATGAACATTGACATACATGTAAATAAGCGTTTTGTTCAAACTAATACACACATTTTAGAATAAAAGGCAACTAAGTTTGGTAACGTGAGTAACTATTGTAACGTGAGTAACCAAAAATGTAACATGAGTAACCAAGTTTGTTTTCCCAAGTCACCCAAACTATACCCAAACTGACTTTTGCTTGATAATGTTGCATTTTATTGATAACTGTTTATCTTAAACCAAAGAACTTCAAGCATTAATACTTTTAAGCATATTTTATGCCGTTTATGGTGCAAATTGGTCCTTGAGACAGCTTCAATACATAAAATAATATCATATAAATTTCATTGAATCCAGGTTAAGTATTTTTATCAAATCTTGATGTAATAAGGCAGACACCTGTACTTCCCTACATTGAAATTAAAATGTTTATGTGGAACAAAAGTTAAATTAAGCTACCCGGCACAATGGTATACCCTGGAACCCATTCTCCATATCATGGTCTCTGATAGTGTGGCCTTTTGCATGGACCCTATATTCTGGCTATAGTGGCATGCACGTGTACATGACCTTTTAACAGACTCTCTGAACCTGAGAGGTTTGTATCTACATGTATCTGTTGATTCTGTTCTGATGGTTCAGCATCTTTAGTTAAAAAAAAACCTAACTTACAGCTGAACTTAAGAGGAAACATTAAATTCCTGATTGGGGATCAGTATGCACTGTAATAGTATCAGAATAATACTGAAAACCTCAGAGTAGTACTTGCCATTGGTGAGTTAAAATGCAAATGGAAGTCAGGTTTGTAGTAGTTCTAATGCCTATTGGGTGGAAACAGACTAAGTTTGATACTTTAGTAAAATAAAAATTATGGCATGTAATTCTGAGATGGGTCGGACAAAATGTAACGTGAGTAACCGTAACGTGAGTAACCATGTTTTTTTGTGGATTCCAAAAAAATTAAAGATACTAGAGGATTTGTTTTACTCTTATTGTGTGTGCCCCATGGCGTGGTCTTTTATCCATGTTGGCATGTTGGCTTTTTATGCAAATGCAGAAATGTAACATGAGTAGCCGATATTGTGTGTCTTGTACTCTTGTGTATCATACATAACACATATTTCTGGATGTCATCTTTGGTGCTTAGGTAGGTCTAGGTCTACTCTATCTACCATGGGGATAACAGTTATTAAACCTTTTCGGTATTAAGTAATTACAGCCCAAGGAAACTCAAAGGTACATCAAAAACGTAACGTAAACTGTTTCTGAGTAACCGTGGAATTGCCCGCCTAGTGACTCTGATGACTCAAATTGAACTGTTCATTCATTGCTGGTGGTGATTGGTACACGCAGTATCTCTACATTTCTTGTACACTGAAGTTATCATTGATGCATTTTCTAGACCATAACCAGACACGTGTTTTTGCCTTTGTCAATGTTTGAGCTATTTTAGTTTTTTACACTTTTTGTTTCAATGATATCATTTTTTCTGACCACTAAATCAAAGGTTGCTGTTGTTAAGATTGCTGTTGGTAAAAAAGTGAAGTGAAGCAGAGGATTTTGTTTTGCTATAAAAAATATCATGAAAATTAAGTGTTGGCTTTTATTATTTCAATTAGTTAACTGAGTCAAAAAAGGGAACAAGTATAAGAAAGTAACTTGCAGTGGACATCATCTCTCAGTAGAAGAATTGTCTGCATGTTCTGCATGAGTAATGTTAAGGAAATGAAACCAGATGCATATAACCATAAATTATTACATTGGTGATCATCATTTTAATTTCACACAAATATGTTGAAGTTTTGGTGCCAGATGGAAACACTTTATGAATAAGAAGTACTACATGAAGAAGCTTTTATATGTCTGTACGAAGGTAATTTTAAAGACAGGTACCAATCCATCAAAAGTGGCCCAATGGGGTTAATGCCACAGATTTAGTGAAGTACAAAGAACGTGCCATGGTTATAAATATGGTGTTAATTTTGTTTACTTCATCAGCTTCTGACTTTTTTTATCATTTAGAAATTTCTTATGCTTTTTTACCAGTGTATTTTTATTCATTAAGTAGTGTGATTTATATAATGTACAGATTATAATTATATTTTAAGTTATGTCATCTTCTTATGTGTAGACTGCTGTTTGTATTGCTTTTCCTCTATGATTTTACACCAGGACAAGAATTTCATGTCTGCTTTTAACTTACATGACAAATAAAATATGAATATGAATATGACTATGAATGGACTAATCCTAATTATTTCTATATAACAGATTTCTGATTATGACATACATGTAGTTACAAATAAACTCAGGACATTTTACCAGGCCTCAATAAACATATGCATGCCACTTTGCAAACCATTCAAAAAAATATACATTACTTCTGCAGATTTGAATCTGTTTTCCTTTTAATTAAATTGAGAAGCAAATGAAAACTTAACTTGTCACTTGATTTTCTCAACATTCTTCGCACATGTCACACAAGGGTTAAACAAGCTTCATAGATTGGTTTGCAAAGTCTTATCCTGACCAATAGTCCCTGCCCACTGCGCATGTGGGCATTTATCACATGGTCTTCTCCATTGCCACAAAGCATGTTCCAGCTGCGCACATTGTATGTGCGTGCAGGCATGTCGGCCATTTGTGGATGCAATGTTGGACGTAAGTCACAGCTGAGATTGGTCAGAGCACCATGGGGCTGGGCTTAATGCATCGCTCTATTAAAGGGAATGTACAACATTTGCTTTTGCTCCATTTTTTAGAAATAAATGAATTTGGAGGATAAGTATGTTACAGCAAATATTGTTAAATGACTTGTTTCACATTTTGGGCTTGTAGATGCTGGAAGAACAAAGAAAACCATTTATGTTCTTGTAGTCTGCTTCCCTGACCCCACTTAAGATGAAACGGAAAATTTATAGACTTTGGGGAATTGTAAGGTCAGCGAATCAGTCTAGCAGGCTTGTACCCCTCCACAGGTGTGTAATCAATTGTAGAGAGTTTTTGCAGTTTTTGCAGCAAAGAGTTTGCAAGCAGTTTTTGAAAAAAGCCAGTTTTATTCAACGCTGGTCGGCCGACCAGCGTTGAAAAAATACCATTTTTCTTCAAAATGTCAGCACCCCAGGAGCCACGATTTTACAGGATGCTTTAGACTGTCATTCCCTAACAATCCAGTAAGGTATTTTGTGATAATTTGATCATTTCATTTTGTAATGTTTGCAAATGTTGTATCTTCCCTTTAAGTGCATGTACATATGAAGGTTTTCCAAACCAAATATTGTATACTGAATCAATGATGAAACACTGTGTTTCATGTGTCCATGTATTTGCTCAAGGAAAAGCCAAGGTGGAGCAATGGGTGGTTAAAATGAACAAACTGACAGACTGGTCATAGTGTATTCTTCCTAGCCTCAGTGGCGCACCCGGGGGGTGGGGGGAGGCCCTGGGGGGGCTTGAGCCCCCCCCCCCAAGAGGTTGTCAATTTTTGTTTAGTCCCATGATTTGACCTCGGTGATATGAATGTGACCTTGGGTGATATGAATTTTCGAGTAGTATAATAGGGGTGTAAATGGCGCCACCAATGTCAAAATAGGCGCCCCCCAAAAAGTTTTTGAAGAAAAATTAACTTCTAAAAAATTTGGGAAAAAATGTGAGCCCCCCCTGTGTGCGCGCCACTGACAAGCCACTATTGTCGACTTGATGCCTGCTCCTCAAGCAAAGTTGCACACGGACTGACATTGATTTGTCTTCCCAGGGCTCACTCTGAGAGAAAAAATATCATTTATAACTATGTAAATATGGGTACAGTGTCGATATATGCACAAGAAGGGTAAACTGAAATATCAAGGACTAAACCTAAAATTTGAACTAATAAAAAAATTTGGGATGAAATATGGACCCTAAAATCACTCTGTTTTGCAATTAAGTGGCAGGATCATCTTTCCGAATGGCGATTGGCTTCAGGACTACTTATAGGGGTTATTATCTTTGGAGGGAAATATCACCCAAAAGTAATAAGATACTAACTGAGGCCACGTCCGAATGACTTGGTTATGGCTAGATATAACACACGGGTCTATGGGAAGTGACTGCAGAAGCTTCCCATAGACCCGTGTGTATTTTCCAGCCGCAGCCAAGTCATTCGGACACAGCCTTACTTTATTTTATGCTCTGTACATTAGGGTCATTCATTTAAAATGTGACATTCATCAAAGGTGGTTAATTGACTGTACATTACAACAGAGAGGCTAGTTGGGTTAGAAATGTCAGGAGGAAATGAGAACTATGTGTAGCACCACACTTTGATCACTGACCTACATTTAACCAACACTTTTCACAGTGTGATAGTCAAATAAAAGAATTGTGAAACAATACAAGACACTGTGGAAAAAATAGTTGTTGAAGCAAGTTGCCTGTCACGATCATGTGGCATTCACAGTGATCTATACAAGACTGTTTCTATGCTGGCAAAAATGATAGCCAAACCATTTTTTATTTATAGGACATTTATAACTTGGGTTCAACATTTAGCATTATTTTGTGAGGAGTATGTGTTTGTACTGGAATATGAGATCTGAGGTTGACAATATAGATGCACAGTACACAAAGACTACATATGTTGAATGGATTCCTACCAGTGTATAAAATAGTCAATTGTTCCCTTTTCAATTGTAGTTTCATCTACTGGACAGGCTGATTTATATTGAGTGTTTGCTAATTTCATATTTCTCTTTCAGCCAGCATACATTCTCAATGCATGTCAGCCAAATGTCAATTGGTACTGCATGTATTTATCAGTCCTGTATCCCCCAATTTTAATGATTTTTTCACACCCCTTGGGAGTGAGGGCAAATTATAATAGATGCCACCAATGGAAGTTTCAATAAACCATCATAACTTCATCATTTAAGAAAACTGTTCCTTGTGTTTGTCCCACTCCCTTTTCAAAATGTATGCGCATGGCATTTCGGGTTCTTGGCTTTTCAATTTTGAAGGGGGTGGGGGTCTTCAGAAAGGCTTCTTCAGAAAGGCAGCATTCATTTTTACAAAGAGGTTTTTCAAATAATTACCCCTTAAAATGTGAAAAAGTGGTGGGTAGCCGTGTTAGTCAGATAATAGCCAAAAAAACCCGAATGTAGCACTTTAATGACTAACTAAAGAAAAATTTGTGCATAAGCTTTCGTAGCAACAACTACTTCATCAGATGCAATGAAGAAAACAACTTCAACCAAGGTTTATATACAGTCTAGTACAATCTAAACAAAGGATGGTAACAAGTCAGTGCTGTAGTGTGACAAAAAGCCACGATCTCTATTGAGCCAGTGTGAATAACCAATACAGTGATCAATAACAAGAACATTACCAACTTATCTCTGTGGGCATTGTTAGATTGTGGGTAATGAGCACATGTACTCACCTTGTTAACACAAGACAGCGGACCTGATAATCAGAGATCTTTCTCTTAGCTTCAATGTTAAGTTCATATCCTGGATGGACTTCAATCTCAGATGCATCAAACAATGGTGGTCTGGGTCTGGATGCATACTGGGTGTAGACATCTCCTATTGAGTCTCTAGACAAGAGTGACTGTGGTCGTAATACCGTGGACTCAGCATCTACAAGTGACATCAGGGACATGGTTGAGGTACTGGGCTCTGAGGTTTCATTCAGACAGATCTTGGACCCACGTCGAGTCTCATCCCGGAGTTCCCGGCTGTAGCGGTACTGCTTGGACTTTGACGTTGTTGTCCCTAGGGTGAGCTTCCCAAACACAGATTGGACCTTCTCCATGGTTTTGGAGCTTCGGGGGGACAGCTCTTCTTCTTGCCGTTCCACAGAGGTGGAGGATTTCTGGCGGGCCTGCCACATCTTACGCAGTGCACGGGGGTTGTTGTGACCCTTACGGCTGCCCTTGCGGAGCTTTCGCACAGCCTTGGGCCCAGCCTTAGGCTTATGCTCATCATCGCTGCTGGTGATGGTCCCAGGCATGTCTTGTACCTTGGCAAGATGAGGCAGATGTGATCTGGTACTGGTATCAGTGTCACTACCAGGCTGAGACTCTGGCAACCCTTTGGACGATACCACGACAACGAACTCCTTCAATGTTTGAGAGGAGGTGTTCTGTGGTTTCACATCATCTTCATCATCACTCACAACATCATCTCCAACAGCCTCAGCTCTCTCAGCCTCAGGTCCTTCTTTTGCTGCCTCATTATTCAAGTCTTTATCTGATTCTTCAGAATTCTCCATTTGGTTATGGTCTCCATTTTCCAGAGTTAAACAAGATTCTGGCCCAACAACTTTGACAGTTGTGTAGATGGTTAAGTGGCCATCAGCTGTGCCCACCCACAGGGTGTTTTTATAGGTAAGAAGTGAGGTGATCTTGGACTTGGCAAGGCTTTCATGGGGCTGGGGGAAAACATAGGAGAGATAGGAAAACAAATCAAGAGAACCACAAGATGGTTAAGAAAAAATATAACATTGACAGGGATTTATGTACATCACGATGGCATCATCATGTGACTTTTTCAGCATTTCTCATAAACAAAACATGCTCAATTCAAAAGTCATTTTATTAACATGGACAAAGTTGTGTCACGTTGGGTAACATCAACAAAAAAGCATTTATACATACACATATACATTTTCAAAGTCCTATATCAAGAGAAATACCAACCCTGATTGGGTTGAACTTCATCTACATGTTCATAATAAGGGAATAAATGTGTGCTCCGGAGGTTTTTATCACTCGTTTAATACCGCTTAGAGTCTGGGTGCTGATAATTACCCGAGCCGGAGGCGAGGGTAATTATCAGCACCCAGACTCTAAGCGGTATTAACCAGAGTGATAAATACCGACCGAGCACATATTTATTCCCATTCATACATACCTTATCCGTAAAAAAAAAATCAAATAATTCGTTCAAAAATCCCGGTTTTGTTCAACAAGTTCACTTCTTGCTTTTTGAAACATCCCTCTAGCAAAATAATGGAGTGTTCAGCTGGCAAGTAAGATGTAAACAACCCTTTTATGGAGATTGACGCGCGCGTAGCATGTTCTGCGCGATGTCACGCAGAACGCACCTGGGGCGTTGCGTTTTGAACTTAGAACTATAAAATTCTGACTCGCTTGTAGTGTTGCGCATGCCTACGTGAGGATTGTGAACGTTCAACCAATGAAACGGTAAGAGGCACTGGATTTTTAGGAGTCCACATTTTATGTGACACTGAAAAAGTGTTTAAGACCAGCTAGCCATGTCTTTATCATCCGTTTAAGACCGGCCACGTGACGGGCTCTCGACCAATAGGAATAGCTAAACTGTCTGAGGTATTTATGAATAGGCTGTTATATGTTAACTAATCTTATGTTTTAAAGCTTTGTCTACCTTTAAATTATAGCTGGCAAACAAATCATACTAAATTCAAAACTGTGTTTGTGTCATAGAACATAAAGATGTGAACAGATGTTATCATGAAATTATCATTTTTTTTATCTTTTATTTTCTTATTGTTGTAATCAAATTTATTTCCAAATTGAAATCTAGGCTAGAGACTAAATAAAACAGTGTTTTGTTATCACTTGGTAATACTGAGCAAATTCATTCCAAAATTTAACGTATGTACACTTCACAAAACTATGATCGTAAGTATCAATCTCGTTAATACATAAACAACATAGCGGACTATTTACAATTTTCCATTTATATAATAAGTTTTAAGTTGGTGGTATACGGTGTAGAAATTTGTAATTAAATTTTCTTAACTTAGCTTCTTTTATATCGATAGTTTTTTTGTTTCCACACAGAATTCCACTGTATTTCTTCATTTGTGACTAACTGGCGTTTTACTTTTTTCATCAATTAAAACCTTGTATATTTCTTAAGTTGTAATATTTTCTAAACTGCTAAAGGCACCATCAAAGGGAGTTTTGTTTTTATTATTTGCTAGGATTATTAACCATTCTTCTAGCATAGCCACCTTTAATGTATATATTTCTGCTAACCAGTTATGTTTCTTAACTAGTTTGTCTCTTATGTAACTTAGTAGACAGTTCACCATTTTCAGTCAGAAGGTCATTAAGGCCAAAAAAAAAAGTCTCCGGTTTCTGGTATGCGCGCGCGTCGCCGTAGCCATGCGTGTCAGCAAAATGAAAAAGTTTTTTTCAATGAAAGATGATGTCTCAAAACCGCCAAACTCACTGGTTTGACAGGAATCCTGCTGCTGCACAATTTTCACGTGTTTTTAGATGGGGTTCGATCGAGAATAAGCTTTATGTGGCCTCTCTTGGCTCCCATATATTTGCACTAAGTTTAGTCGGGCACCATTTGCAGTCATCAGCCGACATTTGAAGAAAAAAAAGGTAAAAAAAAAAAAAAAGCCACTTCGCTGCACCACTTTTGGGCAAGATCCATGCCAGAAACTGGAAACTTTTTTATTTGGCCTAACGTAAATGATGTTGGATTTGATCCAGTTGCTTGTTTTTTATACTTAATGTAATTATTACCCCACAGTATTTGTGCTTTTATATCAGTTGGCTGTAAATTTATGTTTACTTACAATCTTTGTTGAGTTCAGTTCCTGCCAACAGAATATTAACTCTTTATAAAATTGTGGAAGGTTTCATGTAATACGAGAACAGCACTCTGCTTTTTTAAAATTCATATTGAGGACTGAAAGGATTTTTCATTTGCCCATCTTTTTGTTTAACAATTTCAATATCCAGTTACATTCCAGTGCTATATTATGAGATTGGAAGTCGGTTAGGTTAAGACCGCCTTCGTTTCAATTGACCTATCGCCGTTTGCGAGTTAGCAACGCCCCTTAGACAACCCTATGGAGTTTTTGTGCACTAATTTTTGTTTGTCTCAGATTTTGCGCATTCTGCTTCTGTTTGTATATCATGTAATTGGACAATATTTCACAAGCTGCGTTGACACGATTCTACCGCAATAGGTCAATTGCAAATCATTGTTTTCATTGGAATTTTGTCTTTTTTGCCCTTTCGGATAAAAGGAAACATTAAGTTATCTGTTTTCGAAACATACTTTTGTGGGGTTGGAAAAACAGATACTAAAACGGTAAATATTGGTATTGCCAGACTTTTACAATTGTTACTCTTCCTGGTAATGTCAGATGCCTTCTTTTCCATTGATTAATTAAGTTCGCACAATTTATCACCTTTTCTTCCCAAATTAATTCATAACATTCATTCATATTATTTCCAAAATAGACGCCTAATGTTTTAATTGGTTCCTGCTGCCAATTTACAATTTCTTAAAAGTTTTGCTCCAGATCTATGTTATCAATAATTATTCCTTATGTTTTGCGGACATCAAGTTTGGTCCCGCAATTTTTCCAAAATTTGTCACAATATTGATGGCATTTGTAATTGATTGCACAATCAGATAAAAAAGAGTTGTATCATCTGCGTACATCGAAATATGCAAATCTTTTTGGTTGGTTAATTTAATCCCATTAATTTCTTGGTTCATTCTTATTCTATTTGCAAGAACTTCTGCAATGATAAGGAATAACAATGCAGAGAGAGAACACCCTTGCCTTAGGCCTCGATTCAAAGTGAACAATTGAGACATATGGCCCTCGTTAATTATTGTACTTTGAATATTTGTTTACATTGTTTGGAACCACTTTATAAAACTATCTCCAAAATTGAATTTTATAAGCGTTTTGAATAGAGAGTACAGTGTCAAAAGGCTTTTATAGTCCAAGAAGAGAACTGCCGTATTTTTTCCTTTATTTTACATCCTTTGATGTAACTGGACTGATCTTCTTGACTGATGTTTCCTATTACACTTGATAAACAATTTGCTAAGGCTTTGGCAGCTGTTTTGTAATCAATGTTTAAAAGACTAATAGGTCGCCAGTTTTTTAAATTGGTTCAATCGCCTTTCTTTTACAAAAGTGAAATTAAAGCATGGTGTTAAGATATAGGGAGTTCTCCTTCTTTATAACTTCTATTCATTGAACCTGTGAAGAGGAATTAATTTTTTTCCACAAAAACTTGATAAAATTCTACGGTTAGACCATCTACACCTGGGCTTTTTTAATTTTTTAATGCTTTGGTATATTCTGCTTCAGTGAGTAATGAAATCATCATGTTACCGTACATAACATTTAATACAAGGTCTGATAGTCATTTAACTTGTACATAGAGTATGATGCTAAAATGCAACATACTTGTGCAGCACTGTGCTTTTCCAGGAGCTTGCATCAGGCGAAAAGCAAAGGGCACCCTCTTGTAAAAGCACAACGTTTTTTTCTTCTGCAGTTGATTACAGAAACTTCCCATAAATAATCAGATCTCATCAGCCTTTGATATCCCTTGTTTTATTCAAGTTATATCATGTCTGAATTTTCAGAGGAACCCTTGACTCAGGTCCAGAAATCAGACTTTAGTAAAAGGAGCATTGGAAAGACTTTTACAATTTTTCAGAAGGTAGGTCCAAGTAATGTTTACGTTAGATATGACCTGAATCCCTTGGGGTTTAATGCACAGTTCTGGATTGAGAGGTTCTGTCGAGACTCTTTGTAAACAATGCCCAAGGACTTGTGTACAAATAACTTCCTATTCTCTGGTGTTACCTTGGTGAAGATTGGCGTTTGGTCTGTGGAGGTATCGTGAAGTAGAACACACTGCAGCTGCTCTTCATCCCACAACATTGCAATAGCTGAGCCACGGACAGTAACCCAGACCCCATGATCACCGAGGTACAGCCCAGAGATGTGGATATCAGGACTCTTGGAAATCTCAAAACCATCCTTGGCATTCAAAGAACTGAAATCAATCAATTAAGCATTTTCAATTTGGAGAAAAAGATGTTAGATTTGTAGAAACCATGTAGATATATCTTTTTTATGACTCTGTCAGTCTTCACAGATTGAAAGTGAAGACTGAGGTAGCATACTGTTTAAAATGCCGAGTTACCAAACTCGTTCTTCTTAGAACCACACAAAGTCACAAAAGAGATATATCTACACAGCGCCACCAAAAACCTAACATGTATTGACTTCCCACCCTACTAGCGTTCAAGTCTTAGGCTGAATCCGAATCAACTGTCTAGAGCTAGGTCTAGGTCAACGCCCATTGAAAATACGCGGGGACGCGCTGACAATAGACGTAGCCGTAGCTCTGGAAGCCCGTTTCGGACACGGCCTTACTCAACTTTGAGCAAGTTCTGTTACATGATAAGGTAAACCATAGTTGGATTGTCTTGACTAGAATGCATGGTGGTTGGACTACGCTGACTGACTATTTGGAACTGACACCCAGAGGGATGGTTGCATGGCTGGTTCCAGGGGCGGATCCAGGTATTTTTGCATGGGGGAATTTTCATCAGCAAAAAATTCTGAAAATGTAGACAGGGTTTTTTCTCCAGACACTTGGTCTCCGTAAAATCAAAAACTGGGGGGGGGGGGATGCTGTTTAATAGGGGATGCTGTTCAAGTCTGACGAATATTAACACTAGATTACAGAATGGTGTACAAATGCCCCCTTTCTAAGCTGCCTCTGTCTGTATTTTGAACAGGTGGACATGATACCTGTATAATTTTTTGGGGGGTGTCAAAGCAGGGGGGGGGGGGGTTCGCATTTTCTAGGAAGTTCTATGGGAAATTTTTTTTTTGACAGAGCTGGGGGTTTTATTTTTTACATATTATTTTCACACATGGGAAACAACACATGCCACACTGCATGACAGACACACACATCATACGCAAGTGCATGCATGTGTCAGACATTTGTCTGAAAATGAACCATGGTTGTGACTGGTCAAAGCATCATGGACTGGTCTATTATTGGGTCAGACACTGCCGTCAAGAGTTTCAGCACAAAGACTATGCATTGTGCACACTGACTTGTTGAGGATGCTGACAGCGTTACCACAGGCACACCATATCTTGTCCAGCTTAGGGAGGTAGAGAACGCTGCGTATTGGGCTGGCACCGATGGCGTGATAGAAGACATCCCGGGGACTGGCATGGCTCACACCCTACAAGTTACCAACACAAATGTCATGGCACAAAATCAGAAAGTCTTATCCTAGAGTTGCTCATCCTGTGCTCTTTAACAAATTGACTTTTTCTGCTTACAACTGTTTAATGTCTATGTTACATTTTAAAGTATGTTTCTTCTTTTTGTCATTTAGAGTCTGCAACCTTCAGAAAAAGACTTTTATTTTGGGTTGCTAACATAGCACAAGATCAGCGTCAATTATTTTCGGGCTGGTAATAATTTAGTTCTGCAAAACACTTATTCAGAGAGCACATTTTTTTCAATCAATGTCCCAATTAAAATTGAACAATTTGTATTTACAAATAGTGATTAAAAAAACAAGTATTTGTCAAGGTGAAGCTTGGGAAGAGCAACAAGACTTTCTAACTCAAAGGAAATGGCTACAAATAACCGAATCCCATTTTCACCATGTATTTTAACTTCCACAGGAAATCCAACAATATTTTTACTCAAGAGGACAGATGGGGGGGGGGGGGGGGGGGGTTCTGATTTGTTTATTACTTCGGTTGGGGGGGGGAGAGATCCAAAATCTAAACTGCAACATTATTGAAGAAAATTGTGCATTACGTTTTTTGTTTGGGGAGAGGCAGGGGATGGACATTTCTGGTTAAATTCTATGAAATCTCTGGGATAAATACTTGAAGATTGTGTAAACCCTGTAACTTCCATTTAAAACATTACAAAATGAATTTCTCTTGAAATTATTGTTGCTACACAAAACATTTCAAGTATGTGTTCTTTAACACAAATCTCAGCGATGGCTGATTACTAAAAAAAAAATGACTACATCACAGATATTGCAGGCATGTTTTAATCATAATTTGGACTTACCTCAATAACAGCCAGTGTTCCATCTGCTAATCCAATGTATACATTCCTTGTTTGTGGATTGTAGACGATACTTAGAGGAGTGTCTCGTAACCTCTCAAACCAAAGCTCCTCCCTAAACAAAAATCAAATGCCATCAACAAAACTCTGCACAAATGTGCTAATCATCATGGTCACTTATCATTGACCTTTAGTCAATACATGTACCGGTACATGGTGCAACAAACAATTGCAGCAGGAATTGATCCTACCGTACCAGTGCTCTATCAACTGAGCTATTCACAGCAATGTTTGCAATGCTCCCAATCTGTCAATGTCTTTGCTCATGGGCACCAGTCAGGAGACATTAATAAATCGAATTTTGGCAGAGATCGTGCTTCAAGTCACAATGCTTGCAACATTCCTGAAAAGTAAGCAATAACACATGAAGCTAAGATAATCATCCTCAGGGCCCTGTATCCTCCGAGATTCTAGGCCAGATTTGGCAAGATTTTGGTGGACTGCAGACTGAACAAAAAAGTCTTAACAGGGTCTTAATGAGCAAATACTGCATAGCACGAGATTTTTAAGGATAAATACTTTTAACCAAACATACACAGTGAAAGGGATTATAATCAGGTTTCAAACAAATTATTAAAAATCAGCATAAATTTTGTTCATGAATTTCAAAATAAATCCAAGAACATGTAGTACACATTAAATTTATAGAAACATTACTCATCATAGAATTCTTTGGAGATATTTCCTGCCTATTCAATTATTCTTTTCAAGGTGTATCACATTTCTAGGACTATTCCATGACTGGATTTTTATCCTATGTTGTTTCTTTTTTCGTCTCTATGTGGGAGCCCCTGATAAGTCAATAGTTTAGCAACACAACTATATATACTTACTGAGTTCCGATACTGAATGCATACAAGAAATTTGAGACCGTTCCCAATAGTGCCATGTCAATGCCAGCCATGGTTAAACACACAATGCGGTTGTCCAACTAAACACAGAAGAAAAAACAATGAATGTGCGTTGATATCCACTAATTCCATCAGTTTGGCCAAATAATGTATTTATGATTTCACAGTACTGATTTATTTTTAGAAGACCCCCAGTTTTCAGCCGACCTGCCTGAGAATCCAGGCAGCACTGGATGTACAGTTTCGGACAATCCAGTGACTTTTCCATTAATCCTATGCACAAAATCCACACATTTTACTCATATTATGGTAGTGACAAATATTTGAATATTCAAAATATATGACCGATCATCCAAGATACAAAAATTTGTATTTTGTATTTGTTATTTTGTATATTGAAACCCTTTCTTTGTTTCTAATTTATTGCATTCTGGCAGTAGTCATCAATGAACATAATAAGCTCTTATAATGATTCCATACTAGTGCCATAATACAACTGACTCAGCCCTCAACTCATACAAGCTTATACAGTAACTTGTACCCTTATTCCATAGTTCTGTTTGATGCATTTGCCAATATCAACTCGTCCAACCCAACCCTGCCTCAACTCTCCACGGCAGACTAGTAAGTGACCTGCAAAGATAATGACAAAGCAAGGACTTTAATATGAGGAGTTGTTGACTAACTGTCCTTGAGAGTCCATTGCAGGCACTGTACATGGAATTGAACTACTCAAAAGGCAAATACAGGATGTATTGCATGCACGCGCTGCTTGGCTGCATGAATAGCACAGATTGTACACAACTAATTATCATATGGATGTGTGCAGACCCTATTATCTTTGCCTGAGAGGAACACACCCAAATATGAGCGCACGATGGAAATGATTCTGTCAATAGCATTAACGGAGCTCTTTCACATATAATGTGCATTTCTGGGCTCTAAACCACATTTTCAACACGAGAATAGCTTCAGTATCATTAAAAAGTAGAATATACATGTAATACTCCACAAGACTACATCTTGAAAATGTGCAGATTTTGTGTCCAAGCGCATAATGAAATTTTGGATAACATTTGGTACTCAGAAATTGTAATCTGTCAATATTTTTGTCAAGGTCTCTTCTGCGTATATGGGTAAGGTCTTCATATTCAAAAGTCATTGATATTGTATCCAACTATGGCAGATTTGATGTCTTCCAATGAGTTTATCAACATCTTCCTCCTAGACCGTAGGAAGGCTGCATGGAAGGTGGAATCATGCTCATACCTGAGTAGCACTCCACTGCACAATCCATCTTCAGATCCTGTACAAGACCGTCTTCCCCTTCACTTTGGAAGATGGGTGTGGCCGGCGCGAGACCTTCCTGTCTCTCAAACTCCTCCCTGGCTTTCTCCTGCTGCTCATAGACAGCTCGCAGGATGTTTATGTAGTGCTGCTGCTTTTGCTGGATCCAGGCCAAGGATGGGAAATTGTCGTTGCTGTCTCTAACAATCTACAAGGAATAAATGCACACACACACAAAGTTTTATGATGATAGTGATTGCTGAATGATATTTTGAGAAACTTGATGAAAATTTTTAGAGTACACCAATAAATAATGTAATGACACAGTCCCTGTATATGAAGACCTTAGTTGCAAAAGGGCTTATATCCATTTATATCAAAAATTAGTTTGAACCTGCAATGGTTAGGGTTTGACTAGGGCTACCAGGTAAAATAATCAATCTGTTCCAAAAGGGGTTTTCATACCACAGTAAAATCAGACTTTTGCCATGTAAAAGAACATAAATCCAATACAGTTTTTTGCATTTTTCTCTAAATTTGTCAAATATCTCGTAAGCCCTTTTGCAACTAAACTCTTCATATACAAAAAATGATTTGAAAGTAATGCTCATCAGGTCCTTCAAGCTAACTTCAGAAAAGTCTTAGATTCACGTCTTATTACATGAACCCAACTTCTGTTCTCTGTTCTCTGACTGTCAGTCATTGTTTTTGTTATGTGAAGGTGATAGTGATGTATTTCCTTGCTCATCACATTCATTTAATTATTTATGTTCAGGAGAAGGTAGAAATGGGTTCCTGGCTGCCCTGACCTGCAAATTTAAGTTGCAAAAGCACAAAGAAGAGGCCCATGAAAACTCTGCTGTCAGTGCTAATGGCACAACGGTACAGGATGAAGACCCAGACAACAGAACATTGACTGTAAGTAGGTACATGTACCATAAATGAACAATGTTTTATCCCCAGAATCCAAGGTATTGGCTCCTGCATCTTCCCTCATTATTACGAGATGTATGAAGCTTCACCGCTTTGCGGGCACATTTTCGATTCACAGATGACCACACACATATTCACACACCGTCATGTTTTACTATACTTCTGGGACCCTTACTGTTCCCATCTTTTGTTGCCATAAGGTTTGTACACAAAAAGCTTTTGAGGATTGGGCCAAGGGTCATTGAGGTTATTGGCAATGTCCCAAGTCCTCAGTCATATTTAAATGATAACAGGATCAACCTTACGGATGGGGTTTAAGGGGTACTTGCATTGTTCCCCTTTATCCCTGTTCTTTACAATTTCTCTTGTGGGGTATGGTCAGACAAAGACCAACATTTAGGGTACTATTGTTCCCTTTGTGTGAGTACCCCACTAGTACCCTCTTGTAAAAACACAGTACAGCAGTGATTATAATATGAAACTCAGTCCAAAAAGTTGACGTAAAGCTGTGCATTATAGCACAGCACAAAATGTGTTTACCATTTCCCAGTAGTAGGGTTGTGCGGTTAGCAATGTCATAGGCCCTGTATGTAAGTCCCTTGTTTTGCCATGTGCTTTTTAGGTATACATGGGCCACAAAAGTGAATCCTTTTCTGTCTGTCTAAAATGGACCAAGCTTCACTTTTTCTAGATAAGACATTTTAAATGAGTTCACAGAAATACACATGCACATCAGAGAGTAACCAGACTCCAACCAGTCTCAAACATCATCATTAAACATAGTGTTAAATACTGGCCAAGCACAAATTTATTCCCATTTATAAATAACTTTTCGGTCAAAAAATCAAAACTTTTCGGTCCAAAAGTCAAAACAATGCAAAAATTATAAATTTCCAACGATTTGGTTCAACAAGTTTACTTGATGTTTTTTTAAACACCCCTCTTGCTATATTATGGTATGTCCATGTCATAAACACCTCCTTATATGGAGATTGGCGCTGCGTGATGTGGCGCAGAATGCAGCTGTATCGGTGTACTATGAATTAAGAATGACTATGAAATACTGACTCACTGGTTGTATTGCGCATGCCTACGTGAGTATTGTGAGCGTTCAAATAATAAAACGGTAACTAAAAAGCACCGGATTTCATAGGATTTCAAATTTCATGTGACACTCGAAAACTGTTTTAAGACCAGAAAACCGGCCACGTGACAGGCTCTCGACCATTAGGAATGGGTAAACTGTCTTGGGTATTTATGAATATGACATGAAATGATGCTATTATAAGATGGAATTTTGCGTCGGGGTGATATAAATCAAATTAGGTTTTGCCCTTCATGAAATGATGCTAGAATAGGGTAGTCTGAAAAGTCCAAAAGAAAAATATGGAATGTTTATGGGTACAGGGGGAGGGGGTTGGAAACACAATGCCAGGCATACGGGGGGGGGGGGGGGTCTAAAAAGTACTGCATGTACAGCCCCATTTGTCATAGGTTAATGCCTCAAATTAGTTCTAGCAATAATATACATGTACTCCAATCAGCGCTTCCTTATGTGTTTCTTATTGCAGGGGTGACATTGGGATAAAATAAAGACTCCAAGAGATCTTTTAATCATCCTGAAATAAGCAAACAATTTCATCCCTAGTATTGACAACTTGTAGAAAATATTAAAAATTTACATGCAATACAGTACTGTTTCCATCAAACTTTTTGAATTGTAGTACATGAAAAATTTTGGAAAGAAAATTTGAACAAAACTGGAATTCCAATTAAAATAGAAAGTGGTACATGCATCTCTGCCTAAAAGAGCCAGATATGAGCCAGAATCTCTCCAGCCGCTACAGCTACTTTTTTGGCCATATCACTACACCGCCATTTATTTTTGGTTGAGTCTCAGCAAATGTTTTGCTATATGTCTTGTGCATGCTTTGATCCTAATTAAACCTTTTGGTTGCCCAATAAAATATTTTGGTTGTCCCGGGACATCGGACAACCGATTTTGCGAGCCCTGCCGTTGATAGACACAACATACGATCCCAGGGTATACGTGTCGAGTGCAGTATGGCACCAACTTGCGGGGACACTTTGTGCATCCTCGGCCCCAATATGCGTGTAGGTCGCTACCAATTAAAAACTTGAATTATCTGTTCTGGGCTTTCTATGCAATGTATGGTAATCGTTACCAGAATTGGACGGAACAGTCTGATTGGTTGAGAATCAGGACAATTATGAATGTTACACTTTACAGTTGATACATATTTGTACGGTGCTGTGTGTGGTTGAATGCAATACAATATGGAATGAATCCCATTCCTCAAGGAGTCAAAAGCTCATTCCTGGGCCGTTTGGTATTCCATCATATTATTTTCTTATTTGGAAAACAACAATTTGGCATTTATATTTAATAATTTATTATAACTATAGCACTGATTTTAATGTTCTAATGAAAATCTTACGGAAAAAGAGACAGCTGTACACTGATCAAGAGAAAGATATCCCCACTCTAATCAAGGATGCTTCCTCAGCAGTACAGGTGAGCTATCATTAGCCTATCTCTATGGAAACGTAATGCACGCGCAATTCGCTGGGCGCATACATGAATACACGTCCAAATTCTTATTAGTCAAGTCGTCAGACATGTCGTGGCCAGCAAACAATAACCACGATACACAGCACCGTGGTAGTACATACTGGGTGTGTTGACAGACAATACAAAACTGTCTAGCAACTTGTCATCAAGTCTGTGCCAAACAACATCCCTGGAAATCATCAAGAGAAAAATGAAATCATATTTACTTCACTAACTATTTCACTTATAGCCTGGATCATGACTATTGCAATAGTGTGAATTGTTTGTTACACTATTTGTTTGTTTTCTGTAGTAGCCTTGATTGATTTTTCGGATAAAAGCGCTATGATATAAAGTCAATATTATTTTTATTCCAGAAACCATAATTTAGGACATCAATCTGAGTCAAACCAAAGCAGCAGTTTTAATGAACTGAGGTTAATTGCCACAAATACAATGCTCCAGAGAGACAAACATTGTCAACTAAAAAAGTTAATCTATCGTATGCAACCATTAACTCATCACGAGAAACCGAAAGAAGAAACGTCTTTCCTTCCCAGATCCTTCAAAATCAAACAGAAAGGTTGGAAATATTGTCTAGAATTTGGGAAGGTACAGGGTAGCCACTATTACACTTCATGTGGCTCAATACCTATACAAAGTGAAAGTAAAGATCTTGCAGTAGGATTCCAATTCCAACAAGAGAGAGATTTGGAGAATGCAGGAAGATTCCTAGAAAAACTGACGGACTTCATTTCAATTCTTATAAAGAAACACATTTTATATGAAATTAGAAACAAAATCTCTAGGTCTTACATCGACAATGGCTTGAATATCCTGCGTTAGCTTAGCCATGGACTTGGTGTCTTTCAGTATCGCTAAGATGTCTTTCTTCTGTAACAATGATGTCTCATGGTACTGAAGCAATGCGATGGAGAACTGGAAAAGGACCCGTAGGCCATCAAACAGGAAACAATCCCAGATACGGAGCAGCATCTGTAGAAAAAGATATGGCCAATTACAAATGAAATGTACAATTTATCAATCATAAGGAAGATTAAGTGAAATTTCATTAATAGAAATTTGGGTCAGTGAAAAAAATATTCTCAGAAATGTGAAATTGGATTGGAAAAGATTATTTTCTAATTATAAAATTGAATTGAATTTGAAGCGAGTGGGGTTTGAACCTGCGACCTCCAGGACACCGTACTGATGTGTTATCGCATGAGCTATCCAGCCCTATGTTGGTGGTTCCCCAATTCAATGTCTTTGTTCAATGGGTGTTGTCAGAAGCAACATGCAGCCAGAGATCACGCCCAAAGTCATGATGCTAGCAACATTAGCAATGCTGCAAACCTGGGAAATAGCAAACAGGGATCACGCAGAGAGGATACCGCTTTCTATCACAAAATGTCATACTCTCTCTGAGTGACACCCTTTTTGTTGATACAAAATGTGATCACTCCTCTGATGCACAAAACTACAATCATGCTTACCGTGAACGGGACAACGTCAAAGAATATAGCCAGGAACCAGTTCAGTGTGAATGAACACATCTCAATGCCTATATCATCCAGATGGGCATGGAGTCGGGGTAGTCTCAATTCCAGGATGTCCTTCAGAATATTCTGGTCGGCCTGTGCACCAATCAGACTACTGTCAAAGTAGTTGGCTGGAAAGTAAGACTCAACTACAGCAACCATGCACCTGAGCAAGAAACACACAAACACCAACTTAAGTATAAAGAGCAAATTGATCACTGTAAGCATGATAAAAAGCTCCTACATGTAAATGCATGCAAGACACTATGTCCTAATAAGGGCCATCAACAGAGGGCAGAGTGTATTGCATTTTTATTGACCTAAGCAAAAACAAAACGCTGTCTTTTAAGTTTGCTACGACTTCACACTTTCTGTCAGGTACATTTTGTAAAATTTAGCATGGTGTTTTTCAGAAAATGCGACAGGGTAAGGGTTAATTAAACAAAATAACCGTCCTGTGTTTAGAGTCTGGAAAAACAATTCCTGATCTATTTGGAAATTTGCTTATTGCCATCATCCAAAGGGGCTGGTGACAGCTTTTCTATTTTACCAAAAATATTGTTGAACCTAGGCTAAAATGTCCAATGAGAACTAAAAAAATGTAGCTGTCACCAACGCCTGTGGAAAGGGCAGTTGGAGTGTGCAAAGCTGGCAATATCTTTACCAGCAGAAGGGGGCACATTTAGTATCATCGTGACGCTTCTAACACATGTGAGGCGTTCTGGCAAAATGAGACGGAACTGGGCACAGGCCATTGTAGAGAAAATGCAAAATAACCAATCAGGGTAAGTTTTTTGATTTTCAGATGTTATGATATTTGTAATCTTTGATATGTCTAGTACACATATCTTAGGAAGATAATATAAAAATCGTGGAATAAAAGTGATTTAAGGATAAATAATTGGAATCTTCCATTTTCAAGGCCAAAAAACTCAAAACCATAAGGCCTTTTTCTCAGTATTTTACGTTTTTGACATGTTGATGAATGCAACTTTAAACAGCCATAACCTGCCAATGAAATGTCCAAATGAAGTGCAACATATACTGTAAGGAGAACTTTATTTTCTTTCCCGATACCCACCAACCCTCATTTCTATTAAACTCTGTCCAGTTCTGTCTCATTTTATCAGAACGCCTCACATATGACGTGATTGGGCAATAAAGCAATTCTCTTTTTACCAGAAAGCCATTTCCACATCCATGAAGAGCAGACAAGTTCCTGCAATGAAGTTCATGCCTTGACAGTAACCCACCTTGGGGTTGTGAACACAAAACGCCTCTAGTATCTGTCGTAACTGCTTTACCTATTAGGTCAAAGGTCAAGGAGTCAAAGGTGGAAGTCAGTTACCACTACAACAATTGTTCCTGCTTATTTCATTAAAGTGTTCTATGGCAAGTATTGGGGTTTTGGCTGTCCAGTACTTACATTTTGGAAAAAATCTACCACTATGCCACACTTTAGACTGTAAACTTACAAACAAATCTGAGCATGTGATTACTGTACAATCAGAGGCATCACAGTAATGACAAGAAGGATCAAGCCCACTTTTGTTTAGAGTAACCGTCATGGGACAGTTATTATGCACACTCGCTTTGTTTCAGCCATTACTAGAACACTTCAGAGTGTATGGTGCTCATGTGCTTCAATTGGCCTATGGAAAGACCCTATAATTCCATTGAAGAGCAAATCCAGATATAACAAGATGAAAAGAGGTTGCTTGATTCTTACCCCCTCGGCATCCTTGCTATTGAAGTAGATATTGTGGGGCATGGTACGTAGAAGATCCAGATCTATCTGTCTCCTGTATTTATCCACTGAGGAGGAGGTCCCAATGCGATTACACAGCCACTGAAAATAATCCTCACTCTGCAAAAAAGACAAACAATTCACCAAATTCATACCGTAGATATATGAAATGTAGTTTGATATTTTGAAATTGGGCAATATTACAACACCGGATGGGTACCAGACAACCTACTAAAGGTGAGGGCGGAATAAAGGTCATCCGATAAAAACGTCTATTTATCTGAACACCAGTTTTCATCGGTTGCTATGTGATATCATCCAGCACTCCAGACTCAAAAACCAGTGAGTTCAAGACATAAGTCTGGGAGCTAGATAAGTCAATGTAAAAACTTCTGTATGTCCGCGCCTACCTATATAGATTCCGTGCAAGAACAGCAGACCATGCTGTGTGGCCACTCACGCGAGATCCAATTTGTTGGTCATGTACCTCATGCAAGCACATGGTTTGTTCACATATGGCACAGAATACGACCACCATATTTTTTATCTCAATGAGCACACCCACCCATAACATTAACATCTTTGTGTAGGCGTCTGGAGCAAGGCAACCGTAGCACTCAAATGCCTCAGTCTCAAGCTTTTTTAAAAGTTGAACAAAGAAACTGACTTGAGCGGGGTTTAAACCTGAGACCTAGGGATTGTCAATCCAGTGTTCTATCAGCTGGGCTATCCATACCTATTTTTGTGCCCCAATTTTGGAGCAGCCAATCTAGCGGCAATCTAGAGGTCGCAGGTTCAAACCCTGCTCCAGTCAATTTCTTCGTTCAACTTTGACCAATTTGATATTATGCACCTAGTTTCCCTTTGCAGTTTATGTTAAAAGGGGGTTTTATAAGGTACAAAGGACAAGGCACTAAATACTCCATGAAATTCCTTTATCGGGCAGGTTTTTAGTTTTCAAAGAAGAAAGGATGTTTGTGCTGGAGGGCTGTTTAAGGCCGAGGCATTACTTGCAAGGAACCTCCTCAAAATTGAACTCAACTCAAAATTGTGCAGCGTGGGTATTCAAACTATACGGTAGCATGAAATTTGTTCCAAGTTGGATTTGCACTTGTCACGACATCAAGCCTCTCGTAAAGTCCTAGACTCCAGTGATGTAGTTCAGACTTTATCATCAAGGAACATCACATATCAGTGAAGTCCACCACAAACGAGTAAAGACTCTCAATGCTTTGACTTTCAGCATACAAATCAATTGAGTTGTTTTAATGTTGAAGTAGGATTCAAAACTATCATTTATTGGGACAATGAATCTCTAAAAGGTCTTAAAAGGTTAGGTTAAAGAAGGTTAAAGTGCAATTATGGCTCAGAAACAAACACCTTTTTATATGAAAATGAATGTTGACCTAAAAGATTTCTGACTTATTTTGTTGTGAGAAATTTCAATGATTTGTGGTTTTTTAGTCTAGAAAGGTCTCATGAAGGGTTTTTCAGTCCTAAGTCCAACAAAAAAACAACGAATGCTGAAGAATTAGGGGAAGAAAAGGCTAATCACATCAGTGATTACACTAAGGCACATAACATTGTTATATCATGTGCTTGGATACTGTAATTTCATTGGTCTAGAACAGCCACATGTCTGGGTCTATAAAAACACATGTCACACAACTATATACATTTTACGTGGAGATCAGAGATATCGCACTGTTCATTGCGCACCTTGCGCGAGTGTATGGAACCTGCCGGTGCGCTAGCTTCTCCAAATGAGAACTGCAATGTCAACTACTCAGTCTCATGTCTGGCAGGACATCCACAATTTCACTTTATCAAAGGTTATATCGCAGTAGCTTCATTTATTTCTCACACAAAGTAAGTTACAACCACTTATCTTTTTGACTTATTGTCATGATATAACAATACAATCGTTGACTGCTGTGATATGGGATACGCCGTTTTTAACCCCCTCGGGGTACATAGCACCCCACAGGTGTTACAAACATCATATCCCACATCACAGCAGTCAACAAGTGTTAAATGTCTCACTTTCTCAGCTTTGAGTTGCTTGACTTGTTGCAGGACAAGGTAGGACCAGATCTCACTGCGGTAGTCCGTTGGTATCCCATCATACACCAGTTCTCTCAGGTCATCCTGTTTGCAATCAACAACAAAAGATTTTCATTATTAGCATTAACAACTTCACTTGCACAGCTTAGCAATGTACAATTGTTGTCTACTATCATGTGGCACATGGCATTTTGAACACTTTCAGGGAAACCTGTATGTGTACCGTATCAGGACAGCTAACAATTGTTCTGATATGCCATGATTATGGACTCACTGCATCATTAGTGGCCAGACATTGGTGATCATTCGTATGAGCTCAGTAGAAGGGCTACATTGCTTGCATGCCCAGGGTTTGTGTGGGTATGCCTTAAAGCACAAAAAACTTGGACAATTTATTTACGGAAGGACAAGATAATAATTCTTTTTTGAAACCAAAGGCTAAGACATATGCATCGATATTAACACACATAACACTGGGGGTACATAACCTACAACGTATATATATGTATAGTAGTGTGTTGTGTAGCAATGGGAAGGATGATATCAAGATCTGTTTGGACCATCAAGATGGTACTGAAATGGTGCACTCCGTAAGTCCATCGAGTGGTCATACATTAACTTATGCAACATTGTACATGAGTTGTACATACACAAAATGAATTTCTCAATATAATACATTTTATAATAAAGGGTAAAAGTGTAGTTCTGGAATTTGATTCAGACCTGTTTGATGGCAGAGACGTGTCCAATAATGCTCACATATTCCTCCCATTTCTTGCTAAGCTCAGTCGATTTCTATGCAATGCGACAATAAAAAACAAACAACAAAGGCTGACATCAAAGAGCAGCTATATCAAATACATGTACTTGCTGAACAAAAAGAACAGGTTCAGAGCCAGAATGCCATGCTATCGGAGCTGTCTGTGACACATTCTCAGCTAATTGTTGTTTAGCACATAAATTTGCTGAGCGCTAGTTTCTGCTTATTGCAGCTTTATGAATTGGTCCCAGATTGGGCTCAGCATTTTGCCAATAAGCATTTTGGTATCTCGATGAAGTAGTCCAGGTCAAAGGTCATTTGGGATAAAATTGCTGACGTGTGTGTTACACAATGTTATGTGAACGCCAATTCTGCTTGTAATTAACATGTGAGCGTCGTGGCCCATCTCCCTGTGTGTTCATGCACCTTCAATGAGTGTTTGATTACCCTGAATGACCTGTGACCCATATCATTGCACCAATGCACAGTGGAAATACCAAACTAGCCTATTTCTAAAAGGTCACACAATTTCAAAATAAAGTTTGTAGACTCCTATAGCAACCACGATTAGAAACCATCATTGAGGTCGTAGAACGCTCATACATTTGTATGCCAGGGTTTCCTATCACTTCATGAAAACAAAATTCCTGATGAATTTCATTGATATTTCCCCGAGAAATTTCCAAAATTCCATGAGAAATATTGTCACTTTAACAAGGTTGCTGAGAAGTCAAGAGGCTGTTGCAGCAAAGCAACTAATATTCACTCTGCGTAAACACCCATCATAGCCAGTTAGTCAATGGACACAACTTGGACACAGCACCGTCGCAAGATTCACATACTCTAAACAGGCACAACCCTTCCCTTCTGGCTCACCGTCACATGCCCTTACTTTGCCCTGATTATTTGGTGTTTTTCCTACATTCCTTAGTTTTCCCTGGCTGCAAAACTCATTTTCAAGGTTTTATCTGAGTTCCGAAGTTGCTGGGAACCCTGTGTATGTCTCAAACATTCTGAAAATGGAAGTGTGCATTTATCATCGCTATGCTATAAAGAAGAAAGGGTGTATGTGTTTGGCTGCTCAGTGGTCGTCAGGCGGCAAAACTGCCTTTGACCGCAAAGTGCCCCCCCCCCCTCTCAGAGTGCACCTGTTTTCAACAGCTGTAGTGTGAGAAAGGTCTGAAATTGATAACATTACACCAGCAATAACAATGTCATGCATTACATGCTTCAATACAGCCTTAGAGAAACACAATGATTAAAGCTATAGTCCATCATTTGTAATTAGTGCATTTTGTTCGTTTGAAGCAACAAAAGTGTTCAAAATCTAATGAAGGATACTGAGCAACTAACCTGATGAAGTTTCAGCTAAGCTTCAGCTGTACATTCCGAGAAAAGCAGCATTCTAAGATCTCAATTTCAAATCAAAAGTTACTGAATCATGTTTTGAATTGTTTTGAATTGCAGCTATACGTGGCGTCGCGCACTGATCCGACGAATTATAACAACCGCGCGCGCGTGTGCGTCGTTCCAATACTTGTGCGCGCTGCGCTGAATAACAAAACGAACTACTAATTTAAATTTTCCTACGGTGCTTCTTAAGAATCACCGTTGGAAATGCCTTCCCAGAAAGAATAATTTCACAGGGAGTTTAGTTCCCTTACTATCTTTCAACCAAGTTTGTTTTTCAACAGTAATTACGCCAGTTACTTTTCGGATGGCTGCAAATGATGGACTATAGCTTTAAAGGGTTCACAGGTGTCAGGTTACCCTTGAAGATGCAATGAGATGATCCTGCAGTATCTGGCAGAGATAATGGAATAGTAACGGCTGGTTGTTGATTGGATGCTGAAAACCGTAGATATCTGTATGTCCCTCCATCATCACGATTCTGTAAATACAATATGTGACATGTGTGGATTGACAGCTAGTTTTCCAGTTCATCCTAGGAAGTTGTTACATGTTGTCTTATTAGACTGTCAATTATAGTTGTCATTTGAATCCTAATTAAGGAGTGACACTTATGTTATATGTCTTATTTGTCTAAATGTTTTTGTTTTTTTAAATTGAAAAAAAGTTTAGCCCTTTTTTCCAAACATTTTAACCAAATCCCAAATTTAAAAATTGAACAATTT
>NW_024037076.1:14350049-14388298 GCF_015706575.1 Patiria miniata | reverse complement strand
ATCTCAATTTCAAATCAAAAGTTACTGAATCATGTTTTGAATTGTTTGAATTGCAGCTATACGCGACGTCGCGCCTGATCCGAAGAATTATAACAACCGCGCGCGCGTGTGCGTCGTTCCAATACTTGTGCGCGCTGCGCTGAATAACAAACACTAACTAATTTAAATTTTCCTACAGTGCTTCTTAAGAATCACCGTTGGAAATGCCTTCTTTCGTTGATTACTTCAAAATGACAGCTTGCCAGAAGAATAATTCACAGGGAGTTTAGTCCCCTTTACTATCTTTCAACCAAGTATGTTTTTCAACAATAATTACGCCAGTTACTTTTCGGATGGCTGCAAATAATGGACTATAGCTTTAAGTGAGGAATGCCAAACACAAAAACATAATTTTGACGTCATCCCCAAAGAGCACCCCTCTAGCGGCACATCAAAAAGAGTTTAACCTTTTCAAATTTAAAAACCCTCAATCAAAAATTTTACCACATGGCCCCTTCATATTCCGTTAGCAACCACAAATGAATTTGCAAGGTTTCAAAATCATGACGTCATCGAACCAGAAGTTACCGTAGGGAGAATTTAACAATGATCATTTTGTTAATTTCCACTTCATTTGATCCCTGTCTCATGACTTTGTTCCTAGTCCAATTTATGACATCTGCTACACTTAAAGTTGACCTTTTGCTTCCAAATACTATGACGTCATCTAACCGGAAGTTGGGTGTTATTATTACACACACTTAGAATGTCCATATTTCAATGAGTTATTTTTACTTTATGTTTAACGGGTATTCTCCTTGAACTAAATCAGTATTCCCTTCCCTTTTTTGACTGACGTCATCAAACCGGAAATAACTTGTACGTGTACCGAAAATGTATACGGAAGTTCAAATTTCATGATCCTCTGTTCTTACCCAAAAAATATTCACAACCCAACTGGATATTGTTTCACAAAACAGTTGTCTACCGACCACTCTGCGTTTGTAACAACAAACGCGAACCTCTAGTAAATCTTCTTTGTTGAGTGGTCGGGCACAACCCGACCACTCTCTGTTCATGTTATTGTTCTGGTAAATCTTTCTTCTTTTTTCCGGACAATACTTCTCCGCGGCTTTTCCCCTAAACGGTATATGGTATGAACTTGTAACTTTCAATATATATCGACCCTCATCCGAAGTGGTGCATATTACTCTGACGTCATGATTACGTCATCAGGTGTCAAATAACAAGTGATTTTATCTGAAAAAGTGACCAATTACTTTCACCCATAACTTTTGAACTAAACATTCAATGATGTTTGTATTCTGTAAATCAGATAGACCATTAATCGCTTAACAGTTTTTGCCGTGTACGTGAACTCGCTTGACCTTTACTTCCGGGTCTACCGGAAGGTCAAAGTTAGGTGAATTCAAAATGAAGACGTTAGCCTGAAATCAAAACAAAGCAACATTTCTTCCGAACGGTTCACGGTATGATCACAAAACCTTGTGTGAACTTGTACCGTGTTACGAAGATGTTATAAATTTTGTTACGTCATCATGACGTCATCAGGTATCAAATTACAAGCGATTTAAGGGCAAATTTTGACAAAATAGTTTGCTTTATATCTTTTGAACTAAATAGCGTATCGTGTTCGTTTTTTCGTGAGGTTGTAGACTATGCCGTGAGAAACATTTCGTGTTCCCGGACGCATAAACCGCTTGACCTTTACTTCCGGTGTTACCGGAAGTGCAATAAAAACTGAATATAACTCAAAAGCGGAAGCATTTTACTACAGACATATATATTATGAAAGTGTTTAGTGAGGAATGCAAGATGCAAAAAAACAGTGTGATGACGTCATCATCCGAAAGGGCGCCCCCTATCGGCACATAAAATAGAGTTTCCCTTCTTTAATTGTAAAACCATCCGTCCAAATTCTACCAAATCGGCCCTTGATATTCTCTGATTAACCACAGATAACTTGGCAAGGTTTCAAATTCAAGACGTTATCGAACCGGAAGTTGCCTTAAGGAGAATTTAAAAAGGATCTTAGTTTTAATTTAATTCTATCATTTGATCCCTGTCATATCTTCGAAGTCCAAATAATGATATCCATTACAATGTTCACCTTTGGATCTCTAATGCTGTGACGTCATCAAACCGGAAGTTAGGTGTTATCAATACGTCATCAAACCGGAAGTTAGGTGTTATTAATACAAACAATTATATTTCCCATATTTTCGTACGTTATTTTAACTTTACAATGAGAAATTATCCTCTCCGAACTTCATCAGTATTCACTCACCATTTTTGACTGATGACGTCATCAAACCAGAAATAACTTTTTGTGCACATAGAATGTTTACTGAAATTTATTACACCGTTAAAGATAGCTTTTTGAAACATTGATTGTGCTTGAAGGGATTTAATGTCCTGATCCTTTTTTCTACATAAACATATATTCTTAACTTAACTGGGCAGTGTATAATGAAAAGGCTGTCTGCCCGACCACTCTGCGTTTGTAACTAAACAAACGCGAAACTCTAGTTTGGGTCTTTCTTTCTTTCTTTCTTTTTCCGGACAAGAATTTTCCGCGGGTTTTCTCCTAGACAGTTTATGATATGAACTTGTAACTTTCAATATACATCGACCCACATCCCAAGTGGTGCATATTACTCTAACGTCACGATGACGTCTCGGTGTCAAATTACAAGCGATTTTTGGTCAAAATATGACAATTTTTCGTGAATTATAACTCATGAACAAAATACACGATCACGTTCATACTTTTTGATCTGATGGACAATACCTAGATAAACATTTTTGATTTTGAAGTCAAAGTCGTTTGACCTTTCCTTCTGGGGCTACCGGAAGGTCAAATTTAGGTGAATTCAAAATGAAGACGTTAGCTTGGAATCATAACAAAGCAAAATTTCTTCCGAACAGTTTATGGTATGAACATAAAAGATAGTGTGAACTTGAACCACGTTATGAAGATGTTATAAGTTTTGTAACGTCATCATGACGTCATCAGGTATCAAATTACAAGCGATTTAAGGGCAAATTTTGACAAAATAGTTTGCGCTATATCATTGGAACTTAATAGAGTATCGTGTTCGTTTTTCCATGAGGTTGTACACTATGCCGTGAGAAACATTTTTTGTCCCGGACAGAAAACCGCTTGACCTTCACTTCCGGTGCTACCGGAAGTGCAATAAAATCCGAATATAACTCAAAAAGCAGAAGCAGTTTTCTCCACCGTTTAAGATACATTTTTGTAACAAAATAGTTGATTGTACTGGAAGGGATTTAATTTCGTGATCCTTTGTTCTATATATACGTATATTCCTAACTTTCCTGGGCAGTGTATAATGAAAAGGCTGTCCGTCCGACGACTCTGCGTTTGTAACTCAACAAACGCGAATCTCTAGTTGTTCTGATAAATCTTTATTTTTTTTCCGTACGGCACGTTTCCGCGTGTTTTTCTCCTAAACGGTATATGGTATGAACTTGTAACTTTCAACATATATCGGCCCTCATCCCTAGTGGTGCATATTACTCTGACGTCATGATGACGTCATCGGGTGTCAAATTACAAGCAATTTTCGTTGAAAAAAAATGATGATATTCTTTCACCTATAACTCTTGAACAAAACGATCATTTGTTTTCCAACCTTGTAATCAGATAGACCATCAATAGATAAACATTTTTTGTCGTGTACGTGGACTCGCTTGACCTTTACTTCCGGTTCTACCGGAAAGTCAAAGTTAGGTCAATTCAAAACGAAGACTTTAGCCTGAAATCAAAACAAAGAAACAATTCTTCCAAACGGATTACGGTGTGATCATAAAACCTTGTGTGAACTTGTACCATATAACGAAGATGTTGTAAATTTTGTTACGTCATCATGACGTCATCAGGTATCAAATTACAAGCGATTTAAGGGCAACTTTTGACAAAATAGTTTGCGTTATATCTTTTAAACTAAATAGAGTATCGTGTTCGTTTTTTTTTCGTGAAGTTGTAGACTATGCCGTGAGAAACATTTCTTGTTCCCGGACACAAAACCGCATGACCTTCACTTCCGGTGTTACCGGAAGTGCAATAAAAACCGCACATAACTCAAAAGCGGAAGCATTTTACTACACACATCAAATTAGAAAGTGTTTAGTGAGGAATGTCAGACAAATAAAACAGTGTGATGACGTCATATTTCGAAAGGGCGTCCCCTAGCGGTACATAAAATAGTGTGTGCTTTCTTTAATTTGAAAACCATCCGTTCAAATTTTACCAAATTGACCCTTGATATTCTTTGATTAACCACATATAATTTGGCAAGGTTTCAAATTCATGACGTCATCAGACCGGAAGTTACTTCTATGAGAATTTGAAAACGATCATATTTTAAATGTAATTCTATCAATTGATCCATGTCGATCTTAGCCCAAAAAAGATATCCATTACAATGTTCACCTTTGCTTCCAAATACTGTGTCGTCATCAAACCGGAAGGTGGGTGTTATGAATACATACGTTATTTTACTTTACAATGAACATTACTTTCAGTTTTTGAATAATGACGTCATCAACCAAGAAATAACTTGCATGTGTACATAGAATGCTTACTGAAATTGATCACACCGTTGAAGATGTATTTTTTTTTACAATATTAGTTATCCCGCGAGCGCAAGTTAAACAGGGAATATTATCTTCAAGTAAACTTGAATCCTCGATCCTGATTGGTCGATCCATGGCAACAAGCCGTGCTACATATAACCATGTACATGGTTATATGTAGCACGGCTTGTTGCCATGGATCGACCAATCAGGATCGAGGATTCAAGTTTACTTGAAGATAAAAATAACCGATTTTACTGGAAATGATTTTATTTCGAAATCCTTTGTTCTTACATAAAAATATTTAAAACTTAAAGGAAACATGCAGTGGAAATTCAGCTCATCTTGTTTTCATGCACATTACTATGTGTTGCAACAATACATACAAGATCTTAATACTTGTTTTCATTGGAAGTGACAAGAAAGTGGTAGTTTTTCAATTATTAGTAAATCCTTTCATCAATATAAATAAGAGGGCGCTATTTTGCTTTTGTCACACAAGGTACTCCTTGCCAAAGGTGCGTTATGAACAGTACAAAAATTAGTCCTTCAAAATTACCCACACAAAGTTTTTTTGAAGGAATATTTGCCACTATACGATTGTCCGAATAAGTTGTTTTTAAATACATGATACATGACAATAAAAAGTGGAATTTACTCCAAGAAAATGGAGAAAACTTTGATATATATTTGTATACACAAAGCTATGGAGACACTACGGTTCTGCCTTGAATGACATCACGCTTTGGCTCATGAATATGGAAATTTTCATTAGCATAAAAACTTAAATGTTGAAATTTCTCTCTTTTACTGCTACAAAGGAGGTGGAAACTTCATAGTTACATGGCAAGAAAGCTGTTTTAAATGTATTTAAGTTATATAAATCCTATTACATGTACATGTTCCCGTTAACTGGACAGTGTTTCATAAATAGTTGTCTACCCGACCACTCTGCGTTTGTAACAACAAACGCGAAACTCTAGTTTAAAAATGCATCTTTAACGGTGTGATAAATTTCCATAAACATTTTCTGTACACATACGAGTTATTTCTGGCTTGAAGATTATAACATCTTCGTAACATGGTACAAGTTCACACTAGGTTTTATGATCATAGCGTTTCCCGTTTGGATGAAATTTTGCTTTGTTTTGATTTCATGCTAAAGTTTTTATTTTGAATTCACGTAACTTTGACCTTCGGTAGACCCGGAAGTAATATAACTCAAAAGCGGAAGCATTTACTACAGACATATATATTATGCAAGTGTTTAGTGAGAAATGCAAGTCACAAAAAAACAGTGTGATGACGTCATCATCCGAAAGGGCGCCCCCTAGCGGCACATAAAATAGTGTTTGTTTTCTATAATCTGAAGACCTGATGACGTAATCATGACGTCAGAGTAATATGCACCATTTCGGATGAGGGTCGATATATATTGAAAGTTACAAGTTCATACCATATACGGTTTAGGAGAAAACCTGCGGAGAAGTATTGTCCGGAAAAAAAAAGAAAGAAAAAAAGAACTAGAGGTTCGCGTTTGTTGAGTTACAAACGCAGAGTGGTCGGGCTGGCATATTTTCTTGTGTTTACAATGACTTAATCATAATTGAACTGGACAATACCCCTCCCATTACCCTGCATCCATTACCCTGTGTTTTTCACATAGAAAATCACACAACCTGCAGTTGAACTTGTTGCTACCTCGACAAGACTTGTAGGCCTATCAGGAAGCGCACATCTGGTGCTGCATGGATGGCTACTCAAGCATACAACTAGTTGGGACTATTGGTAGACTTGCCGAAGCCTCTTACGTCGTTGGAGTTTATGCAACATATGCTAATCACATAAAATGGCTTTTTAGGTTTTTTTTTTCTTTTACATGGGCATAATAAAATTCTGCACTGACTTTACGACAGAAAAGGTTGTGGCTACACGCTGTGGAAATATTAATTTTCAGCATTCAGATATGAGAGGAAAACTGGTGAGGCGTGATTTCAATCGGTTATGGAAAGAAATCTTGTTTTCCTTTTATTTGAGGCTAATTTCTATATTTTGAATTCACCTAACTTTGACCTTCTGGCAGCCCCGGAAGGAAAGGACAAACGACTTTGACTTCCGGATGATGACGCCATCACACTATTTTTGTGTCTGGCATTCTTCACTAAACACTGTTATAATATAATTATGTGTCTGCAGTAAAATGCTTCCGCTTTTGAGCTATATTCAGGTAACACCGGAAGTAAAGGTCAAGCGGTTTTGTGTCTGGGGACAAGAAATGTTCCTCACGGCATAGTCTACAACCTCACGAAAAAAACGAACACGATACTCTATTTAGTTCAAAAGATATGCGCAAACTATTTTGTCGAAATTTGCCCTTAAATCGCTTGTAATTTGATACCTGATGACGTAACAAAAACTATAACATCTTCGTAACAAGGTACAAGTTCACACAAGGTTTTGTGATCATACCGTGAACCGTTCGGAAGAAATGTTGCTTTGTTTTGATTTCAGGCTCACGTCTTCATTTTGAATTCATTTAACTTTGACCTTCCGGTAGACACGGAAGTAAAGGTCAAGCGAGTTCACGTACACGGCAAAAAATGTTTAGCGATTAATGGTCTATCTGATTACAGAATACAAACATCATTGAATGTTTAGTTCAAGAGTTATAAGTGAAAGTATTTGGTCACTTTTTCAGTTAAAATCACTTGTAATTTGACACCTGATGACATAATCATGACGTCAGAGTAATATGCACCACTTCGGATGAGGGTCGATATATATTGAAAGTTACAAGTTCATACCATATACCGTTTAAGAGAAAACCCGCGGAGAAGTATTGTCCGGAAAAAAGAAAGAAAGAAAGAAAGAAAGAAAGATTAATCGCAACAAATCCAAAGAGTGGTCGGGTTGTGCCCGACCACTCAACTAGAGGTTTGCGTTTGTTGTTACAAACGCAGAGTGGTCGGGCAGACATTTTTTTCAATAAAGACTGCCGTGTTAAGTTATGAATATTTTTATGTAAGAACAAAGGATCACGAAAGTAAATCCTGTCAGGTACAATCAATTATTTTGTGGTAAAATTCAGTAAACATTCTATGTACACAAGTTATTTCTGGCTTGATGACGTCATTATTCAAAAACGGGAAGTGAATACTGATTTAGTTCGGAGTGGATAAATGTTCATTGTGGAAGTTTAATGACGTATGAAAGTATGGAAAATATACGTGTATTTATTCATAACAACTAACTTCCGGTTTGATGGCGTCATAGTATTTGGCAGCAAAAAGTGAACATTGTAATGGATATCGTAACTTGGGCTACGAAGATATACGACATGAATCGAATTTTAGAATGTGGTCGTTTTCAAATTCTCACAGGGGTAACTTCCGGTCTGATGACGTCATGAATTTGAAACCTTGCCAAGTTATTTTTGGTTAATCAAAGAATATCAAGGAGCGATTTGGTAAAATTTGAACGGATGGTTTTCAAATTAGAAAGAGCAAACACTGTGTTAAGTGCCGCTAGGGGGCGCCCTTTCGAAAGATGACGTCATCACACTTTTTTTGTCTGGCATTCCTCACTAAACACTATCATAATCTATATGTGTGTAGTAAAATGCTTCCGCTTTTAAATTACCTTCGGTTTTCATTGCACTTCCGGTAATACCGGAAGTGAAGGTCAAGCGGTTTTGTGTCCGGTAACAAGAAATGTTTCTCACGGCATAGTCTACAACCTCACGAAAAAACGAACACGATACTCTATTTAGTTCAAAAGATTTAGCGCAAATTATTTTGTCAAAATTTGCCTTGAAATCGCTTGTAATTTGATCCCTGATGACGTCATGATGACGTTACAAAATGTATAACATCTTCGTAGCATGGTACAAGTTCACATTAGGTTTTTGGGTCACACCGTAAACCGTTTGGAAGAAATTCTGCTTTGTTTTGATTTCAGGCTAAAGTCTTTGTTTTAAATTCACCTAACTTTGACCTTCCGGTAGATCCGGAAGTTAAGGACAAGCGAGTTCACGTACACGACAAAAAATATTTATCAATTCATGGTCTATCCGATTACGGAATACAAACATCATTGATTATTTTGTTCAAGAGTTATAGGTGAAAGTAATTGATCATTTTTTTAGCTGAAATCGCTTGTAATTTGACACCCGATGACGTCATCATGACGTCAGAGCAATATGCACCACTAGGGATGAGGGTCGATATATATTGAAAGTTACAAGTTCATATCATGAACCGTTTGGGAGAAAAGCCGCGGAGAAGTATTGTCCGGAAAAAAAAATAAAGATTTATCAGAACAAAAACAGAGAGTGGTCGGGTTGTGCCCGACCACTCAACTCGAGGTTCGCGTTTGTTGAGTTACAAACGCAGAGTTGTCGGGCAGGCAATTATTTCATTAAACACTGCCGAGATAAGTTATGACTATGTTTATGTACGAACAAAAGATCACGAAATTAAATCCTTTCCAGTACAATCAATTAAATTGCATCTTTAAAGGTGGGTAAAATTTCAGTAAACATTCCATGTACACATACAAGTTATTTCTTGCTTGATGACGTCATTATTCAAAAACGGGAAGTGATACTGATCTGTGGATAAATATTCATTGTAAAGTTAAATAACGCATGAAAATCTGAAAAATATAAGTGTATGTATTCATAACACCTAACTTCCGGTTTGATGACGTCACAGTATTTGGAAGTAAAAGGTGAACATTGTAATGGATATCGTTATTTGGGCTACGAAGATATACAACATGGGTCAAATGATAAAAAAGATCATTTTCAAATTCTCATTGAAGGAACTTCCGGTCTGATTACGTCATGAATTTGAAACCTTGCCAAGTTATCTGTGGTTAACTAGAGAATATCAAGGGGCGATTTGGTAAAATTTGAACGGATGGTTTTCAAATTAAAGAAAGCAAACAATATTGTGTGTGCCGCTAGGGGGCGCCCTTTTGAATGATGACGTCATCACACTGTTTTTTGTGACTGGCATTTCTCACTAAACACTTTCATAATTTATATGTGTGTAGTAAAATGCTTCCGCTTTTGAGTTATATTCGGTTTTTATTGCACTTCCGGTAACTCCGGAAGTGAAGGTCAAGCGGTTTTGTGTCTGGGGACAAGAAATGTTTCTCACGGCATAGTCTACAACCTCACGAAAAAAACGAACACGATACTCTATTTAGTTCAAAAGATATAGTGCAAACTATTTTCTCAAAATTTGCCTTGAAATCGCTTGTAATTTGATATCTGATGACGTCATGATGACGTAACAAATTTATAACATCTTTGTAACATGGTACAATTTCACACTAGGTTTTATGATCAGACCGTGAACCGTTCGGAAGAAATTTTGCTTTGTTTTGATTTCAGGCTAATGTCTTCATTTTGAATTCGCCTAACTTTGACCTTCCGGTTGACCCGGAAATAAAGGTCAAGCGAGTTCACGTACACAACAAAAAATGTTTATCAATTAATTGTCTATTTGATTACAAGGTAGGAACATGATTGATTATGTTGTTCAAGAGTTATAGGTGAAAGAAGTTCGTCATTTCTTCAACGAAAATCGCTTGTAATTTGACACCCGATGACGTCATCATGACGTTAGAGTAATATGCACCACTAGGGATGAGGGTCTATTTATGTTGAAAGTTACATGTTCATACCATATACCGTTTAGGAGAAAACCCGCGGAGAAGTATTGTCCGGAAAAAAAGGAAAGAAAGAAGATTTATGAGAACAATTCCAGACAGTGGTCGGGTTGTGCCCGACCACTCAACTAGAGGTTCGCGTTTGTTGATACAAACGCAAAGTGGTCGGGCAGGCAATTTTTTTCATTAAACACTGCCGAGTTAAGTTATGAATATTTTTATGTAAGAACAAAGGATCAAAAATAAATCCTTTACAGTACAATCAATTATTTTGTGATAAAATTCAGTAAACATTATATGTACACATTTATGTTATTTCTGGCTTGATGACGTAATTATTCGAAAAAGGGAAGTGAATACTGATTTAGGTCGGAATGGATACATGTTCATTGTGCGGAAGTTAAATAATGTATGAAAATATGAAAAATGTAAGTGTATGTATTCATAACATCTAACTTCCGGTTAGTATTTGGAAGCATGCAAAAAGTGAACATTGTAATGGATATCGTTATTTGGGCTACGAAGATATTCGACATGGATCGAATGGTATAAAATGGACTTAAAATGCGGGTCGTTTTCAAATTCTCATAGAAGAAACTTCCGGTCCGATGACGTCATGAATTTGAAACCTTGCCAATGTATTTGTGGTTATTCAAAGAATATCAAGGGGCGATTTGATAAAATTTGAACGGATGGTTTTCAACTTAAAAAAAGCAAACACTGTTTTTCGTGCCGCTAGAGGGCGCCCTTTCGAAAGATGACGTCATCACACTTTTTTTTTTGTCTGGCATTCCTCACTAAACACTATCATAATTTATATGTGTGTAGTAAAATGCTTCCGCTTTTGAATTACCTTCGGTTTTCATTGCACTTCCGGTAATACCGGAAGTGAAGGTCAAGCGGTTTTGTGTCCGGTAACAAGAAATGTTTCTCACGGCATAGTCTACAACCTCACGAAAAAAACGAACACGATACTCTATTTTGTTCACAAAAAAAAATTGACGTTACACAATGTATAACATCTTCGTAGCATGGTACAAGTTCACATTAGGTTTTGGGGTCACACCGTAAACCGTTTGGAAGATATTCTGCTTTGTTTTGATTTCAGGCTAAAGTCTTCGTTTTAAATTCACCTAACTTTGACCTTCCGGTAGATCCGGAAGTTAAGGTCAAGCGAGTTCACGTACACGACAACAAATGTTTATCAATTCATGGTCTATCCGATTACGGAATACAAACATCATTGATTATTTTGTTCAAGAGTTGTAGGTGAAAGTAATTGGTCACTTTTTTAAGCTAAAATCGCTTGTAATTCGACACCCGATGACGTCATCATGACGTCGGAGTAATATGCACCACTAGGCATGAGGGTCGATATATATTGAAAGTTACAAGTTCATATCATGAACCGTTTAGGAGAAAAGCCGCGGAGAAGTATTGTCCAGAAAAGAAAAAAAAAAGATTTATCAGCACAATAAACAGAGAGTGGTCGGGTTGTGCCCGACCACTCAAAGAACTAGTTGTTACAAACGCAGAGTGGTCGGGTAAACAATTTCATTAGACATTGTCCAGTTAAGTGTTGAATATGTTTATGGCAGAAAAAAAGGATCAAGAACTTTAACATTTCCATTACCAATTATTTTGTACAAAAAGCATGCGTCTTTTAGGGTATATTTCAGTAAAGATTTAGGTACACGTAAAAGGTATTTCCGGTTTGCTGACGTCATCAGTCAAAAAAGGAAGTGGGATACTTGTTTATCAATAAGTAAAAATAACGCATGAAAGTATGAAAATTAAGTGTATGTAATAATAACAGCAAACTTCCGGTTTGATGACGTCACAGTATTTGGGAGCAAAAGGCCAATATTAAGTGTTAGTAACAGATGTTAATTTTGGGGACAAAAAACAAAGTCATGAGACAGGGATCAAATGATGGCTTTAAATTAAAAATAAAATAATCATTGTTGAAGTAACTTCCGGTCTGATGACGTCATGATTATGAAACCTTGCAAATTCATTTGTGGTTGCTCACGTGATATATAGGGGCAATGTTATAAAAATTTGATTGAGGGTTTTAACATTTCAAAGGATTAAACTGTTTTTGATGTGCCGCTAGAGGGCGCCCTTTTGTGGGATGACGTCAACATTATGTTTTTGTGTTTGGCATTCCTCATTTAACACTTCCATAATGTATTTGGCTGTAGTAAAATGCTTCCGCTTTTGAGTTATATTCGATGGTTATTGCACTTCCAGTAACACCGGAAGTGAAGGTCAAGCGGTTTTGTGTCCGGGGACACATCAGAAATAGTTCGAATCTTTTGGTCTGGGAACCAGACTAAGGAAACGAGGGCAAAGTATGGTGGGTTTGTCGCTTGCAATGAACAATACAGGGTGTACTGCATCAATTCAAGCCCCATTGAAAACAGTATAAAATCAACAAAGTTCCGGGCCACATTCTTTAAATATTCAAACCAAAACAAACTCACCTCCCGAAAAGTGATACTTCCCAAGCCTGCATGCAGCCATTTTACAAATGGCATCCCCCCCCCCCATTTTCTCAGGCATTAGTATGACCCCTTTTTTTCAACCGTAATTTTATCAAGTCGGCCCTCAGATGGATGCCCAGACAACCAGGGAGTTGTTCTTTTTTAAGCCAAAGGGTCTCCTTTTTCAAAAGAAGTTGGCGGACACTTTTCATGCTAATGAGCTCGCCTAGAAATTCTCACTTCAATAAGTACTGTGCACAATTCCCCCCCCCCCCCCACCCCCAAACCACTTGAGCGGCAAGACGAAGATTCCATAGCTCATAATATTTCAACAAAAAATGGGAGAAAAAATCTCTGAGTTAGATATGGGGCCTGAAAAAAGGGCCTTCTGTATAGCGCTTGGCCTTTGCCTAGGGCGCCCTCAACGGGCGTTAATTAAGTTTCAGCTCCTTTCAACCCCCCCCCCCCATCACCCCCTCCCCCCCCCCCCCCCCCTTTTTCCCTCAACATTGCTGTAATCGGCTGATGCCCTTTCGGCCCCCTTAAGATTTGGGAGCATATCTGTTGCGTAACTGCCCTTGCTGACACCTTTGAAATGCTGTCCCCCCCCCCCAGGTCCCGCCCACTGAAAAAAAATACTGTCGCGGCATATATAAAGCGCATGCGTGGCGTCTGCCATTTTGACAACTAAGGGGTGTACTGCATGTAATCAAGATCGAGCCCCATTGAAAACAGTGTCAAATCAACAAAGTTCAGGGCCAAATAACACGCAAGCCGACATCACTGGGGTTTCTCAAACAAAAATTAAATTATTGTCTTGTCTTGTATAGGTGGGCTAGCCAATTACATTTGAAAATAGTCACACCAAAACAAACTCACCTCCCGAAAAGTGGTATACTTCCCAAGCCTGCATACATCCATCTACTGCCCTTTCCGAACAGGCACATTTTCGACTGGCCCTGCACTAGTTTTTACAAATGGCATCTTTCTCAGGCAAACAGGACCCATTTTTCAACCGTAATTTGATCAAGTCTGCCCCCAGATCTCGGATGGAAGCCCCAAAAAACAGAGAGTTGATTGTCGGCTATATTTACACAATCACACCTTCTTTTTTTTCAAGCCAAACGGTCTCCTTTTTCAAAAAAAAAAAGTTGTGTGGCACTTTTCATGCTAATGAGCTCTCCGCGTACAAATTCTCACTTTAATTAGTACTGTGCACCCTACATTTATTCATTTATTTATAACATGTCTTTACCCAGGGTATGTACAAACGGAAGTGCTGACCGAGGGTCACTGGTCACTTATACACAAAATGTTTTCAATTAGAGCTCAGAGAAATAACAGGTCACCAGCGCCCTTGGAAATACTAAAACGAACTATAAGTGCAGATAATTTATTTCAAGAAAGCGGGCTCCTAGTGGGGTGGGGCTGGATGTTAGGGGGGAGCGCCCAATTTCATCTGCGCTGAAACGTAGACAGCTTTTTTTTTACCGCACACCCGGCCTTCCTAAAATCAACACACAAAAAAGGAGGTCCCACAATCGTCCCGTGGGGGCGCTGTTCAAAACCGAAATCTTCGCTCGTACCCCCCCCCCCCCCCTTCCAAACATGACGCTGGGATACTCTGATGAATTCAAGCTCTGATTGGTTGGATTTTGCGTGACCAGTGACCCGCGCGACATCACGGTCATGCCTCTGAAAGGTTTGAAACGGCCGTTAAGACTGATTCATTACTCTTTTATTCCAGTTTAGAGATGATTTTTTTCTCGTTGAAAAGCGTTATAATGTAGAAAATTTTGTAAAACTTATCTGTGTTGTAAATTTATAATTCACGTCTCTTGCTCATGGTCCGTTTCCAATCAAGAACGGTCGGATTGCATCATGCAACGCTCAAAATTTTGTCCACATGGTCCGCAATGAAACAGAAATCACATCCGGTATGGAATGTGCGCAATTCTATGGGAAGTTTTCGGATAGCATTTGCGTACATTGTCTAACTGCGGTCTTGAACAGCTGCAGCCAGATGCTTTATACATAGGCCACTTCCTTCACAAGATTCTGTGAAGCTCATCAGAGTATCCCAGCGTCCTGTTTGCAGGGCGGGGGTACTAGCGAAAACCGAAATCATGGTCAATGTCAGACAATAGGTGGCGCTACTCGATTTCCACGAGACATTAAAATAAACAGCCATTCGCGAAAAACAGGCTTTTCTGGAAAATGTATGTTAAACCCGCAAAGCATTGTAACTTTTAGGACTGATATGTTTCGCGCAAGCGCATTATGGTAATTGACTTGGTTGCATAAAAAAAAAATAATAATTGTGAGCGGGAACTATTAAACTTTACACGAACGCAGGACGGTTATTTATATTTTATTCATCATGGTTACGGGGAGAGTACGAATCCCGTACTCGCACCATCTCGTCGCCGTTTTCACGAAGAGGCGCATTTAGCCTTTCACGGTCTGAACAAACATTCGAGAAAATCGCGTGTAACGTTGGTCCTTTTTTCATTTAGCAATTTAAAACGTAAAGATGCATAATTATAACATGCAAGATTAAGGTATCAGAGGAAAGAAGATAATCTAATCTTCTTAAATGTAGCAAACTTTAAGAAAAAAAATAGGTGATTAGTTTTGCAGAGTTAATCAATTAAGTGAAGTGTCTGATGGTGAAAACGAAAAAAAAAACGATGAATTTGCAAATGTTGCTCCGGTTACAACTTACATCTCTATAGTTCTACGTCCCATTGGTCGGACGTCCCATTGGTCCGATGAAACATATTGCGTACTACATGTAGTTCCACTCCTGGTTCAGGTTAACTGACCCTAACCAGGGGCGGATCCAGGAATTTTTGCAGGGGTGGGAGTCATCAGCGAATAATTGCTGAAATGTAGACAGATTTTTTCGTCAGGACACTTGGGCTCCGTAAAATCAATGGGGGGACCTCGTACCATACATTCAATTGGGGCGCTGTTCAAATCCGACGATTATTAACACTATATATATTATGTATACATTTGGGGGGGGGGGGGGTCAGAGCATTATTTTTAATGAATTTCCATGCGAAAAAAAATGGACATAGCGCGTAACGAAATTTCCTATCCAGATCCAGAGGGTATCCACATATACACATGTGGTAATCACTGCCACAAATTTTGCAGCATTAGTACCCGTTGCACGGGGACACATTTACCAGGGGGACACATTTGAAGATATAGTCCATCATTTGTCATTTGTGCATTTTGTTCGTTTGAAGCAACAAAAGTGCTCAAAATCTAAAGAAGGGTGCTGAACAACTAACCTGATGAAGTTTTAAACCAGCTTTAGCTGTATATATTTCGAGAAAAACAGCATTCTAGGATCTCAAATCAAAAGTTGCTGAATTGTTTTGAATTGGGCCTGAATTCAGCGTCCCAGACACGTTCTCACCATAAATGATGCAAATTACAAATGATGGACTATCACACAACCATTGATCTGTGTATATGGAGATCAATGCACACAACTCAGTCGTGCCATACGCGCGCATGGTGTTGCGTCATATTGAGCACACGCGCTTTAGCTTTACATACATGACGTAAACAATGGACCGATCCAGTAAGCGGGACAACAGAATGTGCAGTGCCAAGTTTGAAGTGGTTTGGATGAGCGGTTGTCGAAAACGCTGCAAAAAGCAGCATTTTTTGAGCCTCAACGTGGCAGAGTATATACCTAGAACGCGCGCAGTCCTTTTCAATTGTTTACGTCATGTTTGAGCAAAAGCGCGCTTGCTTAATATGACGCAACAATGGAAAAAGGACGGGCACATCATGGGGTTCTTTTCAATTGTTTACGTCATGTTCGAGCTAAAGCGCGCGTGCTCAATATGACGCAAACAGTGCAAAAAGGACGGGCACATTGTAGGGCGATAGCACTGCACACCATGTCTTCGTACGTATACGTGAGTGGCATGCATGGGCACATGCATTTTGTAGTCAACTGAGCAACCATCACTGCACTGTATGTAGGCGGTCGACTGAGCAACTCTAATACAATATGGTATCGCCCTACAACTACGCCCTACAGTTGTAGGGCGATACCATATTGTCCAGTAGGGGTAAATATCAGTGCCACGGGGGTGACGACATTTTGTGCGTTTAACTTGCGAGTGTGCGTTCACACCATTGAATAATGTGCGTTGTTTGCACGAGCTGCAGTTCTCAACTGCCCCTTCCGAACACGCACATCATGTTTTCCTACTATAATTCGAGAAATCTCTGTCCACGTGTAAAAAAAATGTGCGTTCAACCTGCGAGTGTGCGTTTAACCTGTGAAAACAACACCATTGAATCGTGTGCTTGTTTGTATGTCTGTCTGTCTGTCCGTCGATTATCTCCAGAACCGGGCACCGTATGAAGTTGAAAATCGGCGGGTGTGTTGCTCGGGGCCACAGAATGTGCAGTGCCAAGTTTGAAGTGGTTTGGATGAGCGGTTCTCGAAAAAGCTGCAAAAAAGCAGTATTTTCGGAGGCAAACGTGGCAGCTTAGAACATAACACCACGCACTGCCGTTCTTTTCAATTGTTTACGTCATGTTTAAGCTAAAGCGCGCGTGCTCAATATGACGCAAACAATGCAAAAAGGACGGGCACGCGCACGTGCATTATCGGGCGATACATTGTCCAGTATGGGTGAATAGCACTGCATACCATGTTTTTGTATGTACACGGGCACATTATTTTTGCAGTCGACTGAGCGACCATTGTAGGTGGTCGAACTTCAAACTTGGCACAAACTTTGACGTAAGTGTACGTTCAACCTGTAAAAACAACACCATTAAATCACGTGCGTTGTTTGCACGAGCATTTCTCAAAAACTCTGCAAGAATGCAACCTATACCTGCGGCAATAGCAATTTGCGTTTCCCGAAGATGCACATTTTAGACGGGCACTGCACTAGTGGCAGCTTAGAACATAACACCACGCACTGCCGTTCTTTTCAATTGTTTACGTCATGTTTACACGGCATATGTGCGTAAAACTGAGGTTATGCAAGCAGTTACAATGTATACATCATTTAACTTGACTCGAGTCTCTGCCAGTGGTCGATATTTTCCCAGATAAGTACATGTAGTTAATGTTTTCTTTTACCAAAATTGAAATGTTCTCGGTTTTGAAAATAATTTATAAGTTGTGTTGTATTTGCACTGCTTATTGTGTGATGTTGAGGCAGATTTTAAAGCGTACTTTTGGGATCTTACAATCCTCCCCCCATTTTCAATACTTTTTGGGAAAAAACACTACATAATCTACATTGAAATCCTGGAATAAGAATTTGATGTCAGTTAGAAATTCCGAAATAAAGCATTTCGGTTTCGGACGTACACCTCCCAAATCTGCCATGTTTAATCACCCTTCTCAAGTTCCTCTTGTTATTTGAAAGAAATCAAATTTGCATAATTACAAAGTTGAAAACCTTTTGTTTAAAACTTGTTTCATTTTAAAGGTTTGTGCTGAATTGAAAAATGGACTCATCTTTTTGGTTTCGGACGTACAAAATGAAATATTTCGCAATGTACGTCCGAAACCATAAATGCATACATCCGCAACCTCTTACAAACAAAACTGCATCAGTTTCAATCAATAGCCTAAACACTTCAGAAAGATTTTGATAGTGCCACATGAAGTTCAAAAAATACCCTTTTGTGAATACGTCCGAAACCGAGTGGTTTTTCGGACCTATCGTGGTTATCAAGAATGATTTTGCAATTACATTTTTAAGAACTACACTTCTACCAGGGATGCTTGAAAACCATGTGTTTCAACTTGACAGCATTAACACAGGAAAAATTACAAGCCCCCAAAATTTCTAAAACGTACGTCCGAATTTCCGGAATTGCCTATCTATGGTTCTAAGCTATATACTGCCACGTTTGCCTCAGAAAATGCTGCTTTTTTACAGCTTTTTCGAGAACCGCTCATCCAAACCACTTACAACTTGGCACTGCACAATCTGTGGTCCCGAGCAATATACCCGCCGATTTTCAACTTCATACGGTGCCCGGTTCTAGAGATAATCGAAATACAGACAGACACACAGACAGACAGACAGACAGACAGACAGAGTTTCCTGGAATTGTAGTAGGCCTAAGGATGTAAAACCTTAAAGGAATAAAACAATAAAACAAGTCCTTAAATGAATAAAACTATACAACAAAACACTGCATTGTGTCTTAAATTGTAATGTATACCGTAAATGAGTAAACATAATAAAATGATATTATAGTACATGAATAAAATGGGCTACTTAACAATAAATAAATAAATACATAAATAATAGTAAATAATAGTATACAAATATTGAGTGGCTCAGCGTGGAATGGGAGGAATATTATCGCAAGGTAAAATCTGGACTTTTCCATTTCACGAGGCGAAGCCGAGTGAACTGGAAAAGTCCAGATTTTACCGAGCGATAATATTCCTCCCATTTCACAATATAAAACCACTCAATATTTGTTTTATATAACTGACATATAGATCCTTGTCATTTGATATATTTGAACTTTTTTTTTCAATACAAAACTGGAGGAAAATGTATTTCTCTCTTCCAAACCACCCCTTCACGAAAATGTTTAAACCCAACGCTGTAGCGCTGGCTCTTTTGGAACAATACGCGCTACGCGCAACGCTGAACGCGCTCACCAGCATGCATTTGCACACAAATACCGCGTCATTAAACTGTTGAATAGTATTTCCCATTTCACATGGGCGGATAGTAAACAAATATTGAATGCTTCGAATGGTGTAGTAAAACTAGCCTCCCGAGGTGATCCATGGACATTCTATTTTCCCGAGGCGAAGCCGAGGGAAAATAGAATGCTACATGGATCACCGAGGGATGCTAGTTTTACTTCACCACAAGATAAAGCATTCAATATTTGTTTTATAACACTTCACCCACAGGTTCTGCTTGGTTTTAATATTATAAATTATTTAAATCTGAACACAGTTGCAATAAACTTCAATTTCGATACAAACGTGGTAGAAAATATTTTCCCCTCTTCCAAACTACCCCTTTCGCGAAATGTTTGAACCCAACTCTTTGGCGCGCTCTCTTTGGAACAAAACGCGCTACGTGCAACGCGCAACGCGCACACCAGCATGCATTTACACACAAATACAGCGCCGTGGAAATAGACCGCTTGCAGACGCGTTCGATAATCGACGCGCGAAGGCGCGCGACGCCATGTTGTGGGTCAAGCGCATATCTATCCATGCACATTTTGTCCCACAACATGGCGTCGCGCACCTTCGCGCGTCAATTATCGAACGCGTCTGCAAGCGGTCTATAGTACTTTGGTTGCCAATGGTATAGTACTTTGGTTGCTACGGGTATAGTTCTTTTGGCCGTGCACAGAAAGATAGCAAAAATAGAAAGTATCATGTGACTCGCTCTCGACCAATCAAGACACAGAATCTGTGGATGAGGTGTTATAATATACAAATATAACATGGTTTGAGGGTGGACAGTCGATATTCGCTCCCCGAGGTATTGGAAGTTTACAAACTAGTTTGTCAACTTCCAATACCGAGGGAGCTAATATCGGCTATCCAACCGAAATAAACCATGTTATATTTGTTTTACTATACCTCATACATATTCAGCGCCGATTTGTGTGTTTTTTTTCGTTGCAGTATGCACCTCAAACAATTGTTTTTGAAAAACTTGTCCAGTTCACCTAAAGAATCGTATTGCCGAACTTCACTAGTTCTGTTCGTTTACAATACAGTGCAGCTGTAAATACATATCTTTATTGTCCATAAATATTCTCTAGTTCGGCATCATTGAGCTCGGGAAAATAACGCGCCGTGCAACCATCTCTAGCTCGTTTGGGCGATGTTCGCGCGTGCTCACTTCACCCGTGCGACAGTTCCACGATTGCTTTGTAAAGCGCATGCGCGGTAGACTGTCGCACGGGTAACCCGTGCGACAGTCTACTACGCATGCGTATTTACCCTGTGCGTGAATCCTCGCGCGCAGGCTTGGTGAACAGCAAAAATAACATCTGGCACGTGATGGTGAATTGATCAGTGAGAGTTCGGCTCTCGATCATGAATATGTATGAGATACAGTAATACTTTTTGAGCCGCGGCGTGAATGGGAGCAATAACGAATGTCACGTGATGTGAGTTCCACCAATCAAATGACTAGGATCTGTATGTCAGTTATAAAATAAATAATAGTAAAAAACACAACAACAAACAAACAAACAAACACCCCAACAAACCCCAACAAACAAACAAACAAACACCCCAACACCCCAACAAACACCCCAACAAACAAACAAACAAATGTTGACCGATAATAATACATGTACATGTACGGTCGAACACGCGGCCCTTATAACAAGATCCCTGGGACTTCACAATCACCTTGCTACATACAACAGGTTGTACACAGTGTGCGCGCGCACGGCATCGAAGTCTGGAAGTGGAAGAGGTGCACGTGTTGACGTTGAAGTGTAACTTGTCGCGCTTCTGATTCTGGAAAGATGTAACTAACTACTAATTTGTTTAATTTTTGTGTGTGAGATACCGACTTAATCCCCAATTCCGACTTGAGTTAAGTCTAGCCCGACAGTAATCCAATGGCCAAGCGTATCTTTTTGTGTGTTAATGGCGCAAAGGCAACAATAAAGGCATATTTTCAGAGGGTTGAGAACGTGCAAACTAGAAAAAAGGATAGCTTTTTCGTTAAAATATAGAAATTGAAGATTCGTCAGCAGAGAAAAGAATCGAAAAAGTTGAAGAGCACGGTTTTATTTGGTCGACAACTTTAAAGTTTCGATAGAGGGCGGCATGAGACCACGAATTTTGTGACGTTTCAGACGAACTGGTACTCTATTAATGGATGAGTACTAAAGAATGGAAACCAGCTAATACAGGAAATGCTTCACCAAAAAAGCAGAACACAGACACAATTACAAGACATATGCAAGAGCATGAAGAGTAGTGTAGTGACGGGGAAAAACTTCTGGAAAATTTGCGGAAGAGATAAAAATGGAGGAGGCGTGGAAAATATGCGCTGGGTGGTTGATACAGTGTGGGGCCTTACCCCCTACACACAAGACAACTTGGGAGAGTGCTCAGGTCTTCGATTTGGCCCAAACGTTGCGAGACGGTGTGGTGCTCTGTCAGCTTTTGAACCACTTAAATCCGGGTGCTGTGGACTTGACACGAGACATTTGCTTGCGGCCTCAGATGTCACAGGTAGGCCTAGCTAGGATAGGATGAGCCTAGCGTTCTGTTTATAACGCTAAGACACAATAGCAAAAGTGGCATTTTTTTTCATATACGTAAAGGTTTCGGAGCAACTATAGAATGCAGGGCCACGCCGGAGCAAGGTTTTTTTATTTTGCTTGGAGGCGTGGATGGATAGGAGTAATATGCAAACCTGCAAAAAGTGCTAAGTACAGCGAATGCACTTGTCTTCTAAGCTTCTCATGAAGGATCGGAAGGGAGGGCGTGCTTGTAAATGTGTTGGGGGCACGGTACGGATCGGAGTCGTGGAGTGGCGGAGGCGCGGAGATGTGGAGTAGCAGAGTCGCGGAGACGCGGGGCACTGGAGTGGCGGAGTCGCGGAGTCGCAGAGACTCGCGCCGATAGAGGGCGCAATTCTCGGCGGAATTTTTTTGAGAACGAAGCATCTATATCCATTTTAAATGGGCGCGCAAATTAGGAAGGGAGGAGGGCGACGGGGCCCGGCACTGTCTGGAGTGGCGGAGGCGCGGAGACGTGGAGTCGCAGAGTCACGGAAACGCGGGGCACTGGAGTGGCGGAGTCGCAGGGACGCGCACCGATAGAGGGCGCAATTCTCGGCGAAATTTTTTTGAGAACGAAGCATCCATATCCATTTTAAATGGGCTCGCAAAATAGGAAGGGAGGAGGGCGACGGGGCACTGTCTGGAGTAGCGGAGGCGCGGAAACGTGGAGTCGCAGAGTCGCGGAGACCCGGGGCACTGGAGTGGCGGAGGCGCGGAGTCGCGGAGTCGCAGAGATGCGCACCGATAGAGGGCGCAATTCTCGAAGATATCGACTGCGGCTCCACGACTCCACGAGCGATTTTCGGAGGTAGGTCGACTGCGGCTCCACGCCTCCACGTAGCCCGACTGCGTCTGGCCGTACAGTACTATCGCAAGCTCTGTAGTACGGCCAGACGCCCGATGCTTCCACAGAGACTGATTTTTTTTGGCCGCCGATGTAGCGATTTTGCTACATCTTTCGATCGCGATTATCTTTTCATCCAGGACACAAATTTCCAAAGTTAAGGTTCGTAGTCGTAGAGCAACTCATACCTTTTCGAAAAAACGTTCTTTGGTCTCAATATTTTCATCCATCTGGCCACAAGACGAATTTCAGTCATCAGATTCCACAAATATCGTCCCCCATGCGATCCCCCATGCGATTTCAAAATGGCGGCCGCGCTGTAATGTATGCATTATGCGAGCGCGCTTGGGCAAGATAATGAATATGCATTATTTAGTTCATGACCTCGTGTTTGTATGGCCAGCCGCGCTGAGTGTCCTACAAATGTCATAAACTATGATGCATATTCATTACTTGCCCAAGCGCGCTCGCATAATGCATACATTACAGCGCGGCCGCCATTCTGAAATCGCATGGGGGATCGCATGGGGGACGATATTTGTGGAATCTGATGACTGAAATTCGTCTTGTGGCCAGATGGATGAAAATATTGAGACCAAAGAATGTTTTTTCGAAAAGGTATGAGTTGCTCTACGACTACGAACCTTAACTTTGGAAATTTGTGTCCTGGATGAAAAGATAATCGCGATCGAAAGATGTAGCAAAATCGCTACATCGGCGGCCAAAAAAAATCAGTCTCTGTGGAAGCATCGGGCGTCTGGCCGTACTACAGAGCTTGCGATAGTACTGTACGGCCAGAGGCAGTCGGGCTAGCCTCCACGCAGCCGTACGGAGGCGCGGATGTAGAGTAAAGTGGCCCTGCATTCTATAGTTGTACCAAGGTTTCTAATGTATTCAATATTGAACATGTTGAACATGTTGAAGTATACTCCTAGAACTATGAGGCTCCATGTTGTGGAGCCTCATAGACAACTTACCCCGCAAAATTGTTTGCCTCTACAAAACACCAACCAAGTACAAAAACGTCCATCACAACCTAGCTCTACTGAGTGGAGCGTTGAACTACGGTACCCTCCGTACAAACGCTCCATCGATTTGGCATACTTTGGTGACGGGTATACGGTCGACATGACGGTATGCATTTTGTCACAATTGCAGAATACCCCGCCATTCGATCTATCCACCTCGTAGCCGGCTGCGAGGTCACGGTTGGTTGACCTCAATAAACATTCTCAGCGCTACTTGTATGTACTATGCGTCATGCTCCATTGCACTCCCACTTCGTAACCACGTAGCCGCCAACAGGGTAGCTGGTTTGGACTTAAACAATTTTCAGCAACTCCCATTCCTTTTGTGTTACTTTGTTCTCAAATAATGGACCCCTACTCAGTATCCGCGTAGCTGGCATGGACTTGAATTGTTTCTTTTCCAGTGATTCCAACCTCGTAGCCAGAGAATTTAGGGGTGTATTTCTGAGTGGCGGGGTATTCTGCAATTATTCCTGCATTTTGTGCATGCCCTCGCGAGGATATTTCTAAAAGGCCCAAAGAAACTGATAAAGAGAATACAAATGAGAAAGACAGTAACCCTGGATAGATCCACACATTCATGACATTCCATAAGACCCCTTAAATCGTTGCAAACAACCGGTAATTTTGAAAAAAGAACAAAATAGTCTGAACTTACCGCTGAGCACAATTAAATGTGTCTGCCGAATTGTGCAGCCATTTCACTGACATGACTGATGCATAATTCATGGCGCGCGTGTGTGACGTCACCATTGAAGAAAACAAGTTGCGCTTACTCAACGACTGTTTCATGTAGTCATATGTGCCCCGCACCGTCTGACAGTGTGGGCTTTTGGCGCGGGACACATATGACTACATGAAACAGTCGTTGATTAAGCGCAACTTGTTTTTCTTCGATCGAGCAACGACGGTGACGTCACATCAGATGCCCTCATTCGGCAAGTCGGTGCAAGGTCTGAGCTTCACGGCAAACACATTGAGCTGTAAGTTTTCTGACTATTTTGCTGTTTTTTTTTTCCAAAATTTTTGCTGTTTGCGAACAATATAAGGGGTCTGATGGAATGTCATGAATGTGTAGATAAATCCAAGGTAACTGTCTCTCTCATTTGTATTCTCTTTACCGTTTTTTTTGGGTCTTTTTGTCCTCGCGTGGGTATGTACACTATCATGCTACTGTGAAGCCGCCACCAAAGTATGCCAAATCGGTGGAGCGTTTGTACGGAGGGTACCGTACATAGTTCAACGCTCCACTCAGTAGAGCTAATCACAACCAAGCTATTTCCCACAGAACCGCTGCACAGTTTGCCCCTAAACTCCGTACAATACCTCATGACATACTCACGTTATGTGCACAAAACAAACATCGGTGGATTCTGTCGATTTTAGGCAAAAATGATGAAAAATATGCCCTTTCCGCACTGAGCCAACCTGACACTTGAAACGTGCACACAGATATGATCGAACGATGATTTTCGGATTGCTCGGAGCGCGCCGCGGGGGATACGGTAGGTGCAGAATGATACTAGTATGCTCATGCGTACAAGTGCAAGCACGTACCTCCCGCGGCGCGCTCCGAGCAATCGAACCGAAAATGACCGCGATCGTTCTGTGTGCACGTTTCAAGTGTCAGGTTGGCTCAGTGCGGAAAGGGCAAATTTTTCATCATTTTGGCCTAAAAACCGACAGAATCCACCGATGTTTGTTTGGTGCACATAACGTGAGTATGTCATGAGGTATTGTACGGAGTTTAGGGGCAAACTGTGCAGCAGTTCTGCCGGAAATAGCTTGGTTGTGATGGACATTTTTGTACTTGGTTGGTGTTTTGTAAAGGCAAACAATTTTGCGGGGTAAGTTGTCTATGAGGCTCCACTACGTGGAGCCTCATGGTTCTAGGAGTAGTTGGAAGTATAGTTTAGCTCTACTGAGTGTAGCTTGAGTAACTCTAGACTAAGCCTGTTGCGGGTACCCGGTACCCGCCCGCGGAGGCCAAGAACTGGTTCCATTTTATCGGGTCGGGTACCCGTAACCGAATTTAGAAATTTCGACGCAACGTCCGAGACAAAAAAAACACAAGTACGTACATTCAAATATCACTAACAGAAGATTAACAAAGTTCAGAGTGAGTTTACCCACGATTCCAAAACTCCATTTTGCGGTTTATATTTTGTTTTCAGTTTTATTTAGACTATCTTTGATGCGTCTCCAGAAGCCCGAAAGTGGCGAAACACGATAGTATCAACCCATTGTTTGTGTTTGTAGTAAAGCTTCTTGTAGCCGCTAGCCAGGAAATCATCTTCTCTGATGCGCCGCAGATGGCGGGTAGTACCCATAACAAGTCCGTAACCTAAGATTTACAAAGTTCAAAGTGAATTACCGATCATTCACTGAAAACTCCATCTTGCGGTTTTTAGTTTGTATTCAGTTTTGTTGACTACAAAATGTATCTTTGAAGTTTGAATTGATGTGTCTCCAGAAGCACGAAAGTTGACCCATCATGTTTTTAATAAGTTTCTCGTAGCGGGCTGCCAGGAAATGATCTTCTTTGATGCACCGCAGATGGCGGAATAAACAAACGATACTAAGTGATTGGCGTTTTAATTGCAGTCACGCACAATAAAAAAAAGATGACAAAATGTAAGCCCAAGTTACTTTGCTGTGTCTGTGTGATTATTTCTTGTCCCTGACATTCCCTGTCTCATAACCTTGCTGTCCGGTGATCATCATGCCACGTTCAGGAAGTAGCCACGTTTGGTCAGATTTTGAGAAAAAGTCAAAACTGTTTGTTAATTAATTGTTTTTCTTTATCCCAATTTTTTCTGATGTACGATGTCTCAAAGCCTGAGAAAGTTTTAAGGGCATTTATAATTTCCTATGATCGAACAAAGTGTAGATAAAAAATATACCTTTAACAACAAATGATATATTGATAAATGATATTCATGAGATATGCTTATAAGGGTCTCAAATTAACACTTCCGGTAACACCGGAAGTAGGGGTCACATGACCTTGTCACACCGATTTTTATCTATAACATTTCCCTGTCTATATACCTACCAGGTTTGATATCAATCGGTCAGACAGTGCTATAGTTATAAGACTGTACAGATTGCCTCATTAAATATTCATGACGTCATAAAATCAGAACAATAAAATGCACGGTAATAAAAAAACAATATATTTTTCTTCAAATGTTGCTTCATTATAATCTGCGCTCTGTTCAAAAGCACCCCCTCACCAGCAAAGGAAGTACAGTTGGGGGTGACCGACCGACGCCATCTTGCCTGACTGCAATTCATTTGCCGCGAGGCGCGGCCACTGCGTGTAAATAGAACAAATCCCCTGGTGTACGTGCGTCACACACAAGGAACGGTGCGCGTCAACCAGCAAAATGTCCCGCCCATGGGACGTCGTTGTTAGGTGAAAGGGCACCCTCTATTGGTAGCGCACGGAGCTCATAAGGCATCAATCACATCAGATGTATAATTCATGAGATTTGATAATTAGCGTCTAAAACTACCACTTCCAGTAGAACCGGACGGGAAGGTCACGTGACCTTGCCATATCAATTTTCATCAATAACACTTCCCTGACTATATGCATACCAAGTTTGAGACCAATCGGTCCATTAGTTCAAAAGTCATAAGACTGTAAAATATGAACATTCAAATCGATGTCACGTGACCCCTGATGACGTCATGATGACGAAAAGTTTCGGCATACATCTTCAGATGATTGTTAATGACTATGCTGAGGTTTAAGTTGATCGGATTTAAAATAATTCCCAAAGTTGTTTGTAGAATAAAAACGTGTACAAAACCTATGGGGAAAAGTGGAAAAAGAAAAAGAAACTAGAAATGTGTTTGTGGACAAACACTGAGCTGTTTCGACCGTTTTATTAATGACTGCCGTAAAGGAGTTTCATCCAGGTCGAATGAACATGTACATGCGTATTCTATACAAAAAGTGTCCATCCTATGTAAAAAAAAAAAAACATTTTTCATGACGTCATGATGACGGCACACATATTTTGAAATTTTCTGTATCAATCTACGACCTAACAAACCTTTTGCAAAAAAGAATTTCGAATTAACCACGTTCCATTGATGAGATATGAGTAAAAGGTCAAAAATTGAATAATTCATATAAAATCACATGATGACATCATCGTGACGTCACTGCAATTTTTGTCTATAACACTTCCTGGAATATCTGCATACTGACATTGAACCCAATCGGACATCAGGTTCTCTGAGGTCGATCGGACCGTATTTTATATAATTTTTGCAAAATTTGAAGAAAATATTAAAATTTGAAAAATTCATAAAAATCAGACGATGACGTCATGATGACGTCACTTCAGATTTTGAATGCTTTTATCTATACCTACCTACCCACCAAGTTTCATAACGATCAGACATACCCTTATATGTGAATCACAAAATCACGTTTTTGATGATGTCATGATGACGTCACACATTTTATGAAATTTTGTGCATCTATCTTTCACCTGACAAACATGTTACAAAAAGAATTTTGAATTTACCATGCTCCATTGATGAGATTTGAGTAAAAGGTCCAAAAATTGCATAATTTATATGAAAACACATGATGACGTCATCGTGACGTCACTGCAATTTTTGTCTATAACACGTCCCGGAATACTTGCATACCAAGTTTGAACCCAATTGGACTTCCGGTTCTGTAGATATAGGGCCTTAAATAATGCACATTGAGGATGACGTCATGTGACACGTGATGACGTCATGCTTCGGCATACATCTTCAGATGGTTGTTTAAGTGTGTGCCAGGTTTGAAGTCGATCAGACTGTAATTTATATCATTTTTGCAAAATTTGAAGAAAATTTTGAAATTTAAAAAATTCATAAAAAATCAGATGATGACGTCACTTCAGATTTTGAATGCTGTTATCTATACCTACCTACCCACCAAGTTTCATAACGATCGGACATACCCGTATATGTGAATCACAAAATCACGTTTTTGATGACGTCATGATGAAATTTTGTGCATCTATCTATGACCTAACAAACCTGTTACAAAAAGAATTTCAAATTTACCACATTCCGTTTATGAGATATGAGTAAAAGGTCCAAAAATTGAATAATTTATATAAAATCTCACGATGACGTCATCATGACGTCACTGCAATTTTCGTCTATAACACGTCCCGCAATACTTGCATACCAAGTTTGAAACCAAATCGGACCTCCGGTTCTGCAGATATAGGGCATTAAAGTATGCTCTTTTAGGATGACGTCACGTGACACGTGATGACGTCACGTGACACGTGATGACGTCATGATGACGTCATAATTCGGCATACATCTTCAGATGGTGGTCTAAGTGTGTGCCAGGTTTGAAGTCGATCGGAGATGAAAAAAAGCCAAAAGTGACTTGTAGAACGAAAACATGTGTTATCCTATGAGAAAAAAAGTGGAAAAAAAAAATAACAACTAGAAATGTGTTTGTGGACAAACACTGAGCGGTTTCGACCGTTTTATTAATGACTGCCGTAACGGAGTTTCATCCAGGTCGAATGAACATGTACATGTACATGCGTATTCTATACAAAAAGTGTCCATCCTATGTTTAAAAAAAAATCTTTTTCATGACGTCATGATGACGGCACACATTTTTTGAAATTTTCTGTATCTATCTACGACCTAACAAACCTTTTGCAAAAAAGAATTTGAATTAACCTCGTTCCATTGATGAGATATGAGTAAAAGGTCCAAAAATTGAATAATTCATATAAAATCACATGATGTTGTCATCGTTACGTCACTGCAATTTTTGTATATAACACTTCCTGGAATATCTGCATACTGACATTGAACCCAATCGGACATCAGGTTCTCTGAGGTCGATCGGACCGTATTTTATATAATTTTTGCAAAATTTGAAGAAAATATTAAAATTTGAAAAATTCATAAAAAAAATCAGGCGATGACGTCATGATGACGTCACTTCAGATTTTGAATGCTTTTATCTATACCTACCTACCCACCAAGTTTCATAACGATAGGACATACCCTTATATGTGAATCACAAAATCACGTTTTTGATGATGTCGTGATGACGTCACACATTTTATGAAATTTTGTGCATCTGTCTTTCACCTGACAAACATGTTACAAAAAGAATTTTGAATTTACCATGCTCCATTGATGAGATTTGAGTAAAAGGTCCAAAAATTGCATAATTTATATAAAATCACATGATGACGTCATCGTGACGTCACTGCAATTTTTGTCTATAACACGTCCCGGAATACTTGCATACCAAGTTTGAACCCAATTGGACTTCCGGTTCTGTAGATATAGGGCCTTAAAGTATGCACTTTTAGGATGACGTCATGTGACACGTGATGACGTCACGATGACGTCATGATTCGGCATACATCTTCAGATGGTTGTATAAGTGTGTGCCAGGTTTGAAGTCGATCGGACCGTATTTTATATAATTTTTGCAAAATTTGAAGAAAATATTAAAATTTAAAAAATTCATAAAAAATCAGATGATAACGTCATGATGACGTCACTTCAGATGTGCAAAAGTGGTGTTGAGAAAAGACGTGTACAAAGTCTATGGGATTTGCCAGGGGGAAAAAAGAAGAAGAAAAAGAAAGAAATATCAGAACAAAAAGAAAGGCTTTTCCGCAATTTGCGGAAAAGCCAAAAATGAGAACAGAAACAATGCTTTTCCACTTTCAAGCGGAAAAGCAAAATATAGCGGGAAAAATGAGTGACGATTACACTGGACTAACATTACTTTACAATTCCAAACTCCAAAAGCAGAAACAAAAAAGGAAAACAAAACCCGAGTCCAAAATATTGTTACTGTTCTCTAATTAAACATGTGCAAACCAGTCCCAAAAAATAGAAAATTATTTTTAAAGCAAAATTGTCACCATTTTTTTCATACCCACAACTTTGAAACTGGGGCCGTGCAAGGAATGAACCCACGTCCCACTTCAATTCACGACGGGCACGTAACGGCATGACAAAATTGTCTCATGACGGACACGTACCACTAAAAATCCCCTCACCAATTTGTTTATTTGCATTTAAAGAATTGATACATAGAACGGTGATCATTTTATGGACGGGAAACTAACCTGTAACGTAATTTGTATATAAGCCTATTTGTAAAAGCAGCAATCACTTAAGAAAAGGCTTGGGCGAATCCAGCATTTTTGGAATCGATTCCGATTCTGTCTGGGTCTCTGGGAATGGCAATTCCATTCGGAATCGATTCCATAATTTTTGCAAAAAAAATAATATAAAAAAAAAAATTCAAAATAAATAAATAAAAAAAATAAAAAAATAAATAAAAAAAATCAATCATTAGAAAAACCCAACAAAATAAACAAAAACATTAAAACAGTGCGTGAAATTACAGTCGGACATCGGACATTTTCCGACCACTTTCATGGTTTGTCCGACCAAATGCAGATGTGCTCGGACAAAATGTCCGAGCGATTTATGTATTCTTTGTGGAGTTGTCTTTTTTAGAAGTATGAAATAAACGCTTGCACTCAAAAGTATTTTGTTGTTTATTTCCGATGATCCGGTCTGTAATACTTACCGTACGCTGAGCGGCTGCTAACTACATGTACGTGTTGTCTTATATTCACGCAATAGATGCAACGCGTTTACACCCCAATCATTACACAGTCTAGTACAGCGCGGCGTGCACAGCGATAGATTGGCATTCGTACGTATGTGCCGTTTGCCAAAAAATAGACGTGAAATCAAGTCGATAAATTGTGTTTCGATCAGCAGTCTTCGTGTTTCTTCTACAAATCAGTTAATACAACTTTTTGTACTTTTCAAGTCATTTTATGGAAATGAGCAGTGGCCGTTTGTGGAATTCCCAGTTAATTTCTATTGGGCAAAAGTGTTAAATTGGACCTGATTCAACCTCTATTCCTTGCTATAATGATTCGATCGAGCCTCTTTGGACATTCAGAACTGCAATTTCACCCAGTTTAAGTTATGTGTTCTGCAGACTTGAATCGAGTCTGTATAGTGACGAGTCGAAATATAGAGTATTATAAGGACATTGACGCGCATACATGTAATGAGAATTTAGCAAGATCAAAGTACGTTGTGTTGTGCGGTATGCTTTAAGTGCGTGATTGTTACTAAATTCTCACAACGTGGCTTACTACAGAAACGAGCGTGTGAATCAAATTTGGAACGCTAAATGGCAGATCAAAACTTGACAATGGCAGAACACTTTTGATTGTGCTCGGACATTTTGTCTGACCACTTTTTTTGTCTAATTTCACGCACTGTTAAAAACAAAACTGCTAATAGCGAGGTCATTAAGGAGTGTAATCGCTCTCTTATAGATGGTCATTTAAATATAAACGAAAGTCACGTTTTTTGGCAGGGAACACAATAAAATAAATGTTCAACACCTTTCCAATTTGTTTCCCCTGCGCAAAACATGCAAGACGATTAAAATCAGAGCTCACCTAAGTTCGGCTCTATCAACCAAAACAGTTGAAAATAGTGCGGAAAGCACCTTGAAAAACTGGCATTTTCCATAGGAATGGTCGCTTAACATAATGTTGTTTTCTCTTAGTTCCATATTTTGTTATGTATGATCAAAATTTTATTTGGCAGCATAATAATCATATCGGAATACATAGGACTTCTCCACATGATTTCATTTTTGATGGTCACGTAATCACGGCATGGGTCACTGGTAAACGATTTACCAGTACATTAGCGATCGATCGCCAAGTACCAGCCACTTCATGTCATTCATAAAAACATGATTTTCTACTACGCAGCTCTCATTCGTGTACGGACCCTGGAAACATTTGATGTCGATGCGACTTGACTTTACCGCTCTTGGACTTTTGAATGTAGCTTCAGAAGTTGGGACTTGTCAATGAATCTCTATACATACATGTACCTACGAAATTTACAGGAATATTTTGAATATTTTAATTAATTTGTCCCGATCTTTTGCTGATCCACCAGTGACCAGTCTGACTATTTTACAAGATTGTGTCGGTCATAGCATCATTCGTGAATTGCGATCGCACAATCAAAATGTATAAAATCAAACCACGCCCCTTGCGGCATGATGTGCACATAAAACATCACGTGATGGGGTCGTGGAAAGAGGAAAACGAGACCAACTTGCTGATCAAATGACAGTATACACGGGCCCTCAGCACGTGCTCATCTACAAAGGAAATTTCCTGAGATGCATTGATGAGAAATATAGCTGGATTGTCAAAACACGTACATGTGTGCCAAATATTTTCCCCTCGCTTACGCTCGTCTGGTGTTTTTTTTTTACAGCGGTTTTAGGTATGAAATGCTTTTATGGGAAAGATTTTTCACCTCGTGTGCATGTGGAACTTTGCTGTTCATATTTCCCATATTTAATCCAGGGATTTTTTTTTCAAAAATGCTGGCGATTCATATTCACTTGCCGGTTGTTTCAGAACAACGTAAGTGTAGGACTGTATTGGTTTTGATGGGGAAGGACAATTAAAATAATCCGAGACAAACTCATTTTTTTAAATGGATTTTACAAAAACCTTTTCAAATTTTTGTGAGCTGCATACCGTTTCCAGTCGCTGTGAAAAATTCCTGTGATGATAGGAAACCTGATTTGCACAGACAAGTGAAATGTTACGTCAAAGAAAAAAATATTTCGTGAGAAAATGTGTAGCAGCAGGCAGGCCACATCAACAAAAAATGCCGTTCCGACGTGGCGGTGCCGGCTGCCTTTGTGTTACACAAATAAAATAGCTCACTTTGTGATATTTAATATGCCGTGGAGCTTGTTGTTAGAGGACAGCTTCATCAGAGAGTTGTACTATCAGTTTGTCGTTGACACACTGCATACTTTTAAAACTGTAAAGGGCCTGTTTTGTTAAAGAATCAGATGTTCTTTGAAGGGCGTTTGAGTTGGCCGGTCTACAAAATCGTCCCGTGAAGACTGGAATCGGCTACATCAGGGAATCGATTCCTCAAAAAAGTGGAATCGCGATTCCGAATTCAGAGTTGATTCTGTTCGATTCAGGGGTGGATTCGCCCAAGCCTATTTAAGAACTAAGATGTATTTTATCGATCATGTTCTGATGTCCGGAAAACGGCCTAGTTCCCTTTACTATAGCATGCAAATTGAATGTACCCAAGATCAGTACCCATCTATCAGTGCAGTGAAAATTGACAGACGCCCTCAGTTGACATCTGGGTATAAACATGACGCATACACGAAAGTACGTGGTACTTCTTTTCCTTGAATCCTGGCGCGTTGTGTGTATCGTTTTGTATTGTTATTTTAACATTCATATCGATATATCATACCGATGTCTTATAAAAATATCGCGATACGGATATATATATCAATACATTGTATATCGTTTCAGCCCTATCCAAAAACCACATGCAAAACAAAACGTGTGGGAAAATTTGTCAATCGTTTTTACCCCTCAGCCGAGAGGCTCGAGGGGTATTGTCATCGCCTAGGGCGTCCGTCCGCCCTGACCATACCTCACATGTGGGGTGATTTTCTTTAATGGACATCACCTCACAATGTGAAATCTATAGAAAAACATCACCCCGGATGTGAAATCTTTAGAAAAAGGGATAAAAGGACTACATGTACAATGCCATCACCGCGGTTGTCTCATCCGCCCGGTTGTCCGTCCGGGCAGCTTAGTTTCTGGATGATAACTTGACTTAGAAATGAGATTTTGGTGTCTAACTTTGGTTGGGGGTTGCCCTTGCAAGGGCGGATCCAGGGGGGGGGCCAAAGGGGGCCATGGCCCCCCCCCCCCCCCAAAACGAAAACAATTTTTTTTTTTTTTTGTGACATCGCAATAAAGGCAGGCAATGAGTACACCACCATCTTTTCCTCAAAAAAACCATTGGTTAAAGTGGTCAGAAATTGCCTCAGATCGCACCACAGAGCATCTAGAATCCAAAAAATTTTCGGGGCCCTTAAGCGGGCCCCGAACCCCACGCCGTAATTTTTTGACCCACTTTTTGGGGGGACCACAATTTTTTTTTGGCCCCCCCGAAAATTGTGTTCTGGATCTGCCCTTGTGCCCTTGGGTACAGGCAAGTTGGGATTGGTTTGGGGGTCGAAAGGTCAAAGGTCAAGGTCACCGTGGTGAGTTAAAGGTAAATGGTTTCCGGATGATAACTTGAGTTGGAAATGAGATTTTGGTGTCTAACTTAGGTAGGGGTTGCCTCTTGGTACAGGCATGTTGGGATAGGTTCTGGGGTCAAAGGTCAAGGTTTGCATTAAAGGTTAATGGTTTCCGGATGATACATGTAACTTGACTCTGGCTGAGGGGTTTCAACAGCAACGCTGTTATTTATTTTTTTACTACACTAACCCTAGGTATTTTTGTGACTCTATGGCTGGTATGTGTGTATAGTCAGCACTGAATATTCTGGATGCACACTCAGTCATAGAACCCAGCATCCCCTATGAGGTCTGCAGTACTTTCCTAGAATCCCCACTGATTGCTGGCATGATACTTTTGAGAATTAATATACTGAGAAAAGGTCTTGGTGTCAGCAGATGATATGCCTGGCTTGAATGTTGGGATTGTTGAAGTGCAATGAGCTGTTGATCATAAGGTACATGTATGCATTAAGCATACTTCATACCTCTGGCATGTCTGGTGCCTGAAATAGTTTTCTGTCTTACCTTTATTCAATCAAAGCCAAATAGCATAGTTTTTTTTTATTGTATCATGATGCCTTATGGAATTCCAATATGGCTATTAATTATCAATGTATGAATTCCCAGCCATTATCACTGGCTTACATGTACATGTAGTTGTAATTTTTAAGATGTGACCTCGGATAAAAACAAGACACGTTTATGAGTCTGTAAAGATTAAACGCTGATTGCAATCACATCCTGGTGGTTAGTTTCCCTTACATGTAAATGCAATAAGGAAGAAGGAAATAATACTTTACAAAATCCTGACAAAATTTCATCGTGCATAACACATGTATATGCATAGGGGCTGTGCACTTTAAAATAATTTAGTATTTGAATATTCAGACTTGGATTTGATTAGATATTTGAATATTCAAAAAATGCTGATCAAGCTTTCCTTGTGCGAGCCTACATTGCTGCAACAGTGGAAATTAAATGGGACACTGATTGGGATTTGCTTGCCTTAATTCTTTTAAACATTAAAGGTAGAGTACATCATTTGTCATTTGTGCATTTTTTTTTTTTAAATTTGAAGCAACAAAAGTGCTCAAAATCTAAAGAAGGGTGCTTAACAACTAATATGATGAAGTTTCAACTCTGTGAATGCTAAACGTTCCGAGAAAACAATATTCTAGGGTCTTGATTTCAATTCAAAAGTTGCCGAGTCATGTTTTGAATTGCTTCCGAAATCAGCGTCTGGGACACGTTCTCATTCAGTCAGTTGCAGCTACATTGTGTACGCGATGTCACGCATTGAACTTAGGAATAGAAGCAACTGTGCGCCTGTGCATCATGTCAACGCTTGCGCGAACTCATTCTCAGCTTCGCCTTATTAATAACAAACTGCTGCAAATGATGTACTCTACCTTTAAGAACATCGTTAACTTAAAATGTTTAGAGGTAGCTGACCAGCGGATACCGGTACTGGACAGATTTTGATGATGGAAATTAAAGCTGCTATTCCTCACTTAAATCAGACTGTCAACAAAAATGTGGCATTTGGCAGACAATAGAACCACGCAAGAGGGACACTAAGAGGGACATTCAAATGCATTGCCTAGAGTATTGGACACTCACGCGTGCACATTCGGAATAAAAGTAGTCCTACATGTACATACACGTATACATGTATACATTTACTTTCTCGCTTGCTATGTACAAATGAAATACGTATTCATGTACAATGTATGCACGCAGTGTGTCCCTCTGACTGGGGCTGTTGAGAGTGATCGTAAAGCACCATCTACTGTTTGTGCACAGAGACCATGCATGTACTGTATTGTACCGTAAGTTCATGTACATGTACATTGTCAAAGAGTGAACGATCCACATGTGTAACCTACATACGTGTACAAACGTGTATGTTATTTTTGGGAAGTCGTTTAAATATAAAAATGCTTTTTCTGAATATGTGCCACAGGATCCTTGCATGACTGCACATGTACAGTTATGACGGTATTCTTTGTGACACTGATGCTGAGGTTGTATACCGGTACGTGTGGGTCGTGCATGGTCATTGTCACAAATGGCTGATGAAGACACAAATGGTGGATGAAGATACAAATGGTGGATGAAGACATTTGGAGATGGAGCAGTCACATGCCATGAGCATAGCAGTGGACAGCACATTGGATCTTGTACTGTAGGATCAAGTTAAACAATAATTTGCAAGCAGGAGGGGATATTTTTGGGAACGTTATCACATCTGTTCTTTATTGTGTATGCACACTGGGAAAAAAACCCTGGAAATGCATTGGAAAGCCATCCTCATTCACAGAAAATAACGTATAGAGGAATTTCGAATGAGCACCTTCTGCGCAGTTCTGTATCTGTATCTGTATATTATAGTTGGTAAAGCATCCCAGGGGAAACATCACACCAACTTAGAGAGAAGACAATGAGAAGAAATTACAGTTTTCCGCATTGAAACCGAGGCTCTCGGTGGCACACATTCTGCATGCGCTATTCGTTACAACAGGCAGGTAGGTCGGTCCTCTCATATAAGACGTTTGCCTTTCTGTAAATCTTGCGAATTTTTTAGTGGTGGTGGCATGTAATAAATCCATAGTTGATAGCATAAATCTAACGAGTATGTCACTGCCATGCTATTAAAGAATATACCATATTGTTGACCAATTTTTTGTTCTTCGACGCACTATTTTGTGTAGTATATTGGCCATGTCGGCATACTCAGGGAACCTGAAGATTACGCGTGGTCACTGTAGGCCAAAGTTCAGAAACTAGACCAATTTTTGTGGCTCCTCAAATTATTCTGAAATATTATTGCTGTTTCGTAGTTTTATGAGTTTAGGTTGCTCAGCTGTTTTTGATAGACTGGTAGAATATTGGAAAGAAGACAGTGCCATCTGCAATTAGATTCCAGGTTTTGCAGATGTGATTAAATGGAGGCTCTACATGTACCTCTAGTATGTTTACATCTTTAACGATTGAAGAAATTAGCTAAGAGTGGTGCATTGATATAGAAAAATCCATGTGAGAAACTTTACTTGACATCATTGTCATTTTAAAACAGTTTTTGAAAATTACCTGAATGGATTTTTTTATTCATTACACAATAGCTT
>NW_024037076.1:14302589-14349549 GCF_015706575.1 Patiria miniata | reverse complement strand
GAAAACGTTGAAGTTTTGGGGGCATTTTGTAAAAAATCAAAAAGTTGTCTTTTCTCACTGGATACTGAATGTAATGAGTTGAACTCTTCAGAAAATTCAATTCTGGCCTCTAGGCACCTCGTGTGAACTTTTGAGCAAATTTGGTCAACTTGGATTTTTGGGTGAAAAACTGACTTTTTCGATGATGCCGGCTATGGAAAACGTTGAAGTTTTGGGGGCATTTTGTAAAAAATCAAAAAGTTGTCTTTTCTCACTGGATACTGAATGTAATGATTGAACTCTTCAGAAATTCAATTCTGGCCTCTAGGCACCTCGTGTAAACTTTTGAGCAAATTTGGTCAACTTTGATTTTTGGGTGAAAAACTGACTTTTTCGATGATGCCGGCTATGGAAAACGTTGAAGTTTTGGGGGCATTTTAAAAAAATCAAAAAGTTGTCTTTTCTCACTGGATACTGAATGTAATGAGTTGAACTCTTCAGGGAATTCAATTCTGGCCTCTAGGCACCTCTGTGAACTTTTGAGCAATTTTCGTCACTTTGATTTTTGGGTGAAAAACTGACTTTTTCGATGATGCCGGCTATGGAAAACGTTGAAGTTTTGGGGGCATTTTGTAAAAAAATCAAAAAGTTGTCTTTTCTCACTGGATACTGAATGTAATGAGTTGAACTCTTCAGAAATTCAATTCTGGCCTCTAGGCACCTCGTGTGAACTTTTGAGCAATTTTGTCAACTTTGATTTTTGGGTGAAAAACTGACTTTTTCGATGATGCCGGCTATGGAAAACGTTGAAGTTTTGGGGGCATTTTGTAAAAAATCAAAAAGTTGTCTTTTCTCACTGGATACTGAATGTAATGAGTTGAACTCTTCAGAAAATTCAATTCTGGCCTCTAGGCATCTCGTGTGAACTTTTGAGCAAATTTGGTCAAGTTGGATTTTTGGGTGAAAAACTGACTTTTTCGATGATACCGGCTATGGAAAACGTTGAAGTTTTGGGGCATTTTGTAAAAAATCAAAAGTTGTCTTTTCTCACTGGATACTGAATGTAATGAGTTGAACTCTTCAGAAAATTCAATTCTGGCCTCTAGGCACCTCGTGTGAACTTTTGAGCAAATTTGGTCAAGTTGGATTTTTGGGTGAAAAACTGACTTTTTCGATGATGCCGGCTATGGAAAACGTTGAAGTTTTGGGGGCATTTTGTAAAAAATCAAAAAGTTGTCTTTTCTCACTGGATACTGAATGTAATGAGTTGAACTCTTCAGAAAATTCAATTCTGGCCTCTAGGCACCTCGTGTGAACTTTTGAGCAAATTTGGTCAAGTTGGATTTTTGGGTGAAAAACTGACTTTTTCGATGATGCCGGCTATGGAAAACGTTGAAGTTTTGGGGGCATTTTGTAAAAAATCAAAAAGTTGTCTTTTCTCACTGGATACTGAATGTAATGAGTTGAACTCTTCAGAAAATTCAATTCTGGCCTCTAGGCACCTCGTGTGAACTTTTGAGCAATTTTCGTCACTTTGATTTTTGGGTGGAAAACTGACTTTTTCGATGATGCCGGCTATGGAAAACGTTGAAGTTTTGAGGGCATTTTGTAAAAAATCAAAAAGTTGTCTTTTCTCACTGGATACTGAATGTAATGAGTTGAACTCTTCAGAAAATTCATTCTGGCCTCTAGGCACCTCGTGTGAACTTTTGAGCAATTTTGTCAACTTTGATTTTTGGGTTGAAAACTGACTTTTTTTTTTGATGATGCCGGCTATGGAAAACGTTGAAGTTTTGGGGGCATTTTGTAAAAATCAAAAAGTTTTCTTTTCTCACTGGATACTGAATGTAATGAGTTGAACTCTTCAGGGAATTCACTTCTGGCCTCTAGGCACCTCGTGTGAACTTTTGAGCAATTTGGTCAATTTGATTTTTGGGTGAAAAACTGACTTTTTCGATGATGCCGGCTATGGAAAACGTTGAAGTTTTGGGGCATTTTGTAAAAAATCAAAAAAGTTGTCTTTTCTCACTGGATACTGATTGTAATGAGTTGAACTCTTCAGGGAAATTCATTTCTGGCCTCTAGGCACCTCGTGTGAACTTTTGAGCAAATTTGGTCAAGTTGGATTTTTGGGTGAAAACTGACTTTTTCGATGATGCCGGCTATGGAAAACGTTGAAGTTTTGGGGGCATTTTGTAAAAATCAAAAAAAGTTGTCTTTTCTCACTGGATACTGAATGTAATGAGTTGAACTCTTCAGAAAATTCAATTCTGGCCTCTAGGCACCTCGTGTGAACTTTTGAGCAATTTGGTCAAGTTTGATTTTTGGGTGAAAAACTGACTTTTTCGATGATGCCGGCTATGGAAAACGTTGAAGTTTTGGGGGCATTTTGTAAAAAATCAAAAGTTGTCTTTTCTCACTGGATACTGAATGTAATGAGTTGAACTCTTCAGGGAAATTCAATTCTGGCCTCTAGCACCTCGTGTGAACTTTTGAGCAATTTTCGTCAACTTTGATTTTTGGGTGAAAAACTGACTTTTTCGATGATGCCGGCTATGAAAACGTTGAAGTTTTGGGGCATTTTGTAAAAAATCAAAAAAGTTGTCTTTTCTCACTGGATACTGAATGTAATGAGTTGAACTCTTCAGAAAATTCAATTCTGGCCTCTAGGCACCTCGTGTGAACTTTTGAGCAATTTTTGTCACTTTGATTTTTGGGTGAAAAACTGACTTTTTCGATGATGCCGGCTATGGAAAACGTTGAAGTTTTGGGGGCATTTTGTAAAAAATCAAAAAGTTTTCTTTTCTCACTGGATACTGAATGTAATGAGTTGAACTCTTCAGAAAATTCAATTCTGGCCTCTAGGCACCTCGTGTGAACTTTTGAGCAATTTTCGTCAACTTTGATTTTTGGGTGAAAAACTGACTTTTTCGATGATGCCGGCTATGGAAAACGTTGAAGTTTTGGGGGCATTTTGTAAAAAAATCAAAAAGTTGTCTTTTCACACTGGATACTGATTGTAATGAGTTGAACTCTTCAGGGAATTCATTTCTGGCCTCTAGGCACCTCGTGTGAACTTTTGAGCAAATTTGGTCAAGTTGGATTTTTGGGTGAAAAACTGACTTTTTCGATGATGCCGGCTATGGAAAACGTTGAAGTTTTGGGGGCATTTTGTAAAAAAATCAAAAAGTTTGTCTTTTCTCACTGGATACTGAATGTAATGAGTTGAACTCTTCAGAAAATTCAATTCTGGCCTCTAGGCACCTCGTGTGAACTTTTGAGCAATTTGGTCAAGTTTTGATTTTTGGGTGAAAAACTGACTTTTTCGATGATGCCGGCTATGGAAAACGTTGAAGTTTTGGGGGCATTTTGTAAAAAATCAAAAAGTTGTCTTTTCTCACTGGATACTGAATGTAATGAGTTGAACTCTTCAGGAATTCAATTCTGGCTGGCCTCTAGGCACCTCGTGTGAACTTTTGAGCAATTTTCGTCAACTTTGATTTTTGGGTGAAAACTGACTTTTTCGATGATGCCGGCTATGGAAAACGTTGAAGTTTTGGGGGCATTTTGTAAAAAATCAAAAAGTTGTCTTTTCTCACTGGATACTGAATGTAATGAGTTGAACTCTTCAGAAATTCAATTCTGGCCTCTAGGCACCTCGTGTGAACTTTTTGAGCAAATTTGTCAAGTTGGATTTTTGGGCAAAACTGACTTTTTCGATGATGCCGGCTATGGAAAACGTTGAAGTTTTGGGGGGCATTTTGTAAAAAATCAAAAAGTTGTCTTTTCTCACTGGATACTGAATGTAATGAGTTGAACTCTTCAGGGAATTCAATTCTGGCCTCTAGGCACCTCATGTGAACTTTTGAGCAATTTTCGTCACTTTTGATTTTTGGGTGAAAAACTGACTTTTTCGATGATGCCGGCTATGGAAAACGTTGAAGTTTTGGGGGCATTTTGTAAAAAATCAAAAGTTGTCTTTTCTCACTGGATACTGAATGTAATGAGTTGAACTCTTCAGAAAATTCAATTCTGGCCTCTAGGCACCTAGTGTGAACTTTTGAGCAATTTCGTCAATTTGATTTTTGGGTGAAAAACTGACTTTTTCGATGATGCCGGCTATGGAAAACGTTGAAGTTTTGGGGGCATTTTGTAAAAAATCAAAAAGTTGTCTTTTCTCACTGGATACTGAATGTAATGAGTTGAACTCTTCAGAAAATTCAATTCTGGCCTCTAGGCACCTCGTGTGAACTTTTGAGCAATTTTGGTCAACTTTGATTTTTGGGTGAAAAACTGACTTTTTCGATGATGCCCGGCTATGGAAAACGTTGAAGTTTTGGGGGCATTTTGTAAAAATCAAAAAGTTGTCTTTTCTCACTGGATACTGAATGTAATGAGTTGAACTCTTCAAAATTCAATTCTGGCCTCTAGGCATCTCGTGTGAACTTTTGAGCAAATTTGGTCAGTTTGATTTTTGGGTGAAAACTGACTTTTTCGATGATGCCGGCTATGAAAACGTTGAAGTTTTGGGGGCATTTTGTAAAAATCAAAAAGTTGTCTTTTCTCACTGGATACTGATGTAATGAGTTGAACTCTTCAGAAAATTCAATTCTGGCCTCTAGGCACCTCGTGTGAACTTTTGAGCAAATTTTGTCAAGTTGGATTTTTGGGTGAAAAACTGACTTTTTCGATGATGCCGGCTATGGAAAACGTTGAAGTTTTGGGGGCATTTTGTAAAAAATCAAAAAGTTGTCTTTTCTCACTGGATACTGAATGTAATGAGTTGAACTCTTCAGGGAATTCAACTCTGGCCTCTAGGCACCCTCGTGTGAACTTTTGAGCAATTTGGTCACTTTGATTTTTGGGTGAAAAACTGACTTTTTCGATGATGCCGGCTATGGAAAACGTTGAAGTTTTGGGGGCATTTTGTAAAAAATCTAAAAGTTGTCTTTTCTCACTGGATACTGAATGTAATGAGTTGAACTCTTCAGAAAATTCAATTCTGGCCTCTAGGCACCTCGTGTGAACTTTTGAGCAAATTTGGTTAACTTTGATTTTTGGGTGAAAAAGTGACTTTTTTCGATGATGCCGGCTATGGAAAACGTTGAAGTTTTGGGGGCATTTTGTAAAAATCAAAAAGTTGTCTTTTCTCACTGGATACTGAATGTAATGAGTTGAACTCTTCAGAAAATTCAATTCTGGGCCTCTAGGCACCTCGTGTGAACTTTTGAGCAAATTTGGTCAACTTTGATTTTTGGGTGAAAAACTGACTTTTTCGATGATGCCGGCTATGGAAACGTTGAAGTTTTGGGGGCATTTTGTAAAAATCAAAAAGTTGTCTTTTCTCACTGGATACTGAATGTAATGAGTTGAACTCTTCAGAAAATTCAATTCTGGCCTCTAGGCACCTCGTGTGAACTTTTGAGCAATTTTTCGTCAACTTTGATTTTTGGGTGAAAAACTGACTTTTTTGATGATGCCGGCTATGGAAAACGTTGAAGTTTTGGGGGCATTTTGTAAAAAATCAAAAGTTTTCTTTTCTCACTGGATACTGAATGTAATGAGTTGAACTCTTCAGAAAATTCAATTCTGGCCTCTAGGCACCTCGTGTGAACTTTTGAGCAATTTTCTTCAACTTTGATTTTTGGGTGAAAAACTGACTTTTTCGATGATGCCGGCTATGGAAAACGTTGAAGTTTTGGGGGCATTTTGTAAAAAATCAAAAAGTTGTCTTTTCTCACTGGATACTGAATGTAATGAGTTGAACTCTTCAGAATTCAATTCTGGCCTCTAGGCACCTCGTGTGAACTTTTGAGCAATTTTGGTCACTTTGATTTTTGGGTGAAAAACTGACTTTTTCGATGATGCCGGCTATGGAAAACGTTGAAGTTTTGGGGGCATTTTGTAAAAAATCAAAAAGTTGTCTTTTCTCACTGGATACTGAATGTAATGAGTTGAACTCTTCAGGGGATTCAATTCTGGCCTCTAGGCACCTAGTGTGAACTTTTGAGCAATTTACGTCAACTTTGATTTTTGGGTGAAAAACTGACTTTTTCGATGATGCCGGCTATGGAAAACGTTGAAGTTTTGGGGGCATTTTGTAAAAAAATCAAAAAGTTGTCTTTTCTCACTGGATACTGAATGTAATGAGTTGAACTCTTCAGAAATTCAATTCTGGCCTCTAGGCACCTCGTGTGAACTTTTGAGCAATTTTGTCAACTTTTGATTTTGGGTGAAAAACTGACTTTTTCGATGATGCCGGCTATGGAAAACGTTGAAGTTTTGGGGGCATTTTTGTAAAAAATCAAAAAGTTGTCTTTTCTCACTGGATACTGAATGTAATGAGTTGAACTCTTCAGGGATTCAACTCTGGCCTCTAGGCACCTAGTGTGAACTTTTGAGCAATTTTACGTTAACTTTGATTTTTGGGTGAAAAACTGACTTTTTCGATGATGCCGGCTATGGAAAACGTTGAAGTTTTGGGGCATTTTGTAAAAAATCAAAAAGTTGTCTTTTCTCACTGGATACTGAATGTAATGAGTTGAACTCTTCAGGGATTCAACTCTGGCCTCTAGGCACCTATGTGAACTTTTGAGCAATTTACGTCAACTTTGATTTTTGGGTGAAAAACTGACTTTTTCGATGATGCCGGCTATGGAAACGTTGAAGTTTTGGGGGCATTTTGTAAAAAATCAAAAAGTTGTCTTTTCTCACTGGATACTGAATGTAATGAGTTGAACTCTTCAGAAAATTCAATTCTGGCCTCTAGGCACCTCGTGTGAACTTTTGAGCAATTTTCGTCAACTTTGATTTTGGGTGAAAAACTGACTTTTTCGATGATGCCGGCTATGGAAAACGTTGAAGTTTTGAGGGCATTTTGTAAAAAATCAAAAAGTTGTCTTTTCTCACTGGATACTGAATGTAATGAGTTGAACTCTTCAGAAAATTCAATTCTGGCCTCTAGGCACCTTGTGTGAACTTTTGAGCAATTTTCGTCAACTTTGATTTTTGGGTGAAAACTGACTTTTTCGATGATGCCGGCTATGGAAAACGTTGAAGTTTTGGGGGCATTTTGTAAAAAATGAAAAAGTTGTCTTTTCTCACTGGATACTGAATGTAATGAGTTGAACTCTTCAGAAATTCAATTCTGGCCTCTAGGCACCTCGTGTGAACTTTTGAGCAATTTTCGTCAACTTTGATTTTTGGGTGAAAACTGACTTTTTCGATGATGCCGGCTATGGAAAACGTTGAAGTTTTGGGGGCATTTTGTAAAAAATCAAAAGTTGTCTTTTCTCACTGATACTGAATGTAATGAGTTGAACTCTTCAGAAAATTCTATTCTGGCCTCTAGGCACCTCGTGTGAACTTTTGAGCAATTTTTGTCAACTTTGATTTTTGGGTGAAAAACTGACTTTTTCGATGATGCCGGCTATGGAAAACGTTGAAGTTTTTGGGGGCATTTTGTAAAAATCAAAAAGTTGTCTTTTCTCACTGGATACTGAATGTAATGAGTTGAACTCTTCAGAAATTCAATTCTGGCCTCTAGGCACCTCGTGTGAACTTTTGAGCAATTTTCGTCAAGTTTGATTTTTGGGTGAAAAACTGACTTTTTCGATGATGCCGGCTATGGAAAACGTTGAAGTTTTGGGGGCATTTTGTAAAAAATCAAAAAGTTGTCTTTTCTCACTGGATACTGAATGTAATGAGTTGAACTCTTCAGAAAATTCAATTCTGGCCTCTAGGCACCTTGTGTGAACTTTTGAGCAAATTTGGTCAGTTTGATTTTTGGGTGAAAAACTGACTTTTTCGATGATGCCGGCTATGGAAAACGTTGAAGTTTTGGGGGCATTTTGTAAAAAATCAAAAAGTTGTCTTTTCTCACTGGATACTGAATGTAATGAGTTGAACTCTTCAGAAAATTCAATTCTGGCCTCTAGGCACCTCGTGTGAACTTTTGAGCAAGGTTCGTCAACTTGATTTTTGGGTGAAAAACTGACTTTTTCGATGATGCCGGCTATGGAAAACGTTGAAGTTTTGGGGGCATTTTGTAAAAAATCAAAAAGTTGTCTTTTCTCACTGGATACTGAATGTAATGAGTTGAACTCTTCAGGGAATTCAATTCTGGCCTCTAGGCACCTTGTGTGAACTTTTGAGCAAATTTGGTCAAGTTTGATTTTTGGGTGAAAAACTGACTTTTTCGATGATGCCGGCTATGGAAAACGTTGAAGTTTTGGGGCATTTTGTAAAAAATCAAAAAGTTGTCTTTTCTCACTGGATACTGAATGTAATGAGTTGAACTTTTCAGGGAATTCAATTCTGGCCTCTAGGCACCTCGTGTGAACTTTGAGCAAATTTGGTCAAGTTGATTTTTGGGTGAAAAACTGACTTTTTCGATGATGCCGGCTATGGAAAACGTTGAAGTTTTGGGGGCATTTTGTAAAAAAATCAAAAGTTGTCTTTCTCACTGGATACTGAATGTAATGAGTTGAACTCTTCAGAAAATTCAATTCTGGCCTCTAGGCACCTCGTGTGACATTTTGAGCAATTTGGTCAACTTTGATTTTTGGGTGAAAAACTGACTTTTTCGATGATGCCGGCTATGGAAAACGTTGAAGTTTTGGGGGCATTTTGTAAAAAATCAAAAAGTTGTCTTTTCTCACTGGATACTGAATGTAATGAGTTGAACTCTTCAGAAAATTCAATTCTGGCCTCTAGGCACCTCGTGTGAACTTTTGAGCAATTTTCGTCAACTTTGATTTTTGGGTGAAAAATGACTTTTTCGATGATGCCGGCTATGGAAAACGTTGAAGTTTTGGGGGCATTTTGTAAAAAATCAAAAAGTTGTCTTTTCTCACTGGATACTGAATGTAATGAGTTGAACTCTTCAGAAAATTCAATTCTGCTGGCCTCTAGGCACCTCGTGTGAACTTTTGAGCAAATTTGGTCAAGTTTGATTTTGGGTGAAAAATGACTTTTTCGATGATGCCGGCTATGGAAAACGTTGAAGTTTTGGGGGCATTTTGTAAAAAATCAAAAAGTTGTCTTTTCTCACTGGATACTGAATGTAATGAGTTGAACTCTTCAGAAAATTCAATTCTGGCCTCTAGGCACCTCGTGTGAACTTTTGAGCAATTTTCGTCAACTTTGATTTTTGGGTGAAAAACTGACTTTTTCGATGATGCCGGCTATGGAAAACGTTGAAGTTTTGAGGGCATTTTGTAAAAAATCAAAAAGTTGTCTTTTCTCACTGGATACTGAATGTAATGAGTTGAACTCTTCAGAAAATTCAATCTGGCCTCTAGGCACCTCGTGTGAACTTTTGAGCAATTTTCGTCAACTTTGATTTTGGGTGGAAAACTGACTTTTTCGATGATGCCGGCTATGGAAAACGTTGAAGTTTTGGGGCATTTTGTAAAAAATCAAAAAGTTGTCTTTTCTCACTGGATACTGAATGTAATGAGTTGAACTCTTCAGGAATTCAATTCTGGCCTCTAGGCACCTCGTGTGAACTTTTGAGCAAATTTGGTCAAGTTTGATTTTTGGTGGAAAAAGTGACTTTTTCGATGATGCCGGCTATGGAAAACGTTGAAGTTTTGGGGGCATTTTGTAAAAAATCAAAAAGTTGTCTTTTCTCACTGGATACTGAATGTAATGAGTTGAACTCTTCAGAAAATTCAATTCTGGCCTCTAGGCACCTCGTGTGAACTTTTGAGCAAATTTGGTCAAGTTGGATTTTTGGGTGAAAAACTGACTTTTTCGATGATGCCGGCTATGGAAAACGTTGAAGTTTTGGGGGCATTTTGTAAAAAATCAAAAAGTTGTCTTTTCTCACTGGATACTGAATGTAATGAGTTGAACTCTTCAGAAAATTCAATTCTGGCCTCTAGGCACCTCGTGTGAACTTTTGAGCAAATTTGGTCAAGTTGATTTTTGGGTGAAAAAACTGACTTTTTCGATGATGCCGGCTATGGAAAACGTTGAAGTTTTGGGGGCATTTTGTAAAAATCAAAAGTTGTCTTTTCTCACTGGATACTGAATGTAATGAGTTGAACTCTTCAGAAATTCAATTCTGGCCTCTAGGCACCTCGTGTGAACTTTTTGAGCAATTTTCGTCAACTTTGATTTTTGGGTGAAAAACTGACTTTTTTGATGATGCCGGCTATGGAAAACGTTGAAGTTTTGGGGGCATTTTTGTAAAAAATCAAAAAGTTGTCTTTTCTCACTGGATACTGAATGTAATGAGTTGAACTCTTCAGAAATTCAATTCTGGCCTCTAGGCACCTCGTGTGAACTTTTGAGCAATTTTCGTCAACTTTGATTTTTGGGTGAAAAACTGACTTTTTCGATGATGCCGGCTATGGAAAACGTTGAAGTTTTGGGGCATTTTGTAAAAAATGAAAAAGTTGTCTTTTCTCACTGGATACTGAATGTAATGAGTTGAACTCTCTCTGGGAATTCACTCTGGCCTCTAGGCACCTCGTGTGAACTTTTGAGCAAGTTTGTCACTTTGATTTTTGGGTGAAAAACTGACTTTTTCGATGATGCCGGCTATGGAAAACGTTGAAGTTTTGGGGGCATTTTGTAAAAATCAAAAAGTTGTCTTTTCTCACTGGATACTGAATGTAATGAGTTGAACTCTGCAGAAAATTCAATTCTGGCCTCTAGGCTCCTCGTGTGAACTTTTAAGCAAATTTGGTTAAGTTTGATTTTTGGGTGAAAAAGTGACTTTTTCGATGATGCCGGCTATGGAAAACGTTGAAGTTTTGGGGGCATTTTGTAAAAAATGAAAAAGTTGTCTTTTCTCACTGGATACTGAATGTAATGAGTTGAACTCTTCAGAAAATCAATTCTGGCCTCTAGGCACCTCGTGTGAACTTTTGAGCAAATTTTCGTCAAGTTTGATTTTTGGGTGAAAAATGACTTTTTCGATGATGCCGGCTATGGAAAACGTTGAAGTTTTGGGGGCATTTTGTAAAAAAATCAAAAGTTGTCTTTTCTCACTGGATACTGAATGTAATGAGTTGAACTCTTCAGAAAATTCAATTCTGGCCTCTAGGCACCTCGTGTGAACTTTTGAGCAATTTTCGTCAACTTTGATTTTTGGGTGAAAACTGACTTTTTTGATGATGCCGGCTATGGAAAACGTTGAAGTTTTGGGGGCATTTTGTAAAAAATCAAAAAGTTGTCTTTTCTCACTGGATACTGAATGTAATGAGTTGAACTCTTCAGAAAATTCAATTCTGGCCTCTAGGCACCTCGTGTGAACTTTTGAGCAATTTTCTTCAACTTTGATTTTTGGGTGAAAAAAATGACTTTTTCGATGATGCCGGCTATGGAAAACGTTGAAGTTTTGGGGGCATTTTGTAAAAAATCAAAAAGTTGTCTTTTCTCACTGGATACTGAATGTAATGAGTTGAACTCTTCAGGGAATTCAATTCTGGCCTCTAGGCACCTCGTGTGAACTTTTGAGCAATTTTCGTCACTTTGATTTTTGGGTGAAAAACTGACTTTTTCGATGATGCCGGCTATGGAAAACGTTGAAGTTTTGGGGGCATTTTGTAAAAATCTAAAAGTTGTCTTTTCTCACTGGATACTGAATGTAATGAGTTGAACTCTTCAGATTCAATTCTGGCCTCTAGGCACCTCGTGTGAACTTTTGAGCAATTTACGTTAACTTTGATTTTTGGGTGAAAAACTGACTTTTTCGATGATGCCGGCTATGGAAAACGTTGAAGTTTTGGGGGCATTTTGTAAAAAATGAAAGTTGTCTTTTCTCACTGGATACTGAATGTAATGAGTTGAACTCATCAGGGATTCAACTCTGGCCTCTAGGCACCTCGTGTGAACTTTTGAGCAATTTACGTTAACTTTGATTTTTGGGTGAAAAACTGACTTTTTCGATGATGCCGGCTATGGAAAACGTTGAAGTTTTTGGGGGCATTTTGTAAAAAATCAAAAGTTGTCTTTTTCTCACTGGATACTGAATGTAATGAGTTGAACTCTTCAGGGGATTCAATTCTGGCCTCTAGGCACCTAGTGTGAACTTTTGAGCAATTTCGTTAACTTTGATTTTTGGGTGAAAAAACTGACTTTTTCGATGATGCCGGCTATGGAAAACGTTGAAGTTTTGGGGCATTTTGTAAAAAATCAAAAAGTTGTCTTTTCTCACTGGATACTGAATGTAATGAGTTGAACTCTTCAGAAAATTCAATTCTGGCCTCTAGGCACCTCGTGTGAACTTTTGAGCAATTTTCGTCAACTTTGATTTTTGGGTGAAAAACTGATTTTTTCGATGATGCCGGCTATGGAAAACGTTGAAGTTTTGGGGCATTTTGTAAAAAATCAAAAAGTTGTCTTTTCTCACTGGATACTGAATGTAATGAGTTGAACTCTTCAGAAAATTCAATTCTGGCCTCTAGGCACCTCGTGTGAACTTTTGAGCAATTTTCGTCAACTTTGATTTTTGGGTGAAAAAGTGACTTTTTCGATGATGCCGGCTATGGAAACGTTGAAGTTTTGGGGCATTTTGTAAAAAAATCAAAAAGTTGTCTTCTCACTGGATACTGAATGTAATGAGTTGAACTCTTCAGAAATTCAATTCTGGCCTCTAGGCACCTCGTGTGAACTTTTGAGCAATTTTCGTCAACTTTGATTTTTGGGTGAAAAACTGACTTTTTCGATGATGCCGGCTATGGAAAACGTTGAAGTTTTGGGGGCATTTTGTAAAAAAATCAAAAAGTTGTCTTTTCTCACTGGATACTGAATGTAATGAGTTGAACTCTTCAGAAAATTCAATTCTGGCCTCTAGGCACCTCGTGTGAACTTTTAAGCAAATTTGGTCAAGTTTGATTTTGGGTGAAAAACTGACTTTTTCGATGATGCCGGCTATGGAAAACGTTGAAGTTTGATTGTTTGGTAAAAAATGAAAAAGTTGTCTTTTCTCACTGGATACTGAATGTAATGAGTTGAACTCTTCAGAAAATTCAATCTGGCCTCTAGGCACCTCGTGTGAACTTTTGAGCAAGTTTGGTCACTTTCGATTTTTGGGTGAAAAACTGACTTTTTCGATGATGCCGGCTATGGAAAACGTTGAAGTTTTGGGGCATTTTGTAAAAAATCAAAAAGTTGTCTTTTCTCACTGGATACTGAATGTAATGAGTTGAACTCTTCAGGGATTCAACTCTGGCTCTGGCCTCTAGGCACCTCGTGTGAACTTTTGAGCAATTTACGTAACTTTGATTTTTGGGTGAAAAACTGACTTTTTCGATGATGCCGGCTATGGAAAACGTTGAAGTTTTGGGGGCATTTTGTAAAAATCAAAAGTTGTCTTTTCTCACTGGATACTGAATGTAATGAGTTGAACTCTTCAGAAAATTCAATTCTGGCCTCTAGGCACCTCGTGTGAACTTTTGAGCAATTTTCGTCAACTTTGATTTTTGGGTGAAAAACTGTCTTTTTCGATGATGCCGGCTATGGAAAACGTTGAAGTTTTGGGGGCATTTTGTAAAAAATCAAAAAGTTGTCTTTTCTCACTGGATACTGAATGTAATGAGTTGAACTCTTCAGAAAATTCAATTCTGGCCTCTAGGCACCTCGTGTGAACTTTGAGCAAATTTGGTCAAGTTGATTTTTGGGTGAAAAATGACTTTTTCGATGATGCCGGCTATGGAAAAACGTTGAAGTTTTGGGGGCATTTTGTAAAAAATCAAAAAGTGTCTTTTCTCACTGGATACTGAATGTAATGAGTTGAACTCTTCAGAAATTCAATTCTGGCCTCTAGGCACCTCGTGTGAACTTTTGAGCAATTTTCGTCAACTTTGATTTTTGGTGGAAAACTGACTTTTTCGATGATGCCGGCTATGGAAAACGTTGAAGTTTTGGGGGCATTTTGTAAAAAATTCAAAAAGTTGTCTTTCTCTACTGGATACTGAATGTAATGAGTTGAACTTTTCAGAAATTCAATTCTGGCCTCTAGGCACCTCGTGTGAACTTTTGAGCAATTTTCGTTCAACTTTGATTTTTGGGTGAAAAACTGACTTTTTCGATGATGCCGGCTATGGAAAACGTTGAAGTTTTGGGGGCATTTTGTAAAAAATGAAAAAGTTGTTTTTCTCACTGGATACTGAATGTAATGAGTTGAACTCTTCAGGGAATTCAACTCTGGCCTCTAGGCACCTCGTGTGAACTTTTGAGCAATTTGTCACTTTGATTTTTGGGTGAAAAACTGACTTTTTCGATGATGCCGGCTATGGAAAACGTTGAAGTTTTGGGGCATTTTGTAAAAAATCAAAAAGTTGTCTTTTCTCACTGGATACTGAATGTAATGAGTTGAACTCTTCAGGGATTCAACTCTGGCCTCTAGCACCTCGTGTGAACTTTTGAGCAATTTACGTTAACTTTGATTTTTGGTGAAAAACTGACTTTTTCGATGATGCCGGCTATGGAAAACGTTGAAGTTTTGGGGGCATTTTGTAAAAAATCAAAAAGTTGTCTTTTCTCACTGGATACTGAATGTAATGAGTTGAACTCTTCTGCAGAAAATTCAATTCTGGCCTCTAGGCACCTCGTGTGAACTTTTGAGCAAATTTGTTAAGTTTGATTTTTGGGTGAAAAACTGACTTTTTCGATGATGCCGGCTATGGAAAACGTTGAAGTTTTGGGGGCATTTTGTAAAAAATCAAAAAAGTTGTCTTTTCTCACTGGATACTGAATGTAATGAGTTGAACTCTTCAGGGAATTCAATTCTGGCCTCTAGGCACCTGTGTGAACTTTTGAGCAATTTCGTCAACTTTGATTTTTGGGTGAAAAACTGACTTTTTTCGATGATGCCGGCTATGGAAAACGTTGAAGTTTTGGGGCATTTTGTAAAAAATCAAAAAGTTGTCTTTTCTCACTGGATACTGAATGTAATGAGTTGAACTTCAGTGAATCAGTTCAACTCTGGCCTCTAGGCACCTCGTGTGAACTTTTGAGCAATTTACGTTAACTTTGATTTTTGGGTGAAAAACTGACTTTTTCGATGATGCCGGCTATGGAAAACGTTGAAGTTTTGGGGGCATTTTGTAAAAAATCAAAAAGTTGTCTTTTCTCACTGGATACTGAATGTAATGAGTTGAACTCTTCAGAAAATTCAATTCTGGCCTCTAGGCACCTCGTGTGAACTTTTGAGCAATTTTCGTCAACTTTGATTTTTGGGTGAAAAACTGACTTTTTCGATGATGCCGGCTATGGAAAACGTTGAAGTTTTGGGGGCATTTTGTAAAAAATCAAAAAGTTGTCTTTTCTCACTGGATACTGAATGTAATGAGTTGAACTCTTCAGAAAATTCAATTCTGGCCTCTAGGCACCTTGTGTGAACTTTTGAGCAATTTTCGTCAACTTTGATTTTTGGGTGAAAAACTGACTTTTTCGATGATGCCGGCTATGGAAAACGTTGAAGTTTTGGGGGCATTTTGTAAAAAATGAAAAAGTTGTCTTTTCTCACTGGATACTGAATGTAATGAGTTGAACTCTTCAGAAATTCAATTCTGGCCTCTAGGCACCTCGTGTGAACTTTTGAGCAATTTTCGTCAACTTTGATTTTTGGGTGAAAACTGACTTTTTCGATGATGCCGGCTATGGAAAACGTTGAAGTTTTGGGGGCATTTTGTAAAAAATCAAAAGTTGTCTTTTCTCACTGGATACTGAATGTAATGAGTTGAACTCTTCAGAAAATTCAATTCTGGCCTCTAGGCACCTCGTGTGAACTTTTAGCAATTTTAAGTTTTTTTTGATTTTTGGGTGAAAAACTGACTTTTCGATGATGCCGGCTATGGAAAACGTTGAAGTTTTGGGGCATTTTGTAAAAAATCAAAAAGTTGTCTTTTCTCACTGGATACTGAATGTAATGAGTTGAACTCTTCAGGAAATTCAATTCTGGCCTCTAGGCACCTCGTGTGAACTTTTGAGCAATTTTACGTAAACTTTGATTTTTGGGTGAAAAACTGACTTTTTCGATGATGCCGGCTATGGAAAACGTTGAAGTTTTGAGGGCATTTTGTAAAAAAATCAAAAAGTTGTCTTTTCTCACTGGATAGGTACTGAATGTAATGAGTTGAACTCCTCAGGGAATTCAACTCTGGCCTCTAGGCACCCTCGTGTGAACTTTTGAGCAATTTGGTCACTTTGATTTTTGGGTGAAAAACTGACTTTTTCGATGATGCCGGCTATGGAAAACGTTGAAGTTTTGGGGGCATTTGTAAAAAATCAAAAGTTGTCTTTTCTCACTGGATACTGAATGTAATGAGTTGAACTCTTCAGAAATTCAATTCTGGCCTCTAGGCACCTCGTGTGAACTTTTGAGCAATTACGTCAACTTTGATTTTTGGGTGAAAAACTGATTTTTTCGATGATGCCGGCTATGGAAAACGTTGAAGTTTTGGGGGCATTTTGTAAAAAATCAAAAAGTTGTCTTTTCTCACTGGATACTGAATGTAATGAGTTGAACTCTTCAGAAAATTCAATTCTGGCCTCTAGGCACCTCGTGTGAACTTTTGAGCAATTTTCGTCAACTTTGATTTTGGGTGAAAAACTGACTTTTTCGATGATGCCGGCTATGGAAAACGTTGAAGTTTTGGGGCATTTGTAAAAAATCAAAAAGTTGTCTTTTCTCACTGGATACTGAATGTAATGAGTTGAACTCTTCAGAAAATTCAATTCTGGCCTCTAGGCACCTCGTGTGAACTTTTGAGCAATTTGGTCAACTTTGATTTTTGGGTGAAAAACTGACTTTTTCGATGATGCCGGCTATGGAAAACGTTGAAGTTTTGGGGCATTTTGTAAAAAATCAAAAAGTTGTCTTTTCTCACTGGATACTGAATGTAATGAGTTGAACTCTTCAGGGGATTCAACTCTGGCCTCTAGGCACCTAGTGTGAACTTTTGAGCAATTTACGTCAACTTTGATTTTGGGTGAAAAACTGACTTTTTCGATGATGCCGGCTATGGAAAACGTTGAAGTTTTGGGGGCATTTTGTAAAAAATCAAAAAGTTGTCTTTTCTCACTGGATACTGAATGTAATGAGTTGAACTCTTCAGAAAATTCAATTCTGGCCTCTAGGCACCTCGTGTGAACTTTTGAGCAATTTTCGTCAACTTTGATTTTTTGGTGAAAAACTGACTTTTTCGATGATGCCGGCTATGGAAAACGTTGAAGTTTTGGGGCATTTTGTAAAAAATCAAAAAGTTGTCTTTTCTCACTGGATACTGAATGTAATGAGTTGAACTCTTCAGAAAATTCAATTCTGGGCCTCTAGGCACCTCGTGTGAACTTTTGAGCAAATTTGGTCAACTTTGATTTTTGGGTGAAAAACTGACTTTTTCGATGATGCCGGCTATGGAAAACGTTGAAGTTTTTGGGGCATTTTGTAAAAAATCAAAAAGTTGTCTTTTCTCACTGGATACTGAATGTAATGAGTTGAACTCTTCAGGAATTCAATTCTGGCCTCTAGGCACCTCGTGTGAACTTTTGAGCAATTTTCGTCAACTTTGATTTTTGGGTGAAAAACTGACTTTTTTCGATGATGCCGGCTATGGAAAACGTTGAAGTTTTGAGGGTATTTTGTAAAAATCAAAAAGTTGTCTTTTCTCACTGGATACTGAATGTAATGAGTTGAACTCCTCAGGAATTCAATTCTGGCCTCTAGGCACCTCGTGTGAACTTTTGAGCAATTTGGTCACTTTGATTTTTGGGTGAAAAACTGACTTTTTCGATGATGCCGGCTATGGAAACGTTGAAGTTTTGGGGGCATTTTGTAAAAAATCAAAAAGTTGTCTTTCTCACTGATACTGAATGTAATGAGTTGAACTCTTCAGGGAATTCAACTCTGGCCTCTAGGCACCTAGTGTGAACTTTTGAGCAATTTTCGTTAACTTTGATTTTTGGGTGAAAAACTACTGCCTTTTCGATGATGCCGGCTATGGAAAACGTTGAAGTTTTGGGCATTTTGTAAAAAATCAAAAAGTTGTCTTTCTCACTGGATACTGAATGTAATGAGTTGAACTCTTCAGAAAATTCAATTCTGGCCTCTAGGCACCTCGTGTGAACTTTTGAGCAATTTTCGTCAACTTTGATTTTTGGGTGAAAAACTGACTTTTTCGATGATGCCGGCTATGGAAACGTTGAAGTTTTGGGGGCATTTTGTAAAAAATCAAAAAGTTGTCTTTTCTCACTGGATACTGAATGTAATGAGTTGAACTCTTCAGAAAATTCAATTCTGGCCTCTAGGCACCTCGTGTGAACTTTTGAGCAATTTGGTCACTTTGATTTTTGGGTGAAAAACTGACTTTTTCGATGATGCCGGCTATGGAAAACGTTGAAGTTTTGGGGGCATTTTGTAAAAATCAAAAAAATGTCTTTTCTCACTGGATACTGAATGTAATGAGTTGAACTCTTCAGGGGATTCAATTCTGGCCTCTAGGCACCTAGTGTGAACTTTTGAGCAATTTACGTTAACTTTGATTTTTGGGTGAAAAACTGACTTTTTCGATGATGCCGGCTATGGAAAACGTTGAAGTTTTGGGGGCATTTTGTAAAAAATCAAAAGTTGTCTTTTCTCACTGGATACTGAATGTAATGAGTTGAACTCTTCAGAAAATTCATTCTGGCCTCTAGGCACCTCGTGTGAACTTTTGAGCAATTTTCATCAACTTTGATTTTTGGGTGAAAAACTGACTTTTTCGATGATGATGCCGGCTATGGAAAACGTTGAAGTTTTGAGGGCATTTTGTAAAAAATCAAAAAGTTGTCTTTTTCTCACTGGATACTGAATGTAATGAGTTGAACTCATCAGGGGATTCAACTCTGGCCTCTAGGCACCTAGTGTGAACTTTTGAGCAATTTACGTTAACTTTGATTTTTGGGTGAAAAACTGACTTTTTCGATGATGCCGGCTATGGAAAACGTTGAAGTTTTGGGGCATTTTGTAAAAAATCAAAAAGTTGTCTTTTCTCACTGGATACTGAATGTAATGAGTTGAACTCTTCAGAAAATTCAATCTGGCCTCTAGGCACCTCGTGTGAACTTTGAGCAATTTTCGTCAACTTTGATTTTTGGGTGAAAAACTGATTTTTTCGATGATGCCGCTATGGAAAACGTTGAAGTTTTGGGGGCATTTTGTAAAAAATCAAAAAGTTGTCTTTTCTCACTGGATACTGAATGTAATGAGTTGAACTCTTCAGAATTTCAATTCTGGCCTCTAGGCACCTCGTGTGAACTTTTGAGCAATATTCGTCAACTTTGATTTTGGGTGAAAACTGACTTTTTCGATGATGCCGGCTATGGAAAACATTGAAGTTTTGGGGCATTTTGTAAAAAATCAAAAAGTTGTCTTTTCTCTCACTGGATACTGAATGTAATGAGTTGAACTCTTCAGAAATTCAATTCTGGCCTCTAGGCACCTCGTGTGAACTTTTGAGCAATTTTCGTCAACTTTGATTTTTGGGTGAAAAAACTGTCTTTTTCGATGATGCCGGCTATGGAAAACGTTGAAGTTTTGGGGACATTTTGTAAAAAATCAAAAAGTTGTCTTCACTGGATACTGAATGTAATGAGTTGAACTCTTCAGAAAATTCAATTCTGGCCTCTAGGCACCTCGTGTGAACTTTTGAGCAAGTTTGGTCAACTTTGATTTTTGGGTGAAAAACTGACTTTTTCGATGATGCCGGCTATGGAAAACGTTGAAGTTTTGGGGGCATTTTGTAAAAAATCAAAAGTTGTCTTTTCTCACTGGATACTGAATGTAATGAGTTGAACTCATCAGGGGATTCAACTCTGGCCTCTAGGCACCTCGTGTGAACTTTTGAGCAATTTTCGTTAACTTTGATTTTTGGGTGAAAAACTGACTTTTTCGATGATGCCGGCTATGGAAAACGTTGAAGTTTTGGGGGCATTTTGTAAAAAATCAAAAAGTTGTCTTTTCTCACTGGATACTGAATGTAATGAGTTGAACTCTTCAGAAAATTCAATTCTGGCCTCTAGGCACCTCGTGTGAACTTTTGAGCAATTTTCGTCAACTTTGATTTTTTGGGTGAAAAACTGACTTTTCGATGATGCCGGCTATGGAAAACGTTGAAGTTTTGGGGGCATTTTGTAAAAAATCAAAAAGTTGTCTTTTCTCACTGGATACTGAATGTAATGAGTTGAACTCTTCAGAAAATTCAATTCTGGCCTCTAGGCACCTCGTGTGAACTTTTGAGCAAGTTTGGTCACTTTGATTTTTGGGTGAAAAACTGACTTTTTCGATGATGCCGGCTATGGAAAACGTTGAAGTTTTGAGGGCATTTTGTAAAAAATCAAAAGTTGTCTTTTCTCACTGGATACTGAATGTAATGAGTTGAACTCTTCAGAAATTCAATTCTGGCCTCTAGGCACCTCGTGTGAACTTTTGAGCAATTTTCGTCAACTTTGATTTTTGGGGTGAAAAACTGTCTTTCGATGATGCCGGCTATGGAAAACGTTGAAGTTTTGGGGGCATTTTGTAAAAAATCAAAAAGTTGTCTTTTCTCACTGGATACTGAATGTAATGAGTTGAACTCTTCAGAAAATTCAATTCTGGCCTCTAGGCACCTCGTGTGAACTTTTGAGCAAGTTTGGTCACTTTGATTTTTGGGTGAAAAACTGACTTTTTCGATGATGCCGGCTATGGAAAACGTTGAAGTTTTGAGGGCATTTTGTAAAAAATCAAAAAGTTGTCTTTTCTCACTGGATACTGAATGTAATGAGTTGAACTCTTCAGGGGATTCAATTCTGGCCTCTAGGCACCTCGTGTGAACTTTTGAGCAATTTACGTAACTTTGATTTTTGGGTGAAAAACTGACTTTTTCGATGATGCCGGCTATGGAAAACGTTGAAGTTTTGGGGGCATTTTGTAAAAAATCAAAAGTTGTCTTTCTCACTGGATACTGAATGTAATGAGTTGAACTCTTCAGAAAATTCAATTCTGGCCTCTAGGCACCTCGTGTGAACTTTTGAGCAATTTTCGTCAACTTTGATTTTTGGGTGAAAACTGTCTTTTTCGATGATGCCGGCTATGGAAAACGTTGAAGTTTTGAGGGCATTTTGTAAAAAATCAAAAAAGTTGTCTTTTCTCACTGGATACTGAATGTAATGAGTTGAACTCTTCAGGGAATTCAACTCTGGCCTCTAGGCACCTCGTGTGAACTTTTGAGCAATTTACGTCAACTTTGATTTTGGGTGAAAAACTGACTTTTTCGATGATGCCGGGCTATGGAAAACGTTGAAGTTTTGGGGCATTTTGTAAAAAATCAAAAAGTTGTCTTTTCTCACTGGATACTGAATGTAATGAGTTGAACTCTTCAGAAAATTCAATTCTGGCCTCTAGGCACCTCGTGTGAACTTTTGAGCAATTTTCGTCAACTTTGATTTTTGGGTGAAAAACTGTCTTTTTCGATGATGCCGGCTATGGAAAACGTTGAAGTTTTGGGGGCATTTTGTAAAAAATCAAAAAGTTGTCTTTTCTCACTGGATACTGAATGTAATGAGTTGAACTCTTCAGAAAATTCAATTCTGGCCTCTAGGCACCTCGTGTGAACTTTTGAGCATTTTCGTCAACTTTGATTTTTGGGTGAAAAACTGACTTTTTCGATGATGCCGGCTATGGAAAACGTTGAAGTTTTGGGGCATTTTGTAAAAAATGAAAAGTTGTCTTTTCTCACTGGATACTGAATGTAATGAGTTGAACTCTTCAGAAAATTCAATTCTGGCCTCTAGGCACCTCGTGTGAACTTTTGAGCAAATTTCGTCAACTTTGATTTTTGGGTGAAAAACTGACTTTTTCGATGATGCCGGCTATGGAAAACGTTGAAGTTTTGGGGGCATTTTGTAAAAAATCAAAAAGTTGTCTTTTCTCACTGGATACTGAATGTAATGAGTTGAACTCTTCAGAAAATTCAATTCTGGCCTCTAGGCACCTCGTGTGAACTTTTGAGCAATTTTGTCAACTTTGATTTTTGGGTGAAAAACTGACTTTTTCGATGATGCCGGCTATGGAAAACGTTGAAGTTTTGGGGGCATTTTGTAAAAAATCAAAAAGTTGTCTTTTCTCACTGGATACTGAATGTAATGAGTTGAACTCTTCAGATTCAATTCTGGCCTCTAGGCACCTCGTGTGAACTTTTGAGCAATTTTCGTCAACTTTGATTTTTGGGTGAAAAACTGACTTTTTTCGATGATGCCGGCTATGGAAAACGTTGAAGTTTTGAGGCATTTTGTAAAAAATCAAAAAGTTGTCTTTTCTCACTGGATACTGAATGTAATGAGTTGAACTCTTCAGAAAATTCAATTCTGGCCTCTAGGCACCTCGTGTGAACTTTTGAGCAATTTTGGTCACTTTGATTTTGGGGTGAAAAACTGACTTTTTCGATGATGCCGGCTATGGAAAACGTTGAAGTTTGGGGGCATTTTGTAAAAAATCAAAAAGTTGTCTTTTCTCACTGGATACTGAATGTAATGAGTTGAACTCTTCAGGGGATTCAACTCTGGCCTCTAGGCACCTCGTGTGAACTTTTGAGGCAATTTACGTTAACTTTGATTTTTGGTGAAAACTGATTTTTTCGATGATGCCGGCTATGGAAAACGTTGAAGTTTGGGGCATTTTGTAAAAAATCAAAAAGTTGTCTTTTCTCACTGGATACTGAATGTAATGAGTTGAACTCTTCAGAAATTCAATTCTGGCCTCTAGGCACCTCGTGTGAACTTTTGAGCAATTTTCGTCAACTTTGATTTTTGGGTGAAAAACTGACTTTTTCGATGATGCCGGCTATGGAAAACGTTGAAGTTTTGGGGGGCATTTTGTAAAAAATGAAAAGTTGTCTTTTCTCACTGGATACTGAATGTAATGAGTTGAACTCTTCAGAAAATTCAATTCTGGCCTCTAGGCACCTCGTGTGAACTTTTGAGCAAGTTTTCGTCACTTTGATTTTTGGGTGAAAAACTGACTTTTTCGATGATGCCGGCTATGGAAAACGTTGAAGTTTTGGCGGCATTTTGTAAAAAATCAAAAAGTTGTCTTTTCTCACTGGATACTGAATGTAATGAGTTGAACTCTTCAGGGGATTCAACTCTGGCCTCTAGGCACCTCGTGTGAACTTTTGAGCAATTTCGTCAACTTTGATTTTTGGGTGAAAAACTGACTTTTTCGATGATGCCGGCTATGGAAAACGTTGAAGTTTTGGGGGCATTTTGTAAAAAATCAAAAAGTTGTCTTTTCTCACTGGATACTGAATGTAATGAGTTGAACTCTTCAGAAAATTCAATTCTGGCCTCTAGGCACCTCGTGTGAACTTTTGAGCAATTTTCGTCAACTTTGATTTTTGGGTGAAAAACTGACTTTTTCGATGATGCCGGCTATGGAAAACGTTGAAGTTTTGGGGCATTTTGTAAAAAATCAAAAGTTGTCTTTTCTCACTGGATACTGAATGTAATGAGTTGAACTCTTCAGAAAATTCAATTCTGGCCTCTAGGCACCTCGTGTGAACTTTTGAGCAAATTGGTCAACTTTGATTTTTGGGTGAAAAACTGACTTTTTCGATGATGCCGGCTATGGAAAACGTTGAAGTTTTGGGGGCATTTTGTAAAAAATCAAAAAGTTGTCTTTTCTCACTGGATACTGAATGTAATGAGTTGAACTCTTCAGGAAATTCATTCTGGCCTCTAGGCACCTCGTGTGAACTTTTGAGCAATTTTCGTCAACTTGATTTTTGGGTGAAAAACTGACTTTTTCGATGATGCCGGCTATGGAAAACGTTGAAGTTTTGGGGGCATTTTGTAAAAAATGAAAAAGTTGTCTTTTCTCACTGGATACTGAATGTAATGAGTTGAACTCCTCAGGGAATTCAATTCTGGCCTCTAGGCACCTCGTGTGAACTTTGAGCAAGTTTGGTCACTTTGATTTTTGGGTGGAAAACTGACTTTTTCGATGATGCCGGCTATGGAAAACGTTGAAGTTTTGGGGGCATTTTGTAAAAAATCAAAAAGTTGTCTTTTCTCACTGGATACTGAATGTAATGAGTTGAACTCTTCAGGGATTTCAATTCTGGCCTCTAGGCACCTCGTGTGAACTTTTGAGCAATTTTCGTTCACTTTGATTTTTGGGTGAAAAACTGACTTTTTCGATGATGCTGGCTATGGAAAACGTTGAAGTTTTGGGGGCATTTTGTAAAAAATCAAAAAGTTGTCTTTTCTCACTGGATACTGAATGTAATGAGTTGAACTCTTCAGAAAATTCAATTCTGGCCTCTAGGCACCTCGTGTGAACTTTTGAGCAATTTTCGGTCAACTTTGATTTTTGGGGTGAAAAACTGTCTTTTTCGATGATGCCGGCTATGGAAAACGTTGAAGTTTTGGGGCATTTTGTAAAAAATCAAAAAGTTGTCTTTTCTCACTGGATACTGAATGTAATGAGTTGAACTCTTCAGAAAATTCAATTCTGGCCTCTAGGCACCTCGTGTGAACTTTTGAGCAAGTTTCGTCACTTTGATTTTTGGTGAAAAACTGACTTTTTCGATGATGCCGGCTATGGAAAACGTTGAAGTTTTGGGGGCATTTTGTAAAAAATCAAAAATGTCTTTTCTCACTGGATACTGAATGTAATGAGTTGAACTCATCAGGGATTTCAACTCTGGCCTCTAGGCACCTCGTGTGATTTTTTGAGCAATTTACGTCAACTTTGATTTTTGGGTGAAAAACTGACTTTTTCGATGATGCCGGCTATGGAAAACGTTGAAGTTTTGGGCATTTTGTAAAAAATCAAAAAGTTGTCTTTTCTCACTGGATACTGAATGTAATGAGTTGAACTCTTCAGAAAATTCAATTCTGGCCTCTAGGCACCTCGGTGAACTTTTGAGCAATTTTCGTCAACTTTGATTTTTGGGTGAAAAACTGACTTTTTCGATGATGCCGGCTATGGAAAACGTTGAAGTTTTGGGGGCATTTTGTAAAAAATCAAAAAGTTGTCTTTTCTCACTGGATACTGAATGTAATGAGTTGAACTCATCAGGGATTCAACTCTGGCCTCTAGGCACCTAGTGTGAACTTTTGAGCAATTTACGTTAACTTTGATTTTTGGGTGAAAAACTGACTTTTTCGATGATGCCGGCTGTGGAAACGTTGAAGTTTTTGGGGGCATTTTGTAAAAAATCAAAAAGTTGTCTTTTCTCACTGGATACTGAATGTAATGAGTTGAACTCTTCAGAAAATTCAATTCTGGCCTCTAGCACCTCGTGTGAACTTTTGAGCAATTTCGTCAACTTTGATTTTTGGGTGAAAAACTGATTTTTTCGATGATGCCGGCTATGGAAAACGTTGAAGTTTTGGGGGCATTTTGTAAAAAATCAAAAAGTTGTCTTTTCTCACTGGATACTGAATGTAATGAGTTGAACTCTTCAGAAATTCAATTCTGGCCTCTAGGCACCTCGTGTGAACTTTTGAGCAATTTTCGTCAACTTTGATTTTTGGGTGAAAAACTGACTTTTTCGATGATGCCGGCTATGGAAAACATTGAAGTTTTGGGGGCATTTTGTAAAAATCAAAAAGTTGTCTTTTCTCACTGGATACTGAATGTAATGAGTTGAACTCTTCAGAAAATTCAATTCTGGCCTCTAGGCACCTCGTGTGAACTTTTGAGCAATTTTCGTCAACTTTGATTTTTGGGTGAAAAACTGTCTTTTTCGATGATGCCGGCTATGGAAACGTTGAAGTTTTGGGACATTTTGTAAAAAATCAAAAAGTTGTCTTTTCTCACTGGATACTGAATGTAATGAGTTGAACTCTTCAGAAAATTCAATTCTGGCCTCTAGGCACCTTGTGTGAACTTTTGAGCAAGTTTGGTCAACTTTCGATTTTTGGGTGAAAAACTGACTTTTTCGATGATGCCGGCTATGGAAAACGTTGAAGTTTGGGGGCATTTTGTAAAAAATCAAAAAGTTGTCTTTTCTCACTGGATACTGAATGTAATGAGTTGAACTCTTCAGAAAATTCAATTCTGGCCTCTAGGCACCTCGTGTGAACTTTTGAGCAATTTTCGTCAACTTTGATTTTTGGGTGAAAAACTGACTTTTTCGATGATGCCGGGGCTATGGAAAACGTTGAAGTTTTGGGGGCATTTTGTAAAAAATCAAAAAGTTGTCTTTTCTCACTGGATACTGAATGTAATGAGTTGAACTCTTCAGGGAATTCAACTCTGGCTTATAGGCACCTCGTGTGAACTTTTGAGCAATTTGGTCACTTTCGATTTTGGGGTGAAAAACTGACTTTTTCGATGATGCCGGCTATGGAAAACGTTGAAGTTTTGGGGGCATTTTGTAAAAAATCAAAAAGTTGTCTTTTCTCACTGGATACTGAATGTAATGAGTTGAACTCTTCAGGGAATTCAATCTGGCCTCTAGGCACCTAGTGTGAACTTTTGAGCAATTTACGTTAACTTTGATTTTTGGGTGAAAAACTGACTTTTTCGATGATGCCGGCTATGGAAAACGTTGAAGTTTTGGGGGCATTTTGTAAAAAATCAAAAAGTTGTCTTTTCTCACTGGATACTGAATGTAATGAGTTGAACTCTTCAGAAAATTCAATTCTGGCCTCTAGGCACCTTGTGTGAACTTTTGAGCAATTTTCGTCAACTTTGATTTTTGGGTGAAAAACTGACTTTTTCGATGATGCCGGCTATGGAAAACGTTGAAGTTTTGGGGGCATTTTGTAAAAAATCAAAAAGTTGTCTTTTCTCACTGGATACTGAATGTAATGAGTTGAACTCTTCAGAAAATTCAATTCTGGCCTCTAGGCACCTCGTGTGTGAACTTTTGAGCAATTTCGTCAACTTTGATTTTTGGGTGAAAAACTGACTTTTTTCGATGATGCCGGCTATGGAAACGTTGAAGTTTTGGGGGCATTTTGTAAAAAATCAAAAAGTTGTCTTTTCTCACTGGATACTGAATGTAATGAGTTGAACTCTTCAGAAAATTCAATTCTGGCCTCTAGGCACCTCGTGTGAACTTTTGAGCAATATTCGTCAACTTTGATTTTTGGTGAAAAACTGACTTTTTCGATGATGCCGGCTATGGAAAACGTTGAAGTTTTGGGGGCATTTTGTAAAAAATCAAAAAGTTGTCTTTTCTCACTGGATACTGAATGTAATGAGTTGAACTCTTCAGAAAATTCAATTCTGGCCTCTAGGCACCTCGTGTGAACTTTTGAGCAATTTTCGTCAACTTTGATTTTTGGGTGAAAAACTGACTTTTTCGATGATGCCGGCTATGGAAAACGTTGAAGTTTTGCGGACATTTTGTAAAAAATCAAAAGTTGTCTTTTCTCACTGGATACTGAATGTAATGAGTTGAACTCTTCAGAAAATTCAATTCTGGCCTCTAGGCACCTCGTGTGAACTTTTGAGCAAATTTCGTCACTTTGATTTTTGGGTGTGAAAACTGACTTTTTCGATGATGCCGGCTATGGAAAACGTTGAAGTTTGAGGTATTTTGTAAAAAATCAAAAAGTTGTCTTTCTCACTGGATACTGAATGTAATGAGTTGAACTCTCAGGGAATTCAACTCTGGCTTATAGGCACCTCGTGTGAACTTTTGAGCAAATTTGTTCACTTTGATTTTTGGGTGAAAAACTGACTTTTTCGATGATGCCGGCTATGGAAAACGTTGAAGTTTTGGGGCATTTTGTAAAAAATCAAAAGTTGTCTTTTCTCACTGGATACTGAATGTAATGAGTTGAACTCTTCAGGGGATTCAATTCTGGCCTCTAGGCACCTCGTGTGAACTTTTGAGCAATTTTCGTCAACGTTGATTTTTGGGTGAAAAACTGACTTTTTCGATGATGCCGGCTATGGAAAACGTTGAAGTTTTGGGGGCATTTTGTAAAAAATCAAAAAGTTGTCTTTTCTCACTGGATACTGAATGTAATGAGTTGAACTCTTCAGAAAATTCAATTCTGGCCTCTAGGCACCTAGTGTGAACTTTTGAGCAATTTTCGTCACTTTGATTTTTGGGTGAAAAACTGACTTTTTCGATGATGCCGGCTATGGAAAACGTTGAAGTTTTGGGGGCATTTTGTAAAAAATCAAAAAGTTGTCTTTTCTCACTGGATACTGAATGTAATGAGTTGAACTCTTCAGAAAATTCAATTCTGGCCTCTAGGCACCTCGTGTGAACTTTTAGCAACAATTTCGTCAACTTTGATTTTGGGTGAAAAACTGACTTTTTCGATGATGCCGGCTATGGAAAACGTTGAAGTTTTGGGGGCATTTTGTAAAAAATCAAAAAGTTGTCTTTTCTCACTGGATACTGAATGTAATGAGTTGAACTCTTCAGAAAATTCAATTCTGGCCTCTAGGCACCTCGTGTGAACTTTTGAGCAATTTTCGTCAACTTTGATTTTTGGGTGAAAACTACTGACTTTTTCGATGATGCCGGCTATGGAAAACGTTGAAGTTTTGAGGGTATTTTGTAAAAAATCAAAAAGTTGTCTTTTCTCACTGGATACTGAATGTAATGAGTTGAACTCCTCAGGAAATTCACTCTGGCCTCTAGGCACCTCGTGTGTGATCTTTTGAGCAAATTTGGTCACTTTCGATTTTTGGGTGAAAAACTGACTTTTTCGATGATGCCGGCTATGGAAAACGTTGAAGTTTTGGGGGCATTTTGTAAAAAATCAAAAAGTTGTCTTTTCTCACTGGATACTGAATGTAATGAGTTGAACTCTTCAGGGGATTCAACTCTGGCCTCTAGGCACCTAGTGTGAACTTTTGAGCAATTTACGTTAACGTTGATTTTTGGGTGAAAAACTGACTTTTTCGATGATGCCGGCTATGGAAAACGTTGAAGTTTTGGGGCATTTTGTAAAAAATCAAAGTTTTGTCTTTTCTCACTGGATACTGAATGTAATGAGTTGAACTCTTCAGAAATTCAATTCTGGCCTCTAGGCACCTCGTGTGAACTTTTGAGCAATTTTCGTCAACTTTGATTTTTGGGTGAAAAACTGATTTTTTCGATGATGCCGGCTATGGAAAACGTTGAAGTTTTGGGGCATTTTGTAAAAAATCAAAAAGTTGTCTTTTCTCACTGGATACTGAATGTAATGAGTTGAACTCTTCAGAAAATTCAATTCTGGCCTCTAGGCACCTCGTGTGAACTTTTGAGCAAATTTTCGTCACTTTGATTTTGGGTGAAAAACTGACTTTTTCGATGATGCCGGCTATGGAAAACGTTGAAGTTTTGGGGCATTTTGTAAAAATGAAAAAGTTGTCTTTTCTCACTGGATACTGAATGTAATGAGTTGAACTCTTCAGAAAATTCAATTCTGGCCTCTAGGCACCTTGTGTGAACTTTTGATCAAGTTTGGTCACTTTGATTTTTGGGTGAAAAACTGACTTTTTCGATGATGCCGGCTATGGAAAACGTTGAAGTTTTTGGGGCATTTTGTAAAAAATCAAAAAGTTGTCTTTTCTCACTGGATACTGAATGTAATGAGTTGAACTCTTCAGAAAATTCAATTCTGGCCTCTAGGCACCTCGTGTGAACTTTTGAGCAATTTTCGTCAACTTTGATTTTTGGGTGAAAAACTGACTTTTTCGATGATGCCGGCTATGGAAAACGTTGAAGTTTTGAGGGCATTTTGTAAAAAATGAAAAAGTTGTCTTTTCTCACTGGATACTGAATGTAATGAGTTGAACTCTTCAGGGAATTCAACTCTGGCCTCTAGGCACCTCGTGTGAACTTTTGAGCAAATTTGGTCACTTTCGATTTTTGGTGAAAAACTGACTTTTTCGATGATGCCGGCTATGGAAAACGTTGAAGTTTTGGGGGCATTTTGTAAAAAATCAAAAAGTTGTCTTTTCTCACTGGATACTGAATGTAATGAGTTGAACTCTTCAGGGATTCAATTCTGGCCTCTAGGCACCTCGTGTGAACTTTTGATCAATTTACGTTAACTTTGATTTTTGGGTGAAAAACTGACTTTTTCGATGATGCCGGCTATGGAAAACTTGAAGTTTTGGGGGCATTTTGTAAAAAATCAAAAAGTTGTCTTTTCTCACTGGATACTGAATGTAATGAGTTGAACTCTTCAGAAAATTCAATTCTGGCCTCTAGGCACCTCGTGTGAACTTTTGAGCAATTTTCGTCAACTTTGATTTTTGGGTGAAAAACTGACTTTTTCGATGATGCCGGCTATGGAAAACGTTGAAGTTTTGGGGGCATTTTGTAAAAAATCAAAAAGTTGTCTTTTCTCACTGGATACTGAATGTAATGAGTTGAACTCTTCAGAAAATTCAATTCTGGCCTCTAGGCACCTCGTGTGAACTTTTGAGCAATTTTCGTCAACTTTGATTTTTGGGTGAAAAACTGATTTTTTCGATGATGCCGGCTATGGAAAACGTTGAAGTTTTGGGGCATTTTGTAAAAAATCAAAAAGTTGTCTTTTCTCACTGGATACTGAATGTAATGAGTTGAACTCTTCAGAAAATTCAATTCTGGCCTCTAGGCACCTCGTGTGAACTTTTGAGCAATTTCGTCAACTTTGATTTTTGGGTGAAAAACTGACTTTTTCGATGATGCCGGCTATGGAAAACGTTGAAGTTTTGGGGGCATTTTGTAAAAATGAAAAAGTTGTCTTTTCTCACTGGATACTGAATGTAATGAGTTGAACTCTTCAGAAATTCAATTCTGGCCTCTAGGCACCTCGTGTGAACTTTTGAGCAATTTTCGTCAACTTTGATTTTTGGGTGAAAAACTGACTTTTTCGATGATGCCGGCTATGGAAAACGTTGAAGTTTTGGGGCATTTTGTAAAAAATCAAAAAGTTGTCTTTTCTCACTGGATACTGAATGTAATGAGTTGAACTCTTCAGAAAATTCAATTCTGGCCTCTAGGCACCTCGTGTGAACTTTTGAGCAATTTTCGTCAACTTTGATTTTTGGGTGAAAAACTGACTTTTTCGATGATGCCGGCTATGGAAAACGTTGAAGTTTTGAGGGTATTTTGTAAAAAATGAAAAAGTTGTCTTTTCTCACTGGATACTGAATGTAATGAGTTGAACTCCTCAGGGAATTCAACTCTGGCTTATAGGCACCTCGTGTGATCTTTTGAGCAAATTTGGTCACTTTCGATTTTTGGGTGAAAAACTGACTTTTTCGATGATGCCGGCTATGGAAAACGTTGAAGTTTTGGGGGCATTTTGTAAAAAATCAAAAAGTTGTCTTTTCTCACTGGATACTGAATGTAATGAGTTGAACTCTTCAGGGATTCAATTCTGGCCTCTAGGCACCTCGTGTGAACTTTTGAGCAATTTACGTCAACTTTGATTTTTGGGTGAAAAACTGACTTTTTCGATGATGCCGGCTATGGAAAACGTTGAAGTTTTGGGGGCATTTTGTAAAAAATCAAAAAGTTGTCTTTTCTCACTGGATACTGAATGTAATGAGTTGAACTCTTCAGAAAATTCAATTCTGGCCTCTAGGCACCTTGTGTGAACTTTTGAGCAATTTTCGTCAACTTTGATTTTTGGGTGAAAAACTGACTTTTTCGATGATGCCGGCTATGGAAAACGTTGAAGTTTTGGGGGCATTTTGTAAAAAATCAAAAAGTTGTCTTTTCTCACTGGATACTGAATGTAATGAGTTGAACTCTTCAGAAAATTCAATTCTGGCCTCTAGGCACCTCGTGTGAACTTTTGAGCAATTTTCGTCAACTTTGATTTTTTGGGTGAAAAACTGTCTTTTTCGATGATGCCGGCTATGGAAAACGTTGAAGTTTTGGGGGCATTTTGTAAAAAATGAAAAAGTTGTCTTTTCTCACTGGATACTGAATGTAATGAGTTGAACTCTTCAGAAAATTCAATTCTGGCCTCTAGGCACCTTGTGTGAACTTTTGAGCAAGTTTGGTCACTTTCGATTTTTGGGTGAAAAACTGACTTTTTCGATGATGCCGGCTATGGAAAACGTTGAAGTTTTTGGGGCATTTTGTAAAAAATCAAAAAGTTGTCTTTTCTCACTGGATACTGAATGTAATGAGTTGAACTCTTCAGAAAATTCAATTCTGGCCTCTAGGCACCTCGTGTGAACTTTTGAGCAATTTTCGTCAACTTTGATTTTTGGGTGAAAAACTGACTTTTTCGATGATGCCGGCTATGGAAAACGTTGAAGTTTTGAGGGTATTTTGTAAAAAATCAAAAAGTTGTCTTTTCTCACTGGATACTGAATGTAATGAGTTGAACTCTTCAGGGAATTCAACTCTGGCTTCTAGGCACCTCGTGTGAACTTTTGAGCAAATTTGGTCACTTTCGATTTTTGGGTGAAAAACTGACTTTTTCGATGATGCCGGCTATGGAAAACGTTGAAGTTTTGGGGGCATTTTGTAAAAAATCAAAAAGTTGTCTTTTCTCACTGGATACTGAATGTAATGAGTTGAACTCTTCAGGGATTCAACTCTGGCCTCTAGGCACCTAGTGTGAACTTTTGATCAATTTACGTTAACTTTGATTTTTGGGTGAAAAACTGACTTTTTCGATGATGCCGGCTATGGAAAACTTTGAAGTTTTGGGGGCATTTTGTAAAAAATCAAAAAGTTGTCTTTTCTCACTGGATACTGAATGTAATGAGTTGAACTCTTCAGAAAATTCAATTCTGGCCTCTAGGCACCTTGTGTGAACTTTTGAGCAATTTTCGTCAACTTTGATTTTTGGGTGAAAAACTGACTTTTTCGATGATGCCGGCTATGGAAAACGTTGAAGTTTTGGGGGCATTTTGTAAAAAATCAAAAAGTTGTCTTTTCTCACTGTTTTCTGAATGTAATGAGTTGAACTCTTCAGAAAATTCAATTCTGGCCTCTAGGCACCTCGTGTGAACTTTTGAGCAATTTTCGTCAACTTTGATTTTTGGGTGAAAAACTGTCTTTTTCGATGATGCCGGCTATGGAAAACGTTGAAGTTTTGGGGGCATTTTGTAAAAAATCAAAAAGTTGTCTTTTCTCACTGGATACTGAATGTAATGAGTTGAACTCTTCAGAAAATTCAATTCTGGCCTCTAGGCACCTCGTGTGAACTTTTGAGCAATATTCGTCAACTTTGATTTTTGGGTGAAAAACTGACTTTTTCGATGATGCCGGCTATGGAAAACATTGAAGTTTTGGGGGCATTTTGTAAAAAATGAAAAAGTTGTCTTTTCTCACTGGATACTGAATGTAATGAGTTGAACTCTTCAGAAAATTCAATTCTGGCCTCTAGGCACCTCGTGTGAACTTTTGAGCAATTTTCGTCAACTTTGATTTTTGGGTGAAAAACTGACTTTTTCGATGATGCCGGCTATGGAAAACGTTGAAGTTTTGCGGACATTTTGTAAAAAATCAAAAAGTTGTCTTTTCTCACTGGATACTGAATGTAATGAGTTGAACTCTTCAGAAATTCAATTCTGGCCTCTAGGCACCTTGTGTGAACTTTTGAGCAATTTTCGTCAACTTTGATTTTTGGGTGGAAAACTGACTTTTTCGATGATGCCGGCTATGGAAAACGTTGAAGTTTTGGGGGCATTTTGTAAAAAATCAAAAGTTGTCTTTTCTCACTGGATACTGAATGTAATGAGTTGAACTCTTCAGAAAATTCAATTCTGGCCTCTAGGCACCTCGTGTGAACTTTTGAGCAATTTTCGTCAACTTTGATTTTTGGGTGAAAAACTGACTTTTTCGATGATGCCGGCTATGGAAAACGTTGAAGTTTTGAGGGCATTTTGTAAAAAATGAAAAAGTTGTCTTTTCTCACTGGATACTGAATGTAATGAGTTGAACTCTTCAGGGAATTCAACTCTGGCCTATAGGCACCTCGTGTGATCTTTTGAGCAAATTTGGTCACTTTCGATTTTTGGGTGAAAAACTGACTTTTTCGATGATGCCGGCTATGGAAAACGTTGAAGTTTTTGGGGCATTTTGTAAAAAATCAAAAAGTTGTCTTTTCTCACTGGATACTGAATGTAATGAGTTGAACTCTTCAGAAAATTCAATTCTGGCCTCTAGGCACCTCGTGTGAACTTTTAGGCAATTTTCGTCAACTTTGATTTTTGGGTGAAAAACTGTCTTTTTCGATGATGCCGGCTATGGAAAACGTTGAAGTTTTGGGGCATTTTGTAAAAAATCAAAAAGTTGTCTTTTCTCACTGGATACTGAATGTAATGAGTTGAACTCTTCAGAAAATTCAATTCTGGCCTCTAGGCACCTCGTGTGAACTTTTGAGCAATTTTCGTCACTTTGATTTTTGGGTGAAAAACTGACTTTTTCGATGATGCCGGCTATGGAAAACGTTGAAGTTTTGAGGGTATTTTGTAAAAAATGAAAAAGTTGTCTTTTCTCACTGGATACTGAATGTAATGAGTTGAACTCCTCAGGGAATTCAACTCTGGCTTATAGGCACCTCGTGTGATCTTTTGAGCAAATTTGGTCACTTTCGATTTTTGGGTGAAAAACTGACTTTTTCGATGATGCCGGCTATGGAAAACTTTGAAGTTTTGGGGGCATTTTGTAAAAAATCAAAAAGTTGTCTTTTCTCACTGGATACTGAATGTAATGAGTTGAACTCTTCAGAAAATTCAATTCTGGCCTCTAGGCACCTTGTGTGAACTTTTGAGCAATTTTCGTCAACTTTGATTTTTGGGTGAAAAACTGACTTTTTCGATGATGCCGGCTATGGAAAACGTTGAAGTTTTGGGGGCATTTTGTAAAAAATGAAAAAGTTGTCTTTTCTCACTGGATACTGAATGTAATGAGTTGAACTCTTCAGAAAATTCAATTCTGGCCTCTAGGCACCTCGTGTGAACTTTTGAGCAATTTTCGTCAACTTTGATTTTTGGGTGAAAAACTGACTTTTTCGATGATGCCGGCTATGGAAAACGTTGAAGTTTTGGGGGCATTTTGTAAAAAATCAAAAAGTTGTCTTTTCTCACTGGATACTGAATGTAATGAGTTGAACTCTTCAGAAAATTCAATTCTGGCCTCTAGGCACCTCGTGTGAACTTTTGAGCAATATTCGTCAACTTTGATTTTTGGGTGAAAAACTGACTTTTTCGATGATGCCGGCTATGGAAAACATTGAAGTTTTGGGGGCATTTTGTAAAAAATCAAAAAGTTGTCTTTTCTCACTGGATACTGAATGTAATGAGTTGAACTCTTCAGAAAATTCAATTCTGGCCTCTAGGCACCTCGTGTGAACTTTTGAGCAATTTTCGTCAACTTTGATTTTTGGGTGAAAAACTGACTTTTTCGATGATGCCGGCTATGGAAAACGTTGAAGTTTTGGGGACATTTTGTAAAAAATCAAAAAGTTGTCTTTTCTCACTGGATACTGAATGTAATGAGTTGAACTCTTCAGAAAATTCAATTCTGGCCTCTAGGCACCTTGTGTGAACTTTTGAGCAATTTTCGTCAACTTTGATTTTTGGGTGGAAAACTGACTTTTTCGATGATGCCGGCTATGGAAAACGTTGAAGTTTTGGGGGCATTTTGTAAAAAATCAAAATGTTGTCTTTTCTCACTGGATACTGATTGTAATGAGTTGAACTCTTCAGAAAATTCAATTCTGGCCTCTAGGCACCTCGTGTGAACTTTTGAGCAATTTTCGTCAACTTTGATTTTTGGGTGGAAAACTGACTTTTTCGATGATGCCGGCTATGGAAAACGTTGAAGTTTTGAGGGCATTTTGTAAAAAATGAAAAAGTTGTCTTTTCTCACTGGATACTGAATGTAATGAGTTGAACTCTTCAGGGAATTCAACTCTGGCCTCTAGGCACCTCGTGTGAACTTTTGAGCAAATTTGGTCACTTTCGATTTTTGGTTGAAAAACTGACTTTTTCGATGATGCCGGCTATGGAAAACGTTGAAGTTTTTGGGGCATTTTGTAAAAAATCAAAAAGTTGTCTTTTCTCACTGGATACTGAATGTAATGAGTTGAACTCTTCAGAAAATTCAATTCTGGCCTCTAGGCACCTCGTGTGAACTTTTAGGCAATTTTCGTCAACTTTGATTTTTGGGTGAAAAACTGTCTTTTTCGATGATGCCGGCTATGGAAAACGTTGAAGTTTTGGGGGCATTTTGTAAAAAATCAAAAAGTTGTCTTTTCTCACTGGATACTGAATGTAATGAGTTGAACTCTTCAGAAAATTCAATTCTGGCCTCTAGGCACCTCGTGTGAACTTTTGAGCAATTTTCGTCAACTTTGATTTTTGGGTGAAAAACTGACTTTTTCGATGATGCCGGCTATGGAAAACGTTGAAGTTTTGAGGGTATTTTGTAAAAAATGAAAAAGTTGTCTTTTCTCACTGGATACTGAATGTAATGAGTTGAACTCCTCAGGGAATTCAACTCTGGCTTATAGGCACCTCGTGTGATCTTTTGAGCAAATTTGGTCACTTTCGATTTTTGGGTGAAAAACTGACTTTTTCGATGATGCCGGCTATGGAAAACGTTGAAGTTTTGGGGGCATTTTGTAAAAAATCAAAAAGTTGTCTTTTCTCACTGGATTCTGAATGTAATGAGTTGAACTCTTCAGGGGATTCAACTCTGGCCTCTAGGCACCTAGTGTGAACTTTTGATCAATTTACGTTAACTTTGATTTTTGGGTGAAAAACTGACTTTTTCGATGATGCCGGCTATGGAAAACGTTGAAGTTTTGGGGGCATTTTGTAAAAAATCAAAAAGTTGTCTTTTCTCACTGGATACTGAATGTAATGAGTTGAACTCTTCAGAAAATTCAATTCTGGCCTCTAGGCACCTCGTGTGAACTTTTGAGCAATTTTCGTCAACTTTGATTTTTGGGTGAAAAACTGTCTTTTTCGATGATGCCGGCTATGGAAAACGTTGAAGTTTTGGGGCATTTTGTAAAAAATGAAAAAGTTGTCTTTTCTCACTGGATACTGAATGTAATGAGTTGAACTCTTCAGAAAATTCAATTCTGGCCTCTAGGCACCTCGTGTGAACTTTTGAGCAAGTTTGGTCACTTTCGATTTTTGGGTGAAAAACTGACTTTTTCGATGATGCCGGCTATGGAAAACGTTGAAGTTTTGAGGGCATTTTGTAAAAAATCAAAAAGTTGTCTTTTCTCACTGGATACTGAATGTAATGAGTTGAACTCATCAGGGGATTCAACTCTGGCCTCTATGCACCTAGTGTGAACTTTTGAGCAATTTACGTTAACTTTGATTTTTGGGTGAAAAACTGACTTTTTCGATGATGCCGGCTATGGAAAACGTTGAAGTTTTGGGGGCATTTTGTAAAAAATCAAAAAGTTGTCTTTTCTCACTGGATACTGAATGTAATGAGTTGAACTCTTCAGAAAATTCAATTCTGGCCTCTAGGCACCTCGTGTGAACTTTTAGCAATTTTCGTCAACTTTGATTTTTGGGTGAAAAACTGACTTTTTCGATGATGCCGGCTATGGAAAACGTTGAAGTTTTGGGGGCATTTTGTAAAAAATCAAAAAGTTGTCTTTTCTCACTGGATACTGAATGTAATGAGTTGAACTCTTCAGAAAATTCAATTCTGGCCTCTAGGCACCTCGTGTGAACTTTTGAGCAATTTTCGTCAACTTTGATTTTTGGGTGAAAAACTGACTTTTTCGATGATGCCGGCTATGGAAAACGTTGAAGTTTTGGAGGGTATTTTGTAAAAAATGAAAAAGTTGTCTTTTCTCACTGGATACTGAATGTAATGAGTTGAACTCCTCAGGGAATTCAACTCTGGCTTATAGGCACCTCGTGTGATCTTTTGAGCAAATTTGGTCACTTTCGATTTTTGGGTGAAAAACTGACTTTTTCGATGATGCCGGCTATGGAAAACGTTGAAGTTTTGGGGGCATTTTGTAAAAAATCAAAAAGTTGTCTTTTCTCACTGGATACTGAATGTAATGAGTTGAACTCTTCAGAAAATTCAATTCTGGCCTCTAGGCACCTCGTGTGAACTTTTGAGCAATTTTCGTCAACTTTGATTTTTGGGTGAAAAACTGTCTTTTTCGATGATGCCGGCTATGGAAAACGTTGAAGTTTTGGGGGCATTTTGTAAAAAATGAAAAAGTTGTCTTTTCTCACTGGATACTGAATGTAATGAGTTGAACTCTTCAGAAAATTCAATTCTGGCCTCTAGGCACCTCGTGTGAACTTTTGAGCAAGTTTGGTCACTTTCGATTTTTGGGTGAAAAACTGACTTTTTCGATGATGCCGGCTATGGAAAACGTTGAAGTTTTGAGGGCATTTTGTAAAAAATCAAAAAGTTGTCTTTTCTCACTGGATACTGAATGTAATGAGTTGAACTCATCAGGGGATTCAACTCTGGCCTCTATGCACCTAGTGTGAACTTTTGAGCAATTTACGTTAACTTTGATTTTTGGGTGAAAAACTGACTTTTTCGATGATGCCGGCTATGGAAAACGTTGAAGTTTTGAGGGTATTTTGTAAAAAATGAAAAAGTTGTCTTTTCTCACTGGATACTGAATGTAATGAGTTGAACTCCTCAGGGAATTCAACTCTGGCTTATAGGCACCTCGTGTGATCTTTTGAGCAAATTTGGTCACTTTCGATTTTTGGGTCAAAAACTGACTTTTTCGATGATGCCGGCTATGGAAAACGTTGAAGTTTTGGGGGCATTTTGTAAAAAATCAAAAAGTTGTCTTTTCTCACTGGATACTGAATGTAATGAGTTGAACTCTTCAGGGGATTCAACTCTGGCCTCTAGGCACCTAGTGTGAACTTTTGAGCAATTTACGTTAACTTTGATTTTTGGGTGAAAAACTGACTTTTTCGATGATGCCGGCTATGGAAAACTTGAAGTTTTGGGGCATTTTGTAAAAAATCAAAAAGTTGTCTTTTCTCACTGGATACTGAATGTAATGAGTTGAACTCTTCAGAAAATTCAATTCTGGCCTCTAGGCACCTTGTGTGAACTTTTGAGCAATTTTCGTCAACTTTGATTTTTGGGTGAAAAACTGTCTTTTTCGATGATGCCGGCTATGGAAAACGTTGAAGTTTTGAGGGCATTTTGTAAAAAATCAAAAAGTTGTCTTTTCTCACTGGATACTGAATGTAATGAGTTGAACTCATCAGGGGATTCAACTCTGGCCTCTAGGCACCTAGTGTGAACTTTTGAGCAATTTACGTTAACTTTGATTTTTGGGTGAAAAACTGACTTTTTCGATGATGCCGGCTATGGAAAACGTTGAAGTTTTGGGGGCATTTTGTAAAAAATCAAAAAGTTGTCTTTTCTCACTGGATACTGAATGTAATGAGTTGAACTCTTCAGAAAATTCAATTCTGGCCTCTAGGCACCTCGTGTGAACTTTTGAGCAATTTTCGTCAACTTTGATTTTTGGGTGAAAAAGTGTCTTTTTCGATGATGCCGGCTATGGAAAACGTTGAAGTTTTGAGGGCATTTTGTAAAAAATCAAAAAGTTGTCTTTTCTCACTGGATACTGAATGTAATGAGTTGAACTCTTCAGAAAATTCAATTCTGGCCTCTAGGCACCTTGTGTGAACTTTTGAGCAATATTCGTCAACTTTGATTTTTGGGTGAAAAACTGACTTTTTCGATGATGCCGGCTATGGAAAACGTTGAAGTTTTGGGGGCATTTTGTAAAAAATGAAAAAGTTGTCTTTTCTCACTGGATACTGAATGTAATGAGTTGAACTCTTCAGAAAATTCAATTCTGGCCTCTAGGCACCTCGTGTGAACTTTTGAGCAATTTTCGTCAACTTTGATTTTTGGGTGAAAAACTGACTTTTTCGATGATGCCGGCTATGGAAAACGTTGAAGTTTTGGGTGCATTTTGTAAAAAATCAAAAAGTTGTCTTTTCTCACTGGATACTGAATGTAATGAGTTGAACTCTTCAGAAAATTCAATTCTGGCCTCTAGGCTCCTCGTGTGAACTTTTAAGCAAATTTGGTTTAGTTTGATTTTTGGGTGAAAAAGTGACTTTTTCGATGATGCCGGCTATGGAAAACGTTGAAGTTTTGGGGGCATTTTGTAAAAAATGAAAAAGTTGTCTTTTCTCACTGGATACTGAATGTAATGAGTTGAACTCTTCAGAAATTCAATTCTGGCCTCTAGGCACCTCGTGTGAACTTTTGAGCAATTTTCGTCAACTTTGATTTTTGGGTGAAAAACTGACTTTTTCGATGATGCCGGCTATGGAAAACGTTGAAGTTTTGAGGGTATTTTGTAAAAAATGAAAAAGTTGTCTTTTCTCACTGGATACTGAATGTAATGAGTTGAACTCCTCAGGGAATTCAACTCTGGCTTATAGGCACCTCGTGTGATCTTTTGAGCAAATTTGGTCACTTTCGATTTTTGGGTGAAAAACTGACTTTTTCGATGATGCCGGCTATGGAAAACGTTGAAGTTTTTGGGGCATTTTGTAAAAAATCAAAAAGTTGTCTTTTCTCACTGGATACTGAATGTAATGAGTTGAACTCTTCAGGGGATTCAACTCTGGCCTCTAGGCACCTAGTGTGAACTTTTGATCAATTTACGTTAACTTTGATTTTTGGGTGAAAAACTGACTTTTTCGATGATGCCGGCTATGGAAAACGTTGAAGTTTTGGGGGCATTTTGTAAAAAATCAAAAAGTTGTCTTTTCTCACTGGATACTGAATGTAATGAGTTGAACTCTTCAGAAAATTCAATTCTGGCCTCTAGGCACCTTGTGTGAACTTTTGAGCAATTTTCGTCAACTTTGATTTTTGGGTGAAAAACTGACTTTTTCGATGATGCCGGCTATGGAAAACGTTGAAGTTTTGGGGGCATTTTGTAAAAAATGAAAAAGTTGTCTTTTCTCACTGTTTTCTGAATGTAATGAGTTGAACTCTTCAGAAAATTCAATTTTGGCCTCTAGGCACCTCGTGTGAACTTTTGAGCAATTTTCGTCAACTTTGATTTTTGGGTGAAAAACTGATTTTTTCGATGATGCCGGCTATGGAAAACGTTGAAGTTTTGGGGGCATTTTGTAAAAAATCAAAAAGTTGTCTTTTCTCACTGGATACTGAATGTAATGAGTTGAACTCTTCAGAAAATTCAATTCTGGCCTCTAGGCACCTCGTGTGAACTTTTGAGCAATATTCGTCAACTTTGATTTTTGGGTGAAAAACTGACTTTTTCGATGATGCCGGCTATGGAAAACATTGAAGTTTTGGGGGCATTTTGTAAAAAATCAAAAAGTTGTCTTTTCTCACTGGATACTGAATGTAATGAGTTGAACTCTTCAGAAAATTCAATTCTGGCCTCTAGGCACCTCGTGTGAACTTTTGAGCAATTTTCGTCAACTTTGATTTTTGGGTGAAAAACTGTCTTTTTCGATGATGCCGGCTATGGAAAACGTTGAAGTTTTGGGGGCATTCTGTAAAAAATCAAAATGTTGTCTTTTCTCACTGGATACTGATTGTAATGAGTTGAACTCTTCAGAAAATTCAATTCTGGCCTCTAGGCACCTCGTGTGAACTTTTGAGCAATTTTCGTCAACTTTGATTTTTGGGTGGAAAACTGACTTTTTCGATGATGCCGGCTATGGAAAACGTTGAAGTTTTGAGGGCATTTTGTAAAAAATCAAAAAGTTGTCTTTTCTCACTGGATACTGAATGTAATGAGTTGAACTCTTCAGAAAATTCAATTCTGGCCTCTAGGCACCTCGTGTGAACTTTTGAGCAATATTCGTCAACTTTGATTTTTGGGTGAAAAACTGACTTTTTCGATGATGCCGGCTATGGAAAACATTGAAGTTTTGGGGGCATTTTGTAAAAAATCAAAAAGTTGTCTTTTCTCACTGGATACTGAATGTAATGAGTTGAACTCTTCAGAAAATTCAATTCTGGCCTCTAGGCACCTCGTGTGAACTTTTGAGCAATTTTCGTCAACTTTGATTTTTGGGTGAAAAACTGTCTTTTTCGATGATGCCGGCTATGGAAAACGTTGAAGTTTTGGGGACATTTTGTAAAAAATCAAAAAGTTGTCTTTTCTCACTGGATACTGAATGTAATGAGTTGAACTCTTCAGAAAATTCAATTCTGGCCTCTAGGCACCTTGTGTGAACTTTTGAGCAATTTTCGTCAACTTTGACTTTTGGGTGGAAAACTGACTTTTTCGATGATGCCGGCTATGGAAAACGTTGAAGTTTTGGGGGCATTTTGTAAAAAATCAAAATGTTGTCTTTTCTCACTGGATACTGATTGTAATGAGTTGAACTCTTCAGAAAATTCAATTCTGGCCTCTAGGCACCTCGTGTGAACTTTTGAGCAATTTTCGTCAACTTTGATTTTTGGGTGGAAAACTGACTTTTTCGATGATGCCGGCTATGGAAAACGTTGAAGTTTTGAGGGCATTTTGTAAAAAATGAAAAAGTTGTCTTTTCTCACTGGATACTGAATGTAATGAGTTGAACTCTTCAGGGAATTCAACTCTGGCCTATAGGCACCTCGTGTGATCTTTTGAGCAAATTTGGTCACTTTCGATTTTTGGGTGAAAAACTGACTTTTTCGAAGATGCCGGCTATGGAAAACGTTGAAGTTTTTGGGGTATTTTGTAAAAAATCAAAAAGTTGTCTTTTCTCACTGGATACTGAATGTAATGAGTTGAACTCTTCAGAAAATTCAATTCTGGCCTCTAGGCACCTCGTGTGAACTTTTGAGCAATTTTCGTCAACTTTGATTTTTGGGTGAAAAACTGACTTTTTCGATGATGCCGGCTATGGAAAACGTTGAAGTTTTGGGGGCATTTTGTAAAAAAATCAAAAAGTTGTCTTTTCTCACTGGATACTGAATGTAATGAGTTGAACTCTTCAGAAAATTCAATTCTGGCCTCTAGGCTCCTCGTGTGAACTTTTGAGCAAATTTGGTCAAGTTGAATTTTTGGGTGAAAAACTGACTTTTTCAACGCGGCGCATGAATAAGATTCGAACAAGAATAGCGGTGTTGCAATTGAGCAATCTGAAGCAGTCCACTAGGTGATCGCTGCAGTGCTGCATTGCGCACTGCTATGATATCGGCAACGTTCACCTCACCATATTGTGACTGGTCGAAAGTTTTCCTTGTAAAGTCTGCATGCACGTATGCCGTGGCCAGCAAATATGCCGCCAAAAGGGAAAACAGCTCGCCCCCCAAAAAACACTGTCTTGTCATTTTGGGACAAAAAAAGCCCCTGATACTGAGAGAGAGACTGACTTGACTTCATCTGCGCCAGCAGATTTAACTGCAAGTGGTGGCACTGACATGGTGGAATATACAACAAAACAACAAAAACCTATTAAAACAGCAAATACCTATTGCTCTGTTGGGCTATGACTTTGTGTTCGGTAAAGCGGTGTTCGGTATAGTGACGTTCCAACTGTACTTAGGAAAACGTCAGGCCCCTAACTTTTATACAAATTTTATATTTTCTGTAATCGCTGGTGTTCAAACTTTCATGCCAATGTCTGAGCAATGTTGGGTAGTTCTGTTTTTTATAGTCTTTTGATTAGCTATAGAAATTTAACGATAGTGCAAAATATGCAAACATAAGTATGCAAGTGAAATTATGTGGGTAAATTTTTCATATTATTTTTTGTGGACATTTGTCAAGACAAGAAAGTTGCGCAAGTAGTTCGCTTTGCCTATGTATCAGTTACCAAGTGCTGTAAAAAAGAAAGTTGTGGAACCTACAACTTCAAGCCACAATCTGTTACAGTTAAACAAATTCACTGTTCTTAAATAATAGCAAGTATATTATTTCTATTAATTTTTGGCCTGTTAAAAATTGCCCATTCCTTGCTGCATGCAATTGTATTGTGATCGGCATAAAAGTGGATTTCTGCTGTAAAATTTAAGTTAAATTTTGTGACGCCAAAAAAAAAGCTTTGGCTTGTAATTGTAATTTTTAGTGCTCGTCTTCTAAAGACCCCAAAACTAAACATGTCTCGCTGCATGATTCAAGACTTGGATCAGTTCTCTTCTTCATGAGATGTGCTTGCTACCGTACCTGAATCGCATTGTCACTGTGTACCCATAGCACTGTGTTCTATTTAAAAAAAATCATGGCAAAGTTGACACTCATCCGCTCGTGAAGAACTGCTCAAGTGGTTTGTCCTCCTTTTCAAGGCCACCAAAGATGTTTTGAGCTTTCCAACATACATGTAACAGACCTTACCTTACTGACAGCAAGTGGGACCAATTTCATAGAGCTGCTTTTAAAAACACAAAATTTGCTTCAGCAAAAAATAAAGATTGCTTAATATAATCAGGTTACCGGCCAAAACACCATGTGATACATACATGTACATTGCTTGTGACTGGTATTTAGCTGTTGTTAACTTCAATTGCATGGAGTTTTGGTGGGTAACCTGATTAAATTAGCAAGGATTTTTTGTGATTAAGCAAATTTTGTGCTCAAGCAGCTCTATGAAATTGGCTCCAGAGGTTAGATGTAAAATTGATTTTTAAAAGTGGGAAAATTGTTCTGTATGTAGAAGAAATTTGAATATGGCATAAAAAAGTGTCCTGGATCGTGGGATCCAGCATACACGTTGGTAATATACTATTAGTTGATGGCTCAATCTGCTTCCTGTAGTTTTCATAGATAATTTTGCAAATTTTCTGCTAAAGGGTTCATAGTACAGTAAAAATGTTTCTCTAAGAGTTCCTTGAGGCTTTCTGGGTGCAAACTTGTAGGTAAAGTCATCGACGCAAAATAAATGCACTCTTCAATGTTAAAAAAATTAGTTTTGTACATAAACCTTTAAAACTTGCTTTGTTCATATATTGGCATGATTTGTTCAGATACTGGCATGATTTGTTTTCAGGTCAAAAAGGTTTTTGAGATATTTTAATGTTGTCTTTCAGCATGGCATAATTTAATGAATCAATCATTTGACTATTTATTCTTTTATTACTTCGCTGTGACAACAGAGGAGTCACAGTCAAGAGAGGCATGACACCAGACATGCAGGTGACCGGCTAGGGAGGACCAGGAGATCTCCAGACAGGCTAGGAGATCGTGACAGAGACCGAGACCGTCGCGATGATAGAGACAGGGATAGAGGGAGAGAGAGCTCCCGAGGCGAACGGCACACCTCCAGGGATAGGGACCGAAGAAGGTCTCTGAGTTACTCGCGAAACAATGACAGGAGAAGGAGTCACGGTTCACCACCCCGGAGAACTAGGAGCCGCAGCCGAGAGAGGCGTGATCGAGGCCGAAGAAGCCCATCAGGGGAGCGAAGAGACAGGAGGAGGTCCAGCGACAGGAAGAGTCTGCCATCCCAGAGTCGGCATGGAGACAGCCCCGATAGGAAAAGAAGACGCCCCGTCGAGGCCACTGGGAAGGTTGACTCAGCAGGGAGGAGCTCATCAAACTCGTCCAGCAGCCGACCCAACCAGGGAGTCAGGATGCCAGCCTGGTACCAACGCAAAAGGGATGCCATGTGGAACAAGAAGCCAACAACTGACAAACGGGATCATGAGAAACCCTCAGCGACTTCAGAGAAACCAAAGGAGCAGCAGCAAGAGGAAGAAAAGAAACCTGAAGAAACATCAACTCAGCCCGGTCCCTCGCAATCAATACCCTTATCAACTCGGCCCGGTCCCTCTCAACCAATACCCTTACTTGACATCATAATCCCTAGAAAGAGTGCTGTGGCCATGGCGACTACAGCACGGAGGCTTGCCCAACAATCTGCAGCAATGCAAAAGTTGGCAGATGCCAAAAAGTCGGCAGATGCCAAAAAGTCAGCAGATGCCAATGCAGCTAAGACCCCAAGTTCTGACCCTAAGGCCTCAGTGACCAGCAGCGGTGATAAGACCAAGAAGAAGAAAGAAGAGAAAAAATTGACAGAAGAAGAGGCCAGCAAGATTGCAGCAACTTTGAAGGCTACACCCCTCCTGCAGCAAATTGGAGAAAGCAGCATTCAGCATCAGGTAAGATCTCTCAGAAGGCATTTGTACACGCGGAATTATTGTTTGGTATATTTTGGTATTAAAAGTGCCATGACTGCATGTTTCCGTAATCTTTGAGGCACTTGTGTAACAATCATTTTCTTCTTTTCCTGATATCTCTGTTTTATGATTTCTTCTTTTCTGAATATATCACTATTGTTCAACTTGCAATACATGTATGTGCTGTAAACTGTCATCAACATAGCAAAATTGTAAGATTTGTATGCATTGTTTTCAAAAGTTGCCATCAAGAGTAGCATTCAGTGTTCTTGACCGTATTTGTGCAGGAAATCCTGTACTTTTATGGTATAAAATTAAGTGTTTTCCACAATTGTACTGTACAAGTACAGCATAATGCAAACGGGTATTGAATCACAGCAACATATGCTCTCCGGTTGACGGCAGAATCCAGAGGACCCTCTCTGAGTATATGATGACCCCAGCAGATAGTCAGGGGTTCAGGACGGCATCCAGCTAGAGGGATGTCGAGAGACAGGGCAGATTTGGAGGTGTGCATAAATCACTTACACCGTGCACAACCAAATAGAAGGTTTCAACACCACCCGTGCCTTAGTTCTCTTAAACTGGAGTGATTCATGGTTGACTTGCCGTGATGACACTCTTGAGTCTGGCATCCCTTGACCAGAGGTCAATTGATGGGATGCCGTTGTCCACAGTTAAGCAGTCGAGGATTCCCACCTTTCCACCATCAGGGATGCACGGCTGTGACCTGTAAGGTACAATCCTTCATGTTGTCCTCAAGGACTTCCTCTGCCTCTTTATCCCCTGCTTGAACAAAGAGAGCTACTGTAGATGAAATGAGAACGTTACCCCCCAAGACACACTCTGCCAGTGTCTTCCCCTCTCCAATACCTACTTGTACTACAGCATCCTCTAATGTGACCACATGACATGAAAATACCTACCCACTCATTCTTAGGCCACGTCCTTCAACTATCTGATGCGAAATCAGCCAGAAGATCCAACACGTGGATTTCAGGAACCCC